>NC_135319.1:78052153-78365443 GCF_048772815.1 Callospermophilus lateralis
GTTTTCTGAATCTCTGACTTATTAACGGATGGGATATGATCTCTAATCTTCAGTAGTTTATAAATTAGTAAATAAGATAAATGTGAAAAGACGATTAACAGGGCAATGTGCTAGGACTTGGAGTCAGGAGGTAGAACTCTAAGATGCCAAACTTGAGCTTTCTGTCCTCTAGGGCAGTGGTGCTCACCTGGGGTGATTGTCCCCCCATCCCAGGCATTTGGTGTTGACTGGAGACATTTTGGTTGATATAACAGGGGGAGGTGCTGATGGCATCCAGTGGGTGTGGGGATGAGGCTACACATCCTACAGTGCATGGGACAGCTCCCTCTGAATCTCTTCCCAGAACAAAGAATTCTTCAGCCCCAAATGTCAAGAACTCTGAGGTTGGGAAATCCAGTTTCAAAACCTTCCTACTCAAAGTGTGGTCCTCAGAAAGGCAGCATCAATATCACCTGGGAGCTCATCAGAGATGCAGGACCCTGAGTTCTTTCCCAGACTGACTGCACCAGAATCTGCTTTTTACCAGCTCCCTGGGCAATATGCACGCGCACTGCAGTTTGAGAAGTAGTGTTCTAGAACATTGTTTCTCTAGCTTGGATGCCTATTAGCATCACCTGGGGTGTTTTTGGTGGTAAAAATCCTAATACCCAGGCCATATACCCCCTGCCAGTGATATCGGAGTCCCTGGAGACGATCCTGGGCACTGGTGTTTTGTAAATTTCCTCAGGCAATACCGGTAGTCATCCAGAGCTGAGAATCATTGATCACGACACTACAGTCTAACGGGTGGAGAGACTTGTCAGGAGGCCACAGTGCATGGTGATGACCAATCCTGGAAAGAACAGAGCCCAAGTAGGGACCAGTTTGCTGGAATCTGTGGGAGCCCAAAGGCCTCAGGAAGATAGATGTGAGCTCAGGTCAGTCACTTCTCATGCTCACCTCCCATCCCACCCATCCCCAGGGTTGTCTCAGTTTTGGGGTCTAGTGAAAGAAGATTTTGGAGGTAGAACCCTCTGAGTGGCCCATGGTGTGGCTTAATGAAGATTTGGTAAATAAATGAAAAAAATGAATGAATAATCTTATGCTAAGGGTCAAATAAGTGGTGCGGACGGCAGATCCTCTAGGAGATCAGGAGTAGTGAGTCACTCGTCAGTAAAGGCTTCGTGGAGGAAATAGGATTTTGGCAGGGCCCTGGGGCCAACCCTCCAACAGAGGAAGAGCCCACATCTGTTTCTTTTGTTCCTGTTTGGGAAAGAGGGCCTACTGAGTCTCAGCATCTCCATGGAGATGCATCTATCCTAGAGATCTCCCTCCCACCCAGATTTATAATTAACATAGGGTCCTCTTTCAGCCCAGCTGTAGACCATCAGCAATCATCTTTAGAGCTCAGAATGTAGGGGCTTCTCTTCCTTAGGCAGTCAGGAAAAAAGGTTCTAGCACTTTCCACAGCCCCTGCCTCCTGGTGCTCTGTGTAGAGCAGGAGCCTGGCTCCTGTATCCCCTGCATTAAAGCCCTTCACTTCTCAAAACTGATGGTTTTAAATGCTGAATAAAGGGTTGGAAACGGACTTAACCTCATCAAACACTCCCATATCTGATCTTACCTTGCGAGCTGCGGATCATGGGCAACATGAAAGGGTTCCGTTTGCAGGCTGATTTTCAATGTGTTTTTTTCTCCCTCAGAGTTTTGCCGATCATGCTAGGTTGAGGTGGGTAAGTAGCAGGCGCTTGGTGGCAGAAGGTTTCATTCCTGGTATTTGGAGAGCTAGAGGGATAGAAAATGGCCATATTAGGCCCCGTTGGAGGGGTTCTGCCTGTACCTTGGGAAAGCAATAAGTTCAGTTAAGAGGAAACTCTGCCCCCCACCCCCCACCCCTACCCCCACCCATGGAGAGCCAGCTCCTGAGACTCCTGTTTGGAGATTTCTCCACTCCGTGAGCCTTGGAGGAGGGCAGACGCAGCAGGGGTAGCATCCCCTTCCTGAGCCTCCTGGCACCTGGGTCTCAGCCTGGCTCTTGGGCACGTGACTTGGTTTCAGTCCGTCAGCCTTACCCATTTAGGAAAACCCTGCTGCTGCAAACTGTAGGGTGCTGTGGCAAAGTGACCACTGCCCCACCTCTCCATCCCTTCCGTTCCCTCCTCCACGGTGTTGGCCTTCACAGTGTTGTGACTTGGAAATCAGAGGCTCCGCTCCGAGGGGTAGCAGAGGCACACTGTGGGCTGTGGTGGGAGGAGAAAGGTGCAGAACAGCTGGGCCAGGCCTGGCTCCCCTACTCTGAGGCTTGACCTTGATCCTATAAACCATGGGAAAGTTCTCAGGGGTGGTGGGGGTTGTGAGTGCACACTGAGATTTTATGACTGAAGCTGAGCTTTGAGAACGTCCCTGGTATCTGTTGGAGGTATCTACTCAGAGGCAGGACAGCCAAGGTGGTCCCTGGACAGGGTGGTGACCCCGCCACCTCCTGGGGCCTGCCTTCCAGAACCTGCATCCAAACACTGCATTCAGATCCCCAGATCCCCTGCTACCCCAGCATCTGCATGTCTCAGACATGGATGCTCTAAGTCAGGCTCTGGAGGGGATCCGAGCCCTGATCTGGGTAGTGGGGGAGATGGAGGCTCCGGCTGTCTTGGTGCTATGGAAACAAACAAATGAAAATAAGACCTGGCAAAATCTTATACTGCCTGAGAGGACCTTTGAGGGTCCGAGCCTAGATGCTCGTGTGAGTCTTGGCTCTGCTTTGCCAGACCCATGTTGGGCGGGAACATATGTGGGACAGGAGCCCCACCTTCTGCCCAGGGCTTGGGTTCTCCTGGGGTTTTCTCTTTTTCTTGTGCAGTGTGTCTTTGCTGCACAGCACAAGCCCCGACCAGGGTGCATACAGGGGCCTGGGGTGTTCTTTTGGTGTCGGGGCTGGGGCCAAGATTAACCTCACTCCCGGGGCCTGGGATAGAGGGAAGCAAACCTCAGTGTCAAGTGAGACTTGGCCACAGCTCCCGCTGCCTGGCTTAGGGGGACATCAAGCCACTGGACATTGTTCTCGGCGCCTTCCAAGTGGCCCCTTGGAAGGAGTGCTCAGCCCTCCTTCTCCTGGGAGAAAGGCTCTGTTCCAGAGCGAATCTGAAACAGAGGGGAGGGTGGCTGGGAACGACCTTGGGCTGGAGTGACCCCCACAGGAAGCCATCAGCCCGTCAAATCACCTTCCTCTTGGGCTCAGGCTCTGATCTCTTCCCAAATCCAGGTCAAAGGGAAGCCTCGGGCATCTTTTCCAGAAAGCTCTAGCCCAGGCACCTGTGTCTGCCTCCCCCAGGCCTCTGGACAGCACTGGGTCCTCTTGGGTCCCCACACTCCTGCCGTGTGACAGGGAGCTGCCCGCTGGCACCTGGGCTGAGCAATTAAGAAACTGCATTTTTCTCCCGTTCGCTTCCCTAATTGTTATTTTTGTCCCTGCTTTCAAACCATCCCCGCTTCTCATTTCATCTTGCCCCAGCCCAGTGCGCCCCGGCAGAGAGAGCCAGGCTGCTCAGTGGGAGGCAATTTTCCCAGCGTGTCCAGCGATAATTCCAACACGACCGCTTTGTACATATAATTATAAAACCAGGGGCCACCAAAGTGCACCCATAGAGCAGAGTCTTGACTGTTCTTGGTTCTGTTTTAATTATTAAGCCTTAAAGCAAAAACTAGGTTTCAAAGAAAACTTTCTGTACAGTCCTCAATAGAGTTAAAGGAGGAACATTTTAAACTGATGAGCTGACACTTGTAGAAGCAAATATATTAAATAAATCATGATTCGTTTTGGGGGCAAAGTCTGACTTACATCAACTCTGGAAAAAATGGATCTTAATGAGTGACAGTTGGGTGTTTTCTGTCACTTCCTGAGGTAATGGCCGCAAGCTGACATTGCTCAGTGGGTGTCTCATACTTCTGAACAAAAGTTTTTTGGAGAGAGATAGACAAGGTAGAAATCCCAAGGTGACTCGGAGGAATGTCTAATGAGTGGAAAGACATATTTACTGGCAGTCTGTATGTAAGCTGTGACAGTTGACAGGACTTGATTGTAACAAATATAGTTGATGAAGAAAAGGCTGACAGACGGAGAGAGGGGGCCGTGGTGGGGGGAGAGCGAGTCAAAAGCCCTGCCTCGGCTGAACCCTGTTAATGGTAAGTTGGATACAAAGCTCCGAGTCATGAAAGGGAGCCCGGATCTTGTGCTGATGTCTAAACACGGAAATGTGTCGATCTTGCAGGAGGTGGTAATAGGTTCAGATTTGTTGACCTTTTTGCCTATAACTTTAGAAGCGGGTGTTTCTGGGAGCTTCTAGGGCCAGTAGATGACCGCAGCTCTGGGGACATATATGTAAGTTCTGTGACCTTGGGGCCCAGGTTTTCTACATCTGGGGCACAGGCGGGGTTGTGCCTCCCCTGGGAGACCTCCATGACCAAGAGCCCCTAGGCTCTGGCTGGTCAGCCCCACTGGGCACCAGTAAGACCCAGCTGGGGGTAGGAGAAAGGTTGGGCAATAAGACATTTCTAGAATCCTCATTTTTGGTGCCCCTGGCCAGCTTCATTCTCCCACTCCCACTCCCCTCTACCCCATTTCACCTCCACACCCACTCCCACCCTCTCCCCAGCACAAAAGGAGTGATTGGCCTCGAAAAGGCAGAGCTGACTGGCATATTAAATGATGGTGCTCGGTAACTGACTGGTCAGGGCTTCAACAATCGGATTGCCAATGAGCTCTGCACTTCTTCCCCCAGGCAAATGTCACACTGAAACTAAACAGGATCTTTTTTCATCCTACATGCTGTTTTCTATGCCACATATTATTTTATAGTTGAAAATAGGCTAACTCTTTAAAATGCACAAGCCTGAGATACTTCTATCTGAGCTCATCTTGAAGGAGAGACCAGCTGGGTCCGGGTAGTGGGAAGAGTGTCCAGTGGCGATGAGGGATTAGCCAACATCTTGACCTTGACTTTTTTTTTTTTTTTTGAATGAATGAATGAATGAATGAATAAATGAATGAAGGTGCAAATTTGAAATTTTAAAGACTAAAAAGAGAGATGGATGGCAGTGATTAGAGCAGAGGAGGCTAACAAGCATTCAGCCTCATCTATCCGGACAGGAGGGTGACATTCTTCCCGGTGCCTGCTCGTCAGCACCTGTGTCTGGCCTAACCCCTGTGTTTCTTCTTTTGATTGACCAGGGCAGATATTCCTAACCACTCTATTGATTTCAGGTCTGCTTTGTCTTTGGTAAATGGCACCTCCTCCTGTTCATCCTTCAGGTCTCAAGTGAAGCATCCGTTTCCTGACTTTGACCTCAACCCACTTATATGGAAAGCCCTTTCCAGTGGTCTTGGCTGACCTAACCCACCTTCTCCAGGCTGATTGGTTCCTACTGACTTGATTCACTTGGGGAAGATGCAGCTGCATGGAGTCCTTCTGGGCCATGAAGGGTGGCCTGCACCGTGTCACGGACACCCAAGGGCTATAGCTCAGGGGTCGAGGGCTTCTCATGGAATCAGAGATTCCTGAGAACTCCCCGCTATGTGTCTCAGCTGGTTGGGGTGCAGAGGGGTAGAAGCTGGGGCTTCTTACCGATAGGAAAGCAGTTTTGAGAATGAGAATTGATAGGAGGGGAATTGAGGGGGGGAGGGTCTTGTAGCTCAAGAGAGAGGCTGCATTTGGTTCTAGATGAGGCGGTTACTGTTAGGGAAAGAGCGAGTTCGACTGTTCCTCTCTTCTGCCCCAGGGGCGCAGGTCTATTCTTATATATTTTCACTTTTTCTTGACTTGGACAAGTTACTTTTTGGTCTTTGAGTTTCAACCTCCTCATCTGTTGAATAAAGTCATTAGTCTAGATGACCTTGAGTGTCCCTTTCCACTCAAACCTTTTGGATTTCATGACCCGCTATTGCAGAAGGTTAACAATGAGAAGAGAGAACAGAGGAAGGGATTTCCCTTAAATACCCAGAGGTCATTACTGTATGTCCAGCGCTCTCTGGCAGAAAGATATTTTACTTCAATCAATTAGGAGCATCCTCCGGGCCAGCTAATTATCCTGGGACTCCAAAGCTATGTCTCCAGGCTTGAAAGAGTTGAGGGGGGAGTGCCCCACGGCATCCAGCCAGAGTCAGGCCACCTGGTTTGACTCCCCACGGCCCATAGCCACCCAGGCAGGGAAGGCTCCTGGTGAGGAGGACCCTGGGGGAGCTGTGGGTGGGGTCTCCAGGCATGGGCTGGCCCCTACTTTTCCACTGGAGACAATATCTCTGCATTGAGATAAGAGGCAGAGGGGCCAGGGAGGTCTATGCGGCTGAGTTTAACTGCCCATTTTAACAATAGGAAAAAGATATCATCTGCCAAGGCTTCTCTGACTCCGTGATTTTTCTCTTCTATCCCCCCATCCTTTCCATGTGTGGGTCCCTAGTCTGCCCTTCCACATCCACCACACAGATGCCCTAGTGCCAGATAAGGGCTGAGTTCTGGCCCCTCCGTGGCTGATAATTGGCTGTGTGGGGAGGTCACGGAGGCTTCCCTAGGCCCCAGCCTTCTCCTGTGTGAAATGAGAGAAATGGGTAAAATTGGTAAGTAGGAAATTTTAAAAAATGACTTTCTATCCCCAAATAAAACCCTCCCCAGGACTCCATGACATTTATCCAACTGGTGGCATTCTGATTGTGGTGGGGAAGGGGCCAGTGTGCCAACCTTCCAAACCGCCTCCCCCCAACCAATTGGCAGGTGTCCCTCTAGAGCACCCAGCTCACAGTGGGGACATCAGAGGTCCCAATGGCCGCCTCGGCTCCTCCTGGCCCATGCCCCCAGCTATACCTGATGTCCTTCACTATCTGCCTGAGCTCCTTCTGAAGCGAGGAGAGTTCCGGGGTCAGCAGGCAGGAGGCTCCTTGTCCAGGGCTGGGGGTCTCCCAAGGCCTGGAGCATGCTGGGATTTTCCTTTCCTTGAAGTCTCAGATTAATGACTCAAGAAAGAACCAGGTTTCTGCTTTAATCCCAGATAAGCGCATTCTAGCCACGCTGGTGGCATGTTGGTGTCCTTTGCTGCTGGGTGGAGAGGGGACAGTCCCCACTTGTATTAACCCTTTGCCTTCTCCAGGGACAGTGGGCAGAGAGGAGGGGACAGTCACAGAGCTATGCTGGGGCTCTGGTCTGGCCACTCCTTGTTCCGGAAGGTTGGGTTGTCATAACCACCACAGGTTTGGGCAGCACCTAGGGAATGCTGGAAGTTGGGGGGATCCTAGGAAAAAAGATTCCTTCCCTGTGAACAAACTGAATCCTCCTTAGGAAGGTTGGTCGCTGTGGATGTGGGAACAGATCCCCTCTGAAACGGGAGGCTTCATGGGGCTCCTTTCCCGTGACACCAGCAGGTGGCTTTAGTCATATCCCAGAGACCCCAGCAGAGCTGAATCCTTGCCTGGGAGCCCCACCCTGTGCCAAGGGCCCACAGCCACACTGTGGCAGCTCTCTAACGTCCCTGTTTCACAGATGAGAAAACCGAGACCTAGGGGAGCTCAGGAACTGGTCTGCGGCCAGCTGATTAGTAAGAAATGGAGCCAGACTCGGACTGGGACTCTGCAGCTCCAACTCTGGGGTCCCATCCACTGTCCTTTCTCAATTACCACGTCTCTGGCACAACCATGGGTCAAGGAGAGGCACAGCAATGGATTTCTGCTCTACCAGGACACCTTCTAGCTGAGCTACCCTGGGGACAATAATTCCTGCCACTCAGGGTTGTTCCAAGGGCGAACAAGACAACCGTGCACCCATACGTGGTGCTCAGCAGTCCTCCTAAAGCACAGAGCTGGACATGGGGGTACCGTTGTATCAGGCATGGACAGAGCATTCAGCACCAAGCACTTCTCTTAAAACTCACAACAGTTGTATGACTTATTCATGTTACCTCCTTTTTTTTCCTGATGAGAAAACTAAAACACAGAAAGGTTAAGAAACTTACCTGAAATCACACAGCCTGTAGGTATGAAGCAGGGCAGCCTGACTACAAAGCCCACCTCTAATAGCTTTCTCCTGTTAAGTTACATAATTACTTCACCACCTACTTATGGAATGTTCATTATTACACAGGACTGTTCTGAGGTCCAAGGCTGAGAAAAAGTAACAATCAGATGTGGTTTCCGCTGTCTTAGAACTGAGCTCCCAGAGATGGAGACACGGTACCCAAGGTGTGCCCGTGCACTTTGGGTGTGCAATGGCAGTGGCTACCGCTCTGGGGGAGAGGAGCATGGCCCTCTCAGAGCCTCTAACAGGGAATTTGGCCCAGTTGGGGAGGGCGGGAAGGACTTCCTGGAGGAAGCCGCAGTTGAGCTGAGACCCAGGGATGAGTAGGGGTGAGGTGGGTGGAAGGTGGTGTGAGCAGAGCGGTCTGTGTGGAGTCGGGGGGGGCGGGGGGGAGAGCAGCATCCACAAGGTCTCTGGCAGGAGGACGTGAGGGACAGTGAGGCCGACAGAACAGGTTGCAACATTTGGAAAATGAAACTGTGGACTCCTTGTTAAAGTTATTAGGAATTTCCAGACAGAGTGGGGGCCTTCTGTGTGTGTGTGTGTGTGTAGGGGTGGCCTGTGTGACTGACCAGGTCACATACCCATAAAACCAGCCCTGGAGAAAGAGAGAGAGCGGAGAGTCTGGGCAGGTCACAGAGCCCTCAAGGCCACGTTCGGGATGCCCGAGGGTATTGGGAGCCACCCTGGCAGCCTTCTGCTGCAGGTGAACCTGCCCGGTCTGCCTCTCAGGGTCCCTCAGTCTGCTGGGTGGGCAGGTGGGCGAGGGGGTACAGAGCCGAGCCGGGGGGGGGGGGAGCTCCTCTGCCTCCCCAGGCCTGGCTTGGGTTTCTTCTCCGTGGAAGGGGTGACTCCCAGCCCTTGGTGGCCAGAATGCACAGGCAGAGAGCCAGGCTGAGCCCCGGAGCCCTTTCACGGCCAATTTGCACGGACCTCACACAAAAGCTCGCCTGATCATGTCCCTCTGACCTCGGG
This sequence comes from Callospermophilus lateralis, assembly GCF_048772815.1. Taxonomy (NCBI): domain Eukaryota; kingdom Metazoa; phylum Chordata; class Mammalia; order Rodentia; family Sciuridae; genus Callospermophilus; species Callospermophilus lateralis. The sequence goes on from NC_135319.1 coordinate 78,061,162, forward strand.
ATGGCTGGCCCATGTGCCTGACTCCCTAGGCCGTCCAAAGCCAAGGGAGGTGGGGCAGCTGGGGTGGGGGGCAGTTGTTTTTGAAGAACTTTAAAAAGGGGGGACTCCAGAGCCGAGGACGTGGAGGACTGAATTCCGGGAGCCCTTTGCCTTCATGTTCCATTTCAATGTGAGACAGCTGTCCCCTGCGTGCGCTTATCTGTATAGATAGACAGATATACATGACAAAGCCCAACCAGCCAGAATCGTCTCTTCTCGGAGCCACAGAGAGCTTTTCTGAACACCAGAATCAATGGCTGTCCCCCCGACCTGGTGTGTTGTAGACATTTTACTGTAACAATTATACGAGCTCAGTTGGAAATTACTGTCTGGCTAGGTAGTTGAATTCGTGCCTGGATCCAGCTTCAAAGGTATCAGGGGCAAATTAGCACCGACATCAAGTTTTGGATTTGATAAAAAGTGCCAGGTTGGGAGAAGAGTAGCTAGTTGTTCCTGTGGTCTGGGTGAAGGTTAATACTCAGGGCCTTGGCCGCCTCGTCCGGGGCTCCCTTAAACCACACAGCACTCTCTCTAAAGACTGCCAAGCGCTCTGAGGCTCATTATGTTTTCTGTCTTCATAGAACTCCCCCGGAACACCCATCCTGTCTTTGACTGCTATGGAGAAGGACCAGCCACCCCGGGGCCCCCAATGTCAGAGACCCATCGTCCATTTCCAGCACCCCCCTCCCTCAGAGGCAGAACCCTGCCCCTGTCCAAGGGTCTCTGGGACTGCATGACCGAGACCCCAGTGTCTTTGGGGTCTCTCTGTTTAGGTTAATTACCCAGACATAGGCGTCGATGCCTCCTCTCCGGGATGGTTGGCAAACTTGACTAGACTTAAAATGAACCTCTTTGATTCCATCTGCAAAATTAGATCAGATTTGATAAAGTAAAGATGTACCCTTTGAAGTATTCCCTATCAACATAAGTGCTAAGAACACTTGAGTGAAGGAATTTGAGCAGTTTTGAAAGCAGCAGCCCAAGAACTTCAATGAGGACTGCAGCTGAGGGCATGCCCAGAGGCACGGGACTAACTGCATCTATCCTGCAGGCAATAAGCGATCGCTAAAGATTCCAGACTTCTCAAAGTTCAGAGTTCAGCCTGGAGAAACTTTGTTGAACTTGTGATAGGCCGGGCTCTGTGGTTTGTATTCTGTTTTCAGAGGCCCTCCGAGTCTGGGCAGTTTTTCTGTTTTTTTTTTTTTTTTTTTTTGCGCTGCGTCTCCGCACCGCGGGAACAGGCTGTGTCTTTCTCTTTAGCTTCCACACCGAGGTGTGCATTCAAGCTCCACTGCTTTCCTGGGGTAGGGTCCCTCCAGAGCTACAGGGCAGGACATCAGCAGGTAAAAAATGTCTGTTTATCCAAATGAAAGGCAAAAGATCTGTGTCAAAGCCCAGTACTGTTACCATCTAGCTGTGTGTCCTTGATGGAGTCCTTCAGAGTGTCCGAGCCTGGGCTTCTCTCTCTCTCTCCAGTGCTTTCCGATAGTCACCAGTTCCCGAGTCCTTTCTGTGGACTCATAACCCCTGCCTTGCAATTGAACTACCCCAAACCCACTATGGGGCCCCTCTCTGCACCAGAGCCCACGCTAGGTGCTGGGGTGGACAATGCTGAGTGAATCACTGCATGGGGCCTGCAGGTCGAGAGCGCTGAGCAAGAGCTTTAATAGAGAGCGCTGAGTGTGGCCGCAGGTGTACTAGGGAATGCTGTGGGAACCCGGGGGTGGGGGAGCAATGCATTCTGCTAAGGGGAGTCCAGCAAAGGCACAGAGGTGAGAGGACAGAGTCTGATCTGACGAGTCAGAGAACAAGAAAGCGTTTTGGAATTTGTGAAGAGTTATGAAAAGTGAGCTCTTATTCTGATGCCGGGTAACGTGAAACAGTTTGCAATTGGCTGCTTTTCTCTTAGCTTGGAATGGATTAATGGTAACTTGGGGAGCTCTTTAGCTTCAAAAGAATAAAGGGATTCTGTGAAGGTTTGAATGCAATCACCAATGCTAAAGGGAAATATTCTATTAAAAAATATTAAAGCTTGTGAACAAGGCTGGTGGAGGGCCCGCAGAGGGCCATGCTGCCTCTGTAGGTAGCATCCAAATGCAGGGTGGGGCCCACACACCGTGTCCCGAGGTCCTCTCCTGTCTTGGGGGACCTGGAGATCCAGATGTTGGCTCCTACTGTTGGGAAATCCAGGAAGGCCCTGTAAGCATGCTGTTTTTTCATAAAATACAGATCACTAGGCACGGTGTATTATTATTATTATTTTTTTAACCATTGGATTTGATTTGCTAGGACTTTGTTGAGGATTTTTGCATCTAAGTCCACGAGAGATACTGGCTTGTAGTTTTCTTCATTTGTACTGTTTTTAACCTGGGTTTGGTGTCAGGTCCACACTATAAAATGAGGTGAGCAGTGTTCTGTTGCCTTCTATTTTCTGGAAGGGATTTTCTAAAATGGGTGCCAAGATATTCCTCCCCCCGCCCCCCGCCCCGTTTTGTTAGTGAACTGTAGTTACACATCGTAGTGGGGTTCACCTTGACATGATCATATGTGCATGGGATGGAATCCACTACGTTTTACTCCCTAGTACTTTCTCTTTCCCTCTTCTCGGCCCTACCTCTGTTTCCCTTCCTCTACTGGTTTTCCATTTATCTCTTGTTTTTATAATTGGTGCTTTCTAGACACATACAAAGGTGGGATCTACTGTGGTGTATTTATGTCTGTTCAGCCTCATCTGGTCAGTTTCATTCTGTAGTTCTTTCCTGTCCCTCCTCCCTAACTTTCAGTTGACTTTCTCTGAGCTCCCTTCTATTTTTAAGGGGGTCCCCCCACCCCCCTCTTATTTTCTCTAGTTTCCATATAAGACAGAAAACATTTGACCCTTGACTTTCTGGGTCTGGCTTATTTCACTTAGCATGATTTTCTCCAGTTCCATCCAGCAGATGCCATAATTTCATTCTTGTTTATGGCTGAGTAAAACTCACACACACACACACACACACACACACACCACACACACACATCACATTTTCTTTAAGACACTCTTTTTAAGGTCAAGCTTGATTAACCTCAGTGAATTTTCTACACCTAACCCAGAATCATCTTCAGGGAAGATGGCTTAGCACCACACTCCAAAACCAGAGAGAATCACTCAGCAGGTTCCTGCCCACGCTGACCTCACCTGAACATGGTATTTAACATGGACTGCCCTTTGCAAGTCTTCCCTGTTTTGTTGTACGTTTTCCTCCACTGCACCCTGCTGTGCCGGTCATCAGTTTCCACCCCTGCGTTTGTTCATTGAGCACATCTGCAGCACCAGGCCCTTTGCCGGACACCAAGGGCCCAGTGGGGCGTGTTTGCCAGCTGGTCAGCCTCCCTCCCTTCCCCTTTGTTCCTTTGCTTCTTGCTCCCCTCACCTCAGGCACAGAGTCGAGCTGAGCCACATCCTCTGTGCATGTCCTCTGGGGTCCATGCCACCTGCCTTCATTTCCAGTCTTCCCCTGGGTCCTCCTCTTCCATGGACATGGTATGCATGCAAATGTGTTGGACGTTGTATTAGTTTCCTAACCTAATGGTTTAGGGTGACTCTGAACATTAAAACTGGGTTGTTTTACAGTACTGGAAGTCAGGGATGTGGGAGGGGTGAGAGGGCACACTGGGCCCAATCATTTATTGACAGGGTTGTGTTCCTCCTGAAGGCTCACTTTGGAGGAGGATCTGCTTCTTGCTTTTCCCACCTTTTCAAGTCTGCCCTCGTCCGGCTCCTGGTCACCTTCCACCTTCAAAGCCAGAGAAGGCTGGTCCAGTCCACCCTACCCATACCACTCTGGTATGCTCTCTCCTGCTCTCTTCCTTCACACCCAAGGATCTGTAATTGTTACACCTGAATTGTCCAGGAGAATTCGCCCCCATCTCAAGGCCAGTTTATTAGTAACCTTAATTCTATCTACTACTTTAATTCCCTCTTGCCATCCGACGTCACCTATTTACAAACTCTGGGGATCTAGGCAAGAACATCTTTTGTGGGGGGTACTTTAATATAGACATGTTGGATAAGTGGACATCACTACAAAATAGGCCACCTTTAGCGTGCAGGTGTTCTTTATGTGAGTGGAACTGGGCTGTGGTTCTCTTGCTGACTTCTACTTTTTTACTTAACTCTGAAACTGCTTTTAACTTCTCTATGTGTTCTAGATGTACATGGAAAATTACTTCTCATCCCACATTGTATTCTGTGAGAGACGCCCCCCCCCCACCCCAGCTTAATCTTCTTATTCACTTCCAAGTGATGGACGTTCAAATGTCTTCTGATTCCCCTCCAATGGATGCCAGGTGCCCATCCGCTTATGGATCTGGTTGGATTTTCTTGCTGGGTTTTCACTAGGTAATTGAATTTCCCACAATGGCTGCCCTTATCTACACTCCCACCACCAGTGCATGGGAGGGAGGCCATGGTTCCCCATGAACTTGGACCTATTTCGGTTTTGGATGCCCGGCTTGACCGTTTCCACGTGAAAAGCAGCCAGACAGTAGAAGGAAAGCAATATTAACTGAGGGCCTACTGTGTTCCCTACCGGATGCTGCTTTGTTGGATGCTTTCTGTACTTTACCCTCCATCATTCTGAGACAATCCTTTGTGGTCGCTAGTTTCAAATCCATTTCAGAGGCAGGAAAACTAAAGCTGAGAGGGATCGAGCTCCTTGCCGGGGCTGTCAGGTTTAGTAAGTGGTAGATAGAATCGAATCCAAGTTGGCCCAAGGGACCACCCCCAGTACTTGCATTTGGCCCTTCGTATGGAGTTAAATCACTTGCAGAACAGGGTGGTGAGACATGGACTTTGAAGACCTTGTGTGCACCCTGGCTTGACCAGCCCTTAGCTACGCGGCTTGGATAGGGGTGTGGCTACTTTGAGTCTTGTTTTTTTCTCCACGGTCATATCTGTGTTTCCCCACCCGCCCTGCGCCCCAAGATCCTCAAGGGCAAAGTCGGCTTCGTTCCTCTTTTACCAGCTTCTTAGCAATGGGTTCAATGCCTGGCTCATCGATAACTATTGGTGACATTTCTCAGCTCAGAAGCTCTAACTAGAGTTGAAGATTTCCACAGCCTTCAGGGTGCAGAAGGGGTCTGGGATTTCTAGAAGACTCATGGGGGTAGTGAGGAAGAGGGTCTTTGCTCCCATCTCCTTAGTGACTCGGCTAGACCCTCTTCATGGCAGCTATTCTCCTGGTCCCCGCCCACCCCCCTTCTCTTAAATCCCACTTTCACTCCCTCTGGGAATCGAGGTGCCAGGCCCCTCTGTGAGGTGGGCTTTCCTTCCTCCCTAGGGGGAAGGTGCCTCACAGCCCACCCCCTGGTTTCCGTCTCTGCAGGGAGGGGGCTCCTGCCCGCTCACGCCTTGCTGTCCATCAGGCAGCTTGGCACCTGCGCACTCTGCTCCTCGAGCTGAGCACCTCATAAAACCTGGGTGATTAGAGAACGGCAGGCAGCACCTTCTTACAGTCATTAAACAATCATTACAGATGGAAACAGCTACAACCAGCCGCTCGGCCGAGTGTGTGGCTCCTTACACCGTAATCCTTTTTCAAGTCAGAATGAATGTGTAATCAAAGTACAAAAGGGAACGGTTTCAAAGTTCTGAGCCTTCTCAGGCGAACCTCTAATACATCAACCAGCCTAAATTGCTGTCCAAAATGCTCAATGGGAACTGACACATGGTGTAATGTTCTAAGTAATTCACCACTAATGTCTCTCTTATTTTTTTTCTTCTCTCTTTTTAGGGATGTCTTCACAGCCTTTCAAGTTTGAGAAGTTGTGATTAAGTTATAACTTGGTGTTTGAAGTAAATCCTCAGGAGGCTTTTGTTAAGACTGCTGGGGTTCCAAAATCTAGGTCCAACATTGAAAAGCTGTGTGATGTTGGGGAAGTTACTCAATCATTCTGAGCTTCAGTTTTTCCATTGTTAAAATATGGATGGTAACAGTGACTGCTGTATAATGAGCATTTGTTAAATGTGAGTGGAATTATTTATCCCTTTCTTTTGATGTGGATGCCTCTGGAGTGAAAAGGGGACATTTAATGTGAAGGCTTCTCTGCTGAAAAGTAGCTACTTTTGAGTCTCCACCAGTTGTCAAGCTTTAGGATGCATTTGAATCAAGAAAGCTTACTTTAATGCAGATCCTAGGATCCTTCAAGAGAGACTGTGATTAGATAGGACTGGGGGCCCAGAAAGGCACAGTTTTAATAGGCACCCAGGTGGAGCATTCTAATGCAGACGGTCCATAGGCTGTTCTTTAAAAAAGACATAGTTAGTATCATTTAAAAGATATCCATAGGAGAAAACTTTTGACCTTTGCTTTTTGGGGGCTGGTTTGTTTCACTTAGCATGATATCTTCAGATCCATCCATTTGCTGGCAAATGTCACAAAGTCACAAAGGCACAGGCATGGCAGCCCAGGTGGGAACTGCTAAGAGTGGGCCATCCTGTCCCCTTCTCCCCAGGGAAGACAGAGAACAAACCCATCATCTGTTGCTTTGCTCAGGACCCTAACCAGATCTAGCCATCCCTAACTGGGGGAGGGGCCTTTCATTTGCAGAAGATGACCACTCACATAGTCAGTGCCAAAAATAATTTGGGCATTCTCCTTTATGGCTGAGTAATACTCCATTGTGTGTATATACCACATTTTCTTTGTCCATTCCCATGTACATATGTGAAAGCCACACAGTGAATCCCACCACCAGGCATACCCAGAAGAATAGGACTCTAAGTAGAATAAGATATATTCCATGTTTGTATAATTATATCAAAATGGATTCTGCTGTAGCATATAACTAAAACGAACACCCCCCCCCAAAAAAAAAAAGACACCCACAGGGAGAGGGAGAGCCATAGTCATTCATAGCTTAATATGAATAATTCAATCAGATTGCTGTCCTATTTAATGTCTCCAACCAGCCATTCTTCAAAGAACAGTGTTTTTCTCAGCTTGGGAGGAGAGAGCAGCGATTTTGGTCCTTAGACATACCTGAGAGGGTGACCCCTGGAAGCTAACCTGGGACAGCCAGAAGCATCAGCTGGTCGAAGTGGGGTAATGTAGAGGCCCAGTCACTAACAAAGAAGCGTGGCTTTGTGGCAAAGGTCACCCTTTATGCTCCTAAAAGTCTTAGGCGCTCTCTAATCATTTTGTGGCTTTTCAGACCTAGGATATGATTTCTTGAAGATGCCTTGGGCTATGGTGGGGTGTCTTCCTGAAGGCACAGGCTTGGGATTCCCATTGCCTCTGGTGTTGGCTGCCAGGTGATTTAGAAAGGTCCCTTGGTTGGTGTCCTGGCAGGGTGTTTCCCAGAGGGATGGGATGACCGCCATGCGGACAGGGCAAGTTCATTCCCTTTATGTGCAGAAGGACATCACGCCCCCAATTATACATGCAAACAAGTGGATTTTATCATGCGTGGGCGGTGCAAAGAATATTCAGTTTTACATGGAAAATTCCACAGTGCAATGCACCACGTGATAAAGCTAAGTCCTGTCAAGGTCTGGGCCTTTGAGATGTGACCTTTTGAGAGCTGAGAGTCAGGGCAGAGAAGATCAGTCATGAGAGAAGGCAGCATCTTTGCCATTGTCCCTCTGCTTTCGTTGCTGAAGAAGCTGATTTCACTTTCTTAAAATTCTCATTTTATGATTCTAGAAACAACATATATTCACTGTGGAAAATAAACATTTGTGGGCAGCCTTCAAATATATGTCCTGAGTAACACACACTGACTCACACACATGTGCAGATTTTATAAAACTGAAATAATATTATACAAACCCTTTTGTAGCCTGACTTCTTTTCCTTTACCCCTATAATGTGGACAAAGTTCATTATTATCATTGTTATTATGATTAGTAGTAATGGCACTAAGGATAGAACCCCTGGGCACTGAGCCATGTTCCCAGCCCTTTTTATGAATCTTAGTCCCTCACTAAGTTGCTGAAGCTGACCTCAAACTTACCATCCTCCTGCCTCAGCCTGCCAACTTATTGAGATGACAGGCATGCGTCACCGTGTCCTGCAAAGTTCTCTGTTTTCATGAAAAATGATCAATTCCCTATTTTCAACGGCTCTGTTGCAATATCTCATTTTTTTAAAAAAGTGAATCCCTTCTTGTGAAGCATTCAGGTTGTCTTTGTTTTTTCCCCTGCATTTCTGATTATTTCCTTGTGGTTAGATTCTTACAATCGCTGAACTCAAGAGTATGCACGTTTTCCAGGTCTTTGGGATGTCCTTGCCAAACTGCCGTTCAGAAAGGTGGTTCCAGTTCTCAATTCACCACCGTTCAGGGGAGTGCTGTTTCCCGGCCTCCTGTCACCACCACACATTACTATTGATTTTTTAAAAAAAAACAGTCTGAACTTCCTTAGCAACTCACATTTTCCACCCCACTTCCTACTGGCTGGCTGCTATCCTGGGGCTCAGATTATGCAAGGGCCCAGTTTTCCGAGGCACAGGCATGGCAGCCCAGGAGGGAACTGCTCACGTGTGACCCCCTCTAAGAGTGGGCCATCCTGTCCCCTTCTCCCCAAGGAAGAGAGAGAACAAACCCATCATCTGTTGCTTTGCTCAGGACCCTAACTAGTTAGGACTGGGGGAGGGCTCTTTTATTTGCAGAAGATGACCACTCACACAGTCAGTGCCAAAAATAATTTGGGCATCTCTAAGCGCATGGACAGGTGGACGTGCGGACAGAGCTCTAAGTGGGATCGGACAAGAATCGTGTGGTTTGCTACCTTCCCAAAGCGCTGCCCTCTTTTGCTCACTCACGTCTACTCCTGACACCCGAGGGGCTCAGATTTGTAGCCTGGAGTTCCCATCAGTGCTCCCTGGTCAGGAGGGGAGAGTGAGTGGGACAGGGGTCAACAGGTGCCCTTGCTCAGGCAGCAAAGCAGCTGAGGACACTTCCCTTGGGGGCAAGGAGGCTTGAGTCTTGGTCCCAGCTTGGCCCCTGTGGTGTGGGGTGACCTCAGGCAGGTCTCAGACCCGTCAAGGCCTCAGTGGTTAGGGGAGGACATGGCGGGTAGGGTGGGTTTCTTCCAGCGTTGACTAAGCATGAACAAAAAGGGGGGGGCGGGGGGGAGGGAAGAAGGTGCAGGATGAAGTGTGATCTCCAGAGCTGGACCTCCCAGGCTTTCTCCTATCTTGAGGCAAACCCAAATCCTGCTCTTAGCTGCCACCGCGGGCAAGGAGAGGAGGCTCCTCTGAGCTGTGGGGCAGCGCCGCGGGCTCTGCCTGCCTCCAAGGCGGAGGGCGACTTCTCTCAGGCACACCAGGGGGATGTTCAGAGAACCAGGTCCTGGGAAATCTGGGTGCACGTTTCCAACTGCATTCCCCAAAACAGGCACCAGGATGAACCATGAGTGGCAGGCGCCCCCCACTGCGCCCCGCCTTGGCTCAGAGCGACTTCTTTGATGACTTCTTGGGAATCATCAGATCCACTCCTCAAACTTTGCTTCCTGCTGCCACCTCACGCCTGGGCCTGTCCTTCCTAATGGTGGCGGTAGTAGGGGTGAGAGGTGGCCAGGAGATGAGGTCCCCAGGAAAGTGGGGACACAGGGCTGCAAGGAGGGAGGGGAGCAGAAACCCCTGACTCTTGACATCTTCGTTGGCATGTCATCCAGAGAGCACCCCGATCCTCTCCAAGGTGGGGGGCAGCCCTTGGAGCCCCAGGCTGGTGGGAAGGAGTCTAGCTTTCCACTCGCGAGTCCTGCTTGTCTTTTAAGCTTTTCTTATTTTGTAATGACAACATTTTTCATGTGTCTGATTTATTTTTTTTCCACCCACCCCGAGAAAGCGTGAGGTAACCGGACCCAGATAATTGCTGAACACCTGCAAGGCGCAGGCGGGTGCGCGGGAGTGAACGCAGGGCTGGGCGCACCGCCCCAACCACCTGCACAGGCCTGTCACTCGGGACAGGAAGGCCTAATAGGGGCTCTTGTAATTGAGATGGGGTGAGGGAGTTTACAATGACTCCAGAGGGGGGAGAGGAAAAGGGCCGGCATGACAGGAAACTGTCTGTGGGCTTGGTGGAGCCGACCGAGGAAGGTGGCCTGGGTAATGACGGGGTTGGCTGATCCTGATAGGAATAAGGGCAGCGGAGACCCTCTTCCTGATCCCGGCTAATGGGTTCCAGATGGAGAAATGTAATCGTTCTCATTAGCCTGGTTGTATAGGCGCATGCACACACACGCACACGCATACCCACCCCACACACGTGCGTGCAGGCTCCCAGAGCCCTATCCCACCCACATCCCTGACTTTGATAAGTGCTGTCCGATAAGAAGAGCCTGCCCAGCCAAGCTAGGTGGAGAGATGGTCAATCATGACTCCCCCGCTCCCACCCGCTCCCACAACATCCGTGCATACGTAATGGTTTCATTAACCTTGAGACTTCTGCAGACAAGTTGAAAACCCCGGCTTACACGGCCAATTAATTGGCAGTACATTTTGCACAGAGTATGAAGTACCTTTCTCCTCCCCTCAATGCGGCCTGACTTTTCAGCTGTATTTCATAAGTGTTAATGTAATGTTGCTGAAAGGAAATATGGCCCAGAGCAGGAAACTCCCACCCCCTTCCCGGGATGCAGCTGTTGGTTTGGTTGGGTTGTTAATTCAAACCAATCCCAGGTGCCTATTTCATATTATCTCTTGTTTAGAGCAAAATAAAATGAAACTGTCAAAACCTTTCTGCCTCGCTCAGCCCTGGGCTCCTTGGTCCCATAAAGGGACTTGTGCCAGGAAGCAACTGCTACAACTGGTCTTTCCTCAGTGGGAAGTGCAGGCCTCGGTGCACCTCTGGGCCTTGCAGGTGAGACCTCGATGTGGGGCTCCTAGACCTTCCTGTGGAAGGGTCTTTGTAGTTGTCTGGCTACGGATCTGCAACCTACTTCCAGGTCTTCACTCCTGACCTTCCTCCCCAGGAACACCGTTTCTACCTCATTCCAAACACATCTTGCAAAACCTCCCCCAACAAACTTTCCCTGAGCACTCCAGGTTTTCAGTTTGGACATATAGTAAGTGCTCAATAAATGCTAGCCGTTACTCATGTTTCTGGTTCATGAAGCAAGTCAGTTGTTCAGTGTGCTCATAAAATATTGAACAGAGTAAGAACTCTCTAGTGGCTCTGCTTGTGATTTGCATATATCCCAGTATGCTATTTATAGCTCTGCACTTTTTTTTTTCTCCTTTCTTTCATAGTGAATGCCTCCCTAAGGGGGACATTTATATTCTTTGCCATCTGCCCTTGGCTGCTCTGCCCGATGCCAGAAGCAGGCGCTAGAGAGGCACAGATCCCAGGGACTAGGGGAGAAGCTGGAGTAGGGGTGGGGGGGTGTCTTCTTGGAGCCCAGGGTCTTCCTCCTCTGGTGGGTATGTGGCTGTTAGGTTCCATGCTGTTAAGATGTTCAATAATTGTTTCCTTTCTGTCCAAAGTGATATCTTATTTTTGGTGGCATAGGGAGAAGGGCTCCTTTGCGTGACTTTGCTTTTGCAGTGTATTTCTGGGGCTCAGGTGGTATCAGGGTCTTTAAGTAGCTGACACCCCTTGCTAGTAAGAGCCGGTCTCATTGACTGACCAGAACCCTCATCCCCGCTCCTGACCTCCTTGACAATGGGAGGTCTGCCCTGGAGAACCTTGATTGATTGTCACAAGACACGAGAGCTCCGTCTCCCTACCTGGTGGCTTTCTGAAAAGGTTACCCCCAAAGAATCCTGCCTCCCCTCTGCTCACAGTGCCCTGCTTTTCTCTCTCTGGAAGTCCCCTGGCTTCCTTTCTGCACACAGGGGAGGATGAAGCCAGAGCCACGTCACTGGGCCCCAGTAAGTGGGAGGAATTTCTGGAAAACAGGATTTCAAAAATGGCAGCCCCGAGCTGTAAATCAATGTGGTGTTGTTGTTGTTTTTAATGGTCCTTAAAAGAATCTGGCCACCTTGGACTGATATCTGCCCTGCTCTGAAAACCCCCCAGGACAGGGCACCCAAACTCTGGAGATGGAAGTTCGGTGGCTTGTGTCCAGGAACACATTTGGTATCTTGAGCCACTTTTTCTGCAGCCTGGGGTTGCACTGATTTTGGGTTCAGCCTCACATCTTGGCCTGGGATCTTGTGGCGAGTTGGAGGGAATTAAAGAAACAATTCAGACCTAAAACCCCTTGGTTTTTGAGAACTGACCTTCCATCTGTTGACAATCAAATACTGAAACTATTAAGAGTGGCGGGTCCCGGAGCAGGGAGGAAGGAAGGAATTTCCCACAATCCCCGGAGACAAAGGACCTTTTGACTACACCTGGGGGTGAAGGGTGACCAGCCCGGGTCAGACCATGCTGGGATCAGATGAGCAAGACTGCAGCTGGTGGGACAGGAGCTGCGTCCACCTCGCTGGCTTCTGATTTGCCTATTGTATGGGAAGGAGAACATAATTAGCCCAGGGAGACCCTGGGGCCCCTCCTGTCTCCCTGCGCCCACATCTGTGCTCGTGTGTGTGCCCATCCGTCACTCCCACCAAGCCCGGCTCCTCAGAGCAGAGACTGTGGTCTCCTCACCTTTGAAAGGCCTGGCACTAGCCGACAGGGTTAGGGTTAGGTATCCAAGGAATAAATAGGCAAGGGACAGACAGGGGCGCTTTAAGTAGGGCCCCCAACTCACTCAGCCATTGCTTTTGCATGAATTAGAAAAGGGGCCCCCTATGGCCAAACAGACCCACAGGCACACGCTTGGCAGGTGAAGGTCAAGTGTTCCTGTCCAAGGCTCTGGGAACACTTGCACATAGAGGGCTGCCCTGAGCCGTGTGGGAGGCAGGGGGTGTCCTGAAGGCAGCTCCCACCCAGGCTTGCTCATGGACAGGCTCATCCGGCCTCCCCGTCCGTGCTGTCCTCTGGCTCGTCCCCGTCTCCACTGGGAACTTGGTCCCCAACAGGGCTTTCTCCGACCTCACTTTACCTAGAGTTCACAGGAAGGGTTGGGTCCACACAGTCCTGGGCTGGAGTCCTCTGTCCCTCTCCCACCGTGCGCTGCACAGTGGGGCACTGAGGTTCTGTGGGGTTGGTGGGGTGGACACAGAAGTCCCTTCCCGAAAGCTCAGCCAGTCTGTCCCGGAGGAGACGGGGTCCCGGAACCCACCGCCAGCATCCTGCTCTGTCGCTGCTGGAGCTTCCGTTGCTTGGGTGGCCCTTCCTGGGGGACTTCTGGATTGAAATCCTAGTGAGCATCCTCAGTCAGTCTCCCAAGACAGACCTCTCTGGAAGTGGGGTTGGAGGTGCCTTCAAACTGTAGCGCATTCCTGGAGCAGCACGTGGCCTTGGGAGTAGTAGAGCCAGCTGATTCGAATGAGGCTGGGTCCCTTTCACAGGCCTCTCCATCCACCCACCCTGAGATCTCTTCCTCTTATCAAATAAAATGAGCCAAAATTATAGTGCAAGAGGTATTGGCTCTGCGTGAGGAAAACCTGGCAGTCATGGGTCACAGGCCCTAAGAATGCCCTTGTCTCTGGTTTGCAGATAAGAGTGATTGAGGGGCTTGTGCAAGGCCCAGTACACCTTCTGCGTATCCCAGGGTCTCTCTTGACCATAAGATTGTGTAAACTCTACACTTGGGCAGCTGGGCGTGTGTCAGGGAAACACAGTCCAGTGGGCACATGAGTTGGCAAGTGAGGTCCCCTTCCCCCTTACTCGCACAATTGTTGAAAACGTGCCAGCAATCCCTGTCTGAATTCCTGAGGGGCTGGCATGCAGGGAGGCCGTGCCCCAGCCAGCCTCTCCCCCATGACCACATTTACCTCCATCAGCTTCACACACACAGAGACTGCTTTCTCTCTTGTTTCTAGGAGCTTGTTCAAGATGATGCAGGGACAAGAACCCAGGGAAGCAAGGGGACCCGGGTGGACTTGGTGTTCACTGTGTGATGGGCATCAGTCTGAATTCCTCAAATGCATGAGTATTCTTATTTTCTTTTCTTTTTTTTTTTTTTTTGCTGCTGGGGATTGAACCCAGGGGCACTCTACCACCTAGCTACATCTCCATCCATTTTTATTTTTTTACTTTGAGATAAGGCCTCCCTAAATTGCCCAGGCTGGCTTTGAACTTGCAATCCTGCTGCCTCAGACTCCAGAGTAGCTAGAATTACAAGTGTGTGCCACCACGCCCAGCTCAGTGTTCTCATTTAATCCTTGCAAAAACCTCAAGGTCAGCTGAGAATTGTTGAACTGGGTGGTTATTCAATGGGTGGATGGATGACTGGCTGTTCATTACATTTATTCTTTTTTCTGATTTCTAGACATATCTCATTCTGTGTTGCTCTGAAGGATCCTTACCCTGTTAGAAGGCTTCTTCTCTTCCTGTTTCCTTGTCCTTTGGTGTCCTCTCAGAATGACCGTGACCCTGAGGTCCAGTGAGAGAACCAGTCATTTTCTTGTTGTCTTGAAGGACACCAGGAGCCCAGGTGCGGAGTACCAGAAATAGGTTTGTTGGATTTCTCGACTCAAGCTCACAATCTTAGCCTATAAATGGTGTTCTGTATATTTATATTCTTAGCATTCTGGAGTAACAGAGGGGCAGGTGGAAGGAATGTTGGATTCTTGTTCTTTTCTTCATGGGTGTTACATTCTCATCAAGCGCGCAGATGGAAAATGATCCCATACTCCAGAGACAAACAGAATAATGTGCTGTGTCTGGGTAAGACGTGCTTCTGTCTTGACCAGCTGTTTGTACGCCTGTTTCTGTTTCAGGTTTTTAGGCTGTAAGACGGGGCTACCCTGTCTCTTAGCTGGCTTCCAGGTAGCGATTTTCAAAAGACTTTGCCTGGTGTCTGCTGTCTTGTGTGGCACCCTGGAATAGGTGCATGGGAGAAGGATGAATTAGCTAGACCTTTGTTCTCTTCTCAGGCACAACTTCATACCTGTCTCCTCTCTCTCTCTCTCTCTCTCTCTCTCTCTCTCTCTCTCTCTCTCTCTTCTCTCTCTCGGCTCTGGAGGTCTTGGGAAGCACATGGTGGATCTCATTCCAGAGAGCTCCCTATGGAGACCTACCCCACAAAATGGGCCAGTCATTTCTGTCCTTGCAAAAGAAAATCCTCTGTTCTGTCACCTTTTATGAAAATGAAATGAGTTGGTAGAAATGAAAGCACTCTGAGAATGATAAAGTGCTCCCGGGCCACGTTAGTTAGTTATAATAACAATAATGCCAGTTTCTCATTCTGCTGAACTTCTTTAGCTTATCAGTGACTCATTTGAAATGGCAAGTTCTGTGGTTCTGTTTGTGTGGTTCATATTTTGTGATTTTGCTCTCAGTTTGTCAGGCACAGGTGACTCAAGAGCATCCAACTGTTTTAAACAAATAATGTTGTTTTTCTCAAAGCCCTGCACTCTGGGCAGTTTACAGGGTTGGTACCAGTTCACCTCTAATGGAAAGCACCAGTTCACCTCTAATATGAAAGTACCTCCAACCCCACTTCCAACCCTCCGAGAGAAGAGAGCCTCCCCCCCCACCGAGGTGGGGCTGGGGTGCAGGAAGAGAAAGAGGAGACCCAGGCTTACACGTGGAAGAAGGCCAGAGGTGAATTAATCATGACATCCCACAAAAAACCAAACAAACAAGAAACCCCACAGCAAACAAGAGGGCCTGGCTTTCATTTAACAGTCACTCAAGTGGTGAAGAAACCTCAGGCCTCTGGCTGATGAGGAAACCAGATATTTCATGCAGTCAGGTCTGCGGTGAGTCCAGGGGAAGAGGCAGTATAATGACCAGGCTCGTCTGCCACCATTTGGCTTGTGGCAATCTTCAGAGCCCAGGACCGCCGCGAGGAAGGAGCCGGGGATGAGCAGAGAGCCACACGCGTGGTCTCATGCTCTGTGCAATGTAAACAGCAGGCCATCTGGGCACCTCATGTTCTTATACCTTGGAGTGGGAAAGAAACAGGCTGAAAGATGAGCCAAGCCTGGGGAGTGACTTGGGAGAAGCAGCAGAAAATGTTTAGATAGTGCACTGTCTCCTCCAGGCCCGGGTGCAGGGCTGCAGGGCTGGACCTTCCCACAGATTCACCCCTTCCCTCCTTTTCGCTTTGTACTCTTTCTAAAGCAGCACGCTCAGGTCTCAGGCCGTCTCCGGCAATGTGGGACGAGGGGTAGAGTTGAATGGCAGTGGTGGCTGTGTGTGGGGAGCCCTTTGATCAAGGCGAAATGTGGTGGTAGTTACCAGTTCTGCTTGCCTGGCACGGATGCTGTCTTGGTCCTCCTCCCAAGTAGCACAGACTCCTTCCCTGGTGACCCAGGCTCCATTAGTCACAAGACGGCTTCTTCCCAGCCATGTGATTGGTTGAGGAATTAGATCTGGCCCAAGCAGGGCCAATTGGAGTCCTGCCCTGAGACCCATACATGGGTCCTGGGAGAAGGAAAGCAGCCCTCCAGATGGTGGGGGAGCTCAGCTCTGAAGCTGAGATTTTGGAGTTCCTGGTAGCTCGCTCTCCCACTTTATGAAGAAAACCTCGCTATGGCAGGAAAAACCTAGTTCCTCGTCCACAGATTGCAGAGCTGAGGGGAGGAGAAAGAGCCGGATGACTCCATCTGAGCCTGTGGGTTCCATCGTGACGGAAGCCAGGTGCACCCATACTGTCCCAGTCTTTTTGGACTAACTGGAGCTGGGTATGGAGTGTCCCCTGAGCGTGGACAGTCTGGAGGACAGTGCAGGCTGAGGGTCAGGGGAAGGAAGGTAGGACCAAGCAAGTGAGAAGTCAAAGTGAAGGATGCATTGCCTCGTGGCCCTCTTTGGGGAACCCACGGGGTTTCTGAGGCTCTCAACCTGACCTCCGTGAGCACTCACTATAGGAAGTTCTGCACTTGCTGGGGAATCAGCCCTGTGACTCTCATCAGGAATGTCACTAGCTGAGATGCTGAGGTTTAGCGTGTGGGCTTGGTGGTCAGACTCCTGCTAGCAGGTCCACCTGGGCAGTTTGCATAAGCTCTCAGTTTTTTTTTTTTTTGGTCTCTAAAGCAGGGCCGATCATGATATCAGTCCAGGGTCTGCTGCGAGGCGCCCGAAGCATATGAAGAGCTTTGTGCCACATCCAGCAGCAATATATTTAATGTGATGTTAAGATGTCTTAGTTGATGTAAATGTCATTTAAAAGTTGACTTAATTAGAAGAACAGTTAGAAGGTACAGATCCAAAATCACTGCCAGCAGGGACAGGAAGAGATTTCCACGCACCCCTGTTCACAGCAACGTTATTCACAGTAGCCAACAGGTGGGGGCAGCCCACGTGTCCATCAGTGGATGCGTGCAGAGCCTGGTGTATAAGGCACATTATTCAGCCTTAAAAAAGAAGGAAATTTGGACAAAAGGGATGAAATTCAAAGACATTGGGCTGAGTGAAATAAACCAGACCCCAAAGAAAAAAATACCACATTATTCTACTCATGCAAGGTACTTACAGTCAGCAAATTCAGAGGTACTGAAAGTAGAGCGTGGGTTGCCACATTGGGAAGGGGTGTCGAGGCCCTATCGGTTAGTAGGCACACAGTTCCAGCTGAGAAGAGGGAAAAGTCCTGTGGGTGGCTGGTGGCAATGGCTGTGGGATCACGTGTATGTACTTAATGTCACCGAACTGTTTACTCAGAACTGTCCACGTGGATATGGTTGAGAACTGGTTAAAATGGTATTTTACCCCTTTTTGACAAATAAGTTTTAAAAAACAAATTAGAGTATGGTAAGAATGTATTTTAATTTTAATAAAAGCACATGAGGTGTGTATACAGGCAGATAGCCTGCACCTTTATTAATACATATGGAGCAAAAGAGAACAGGATGGAGGAGTTCATGTTGAGCTGTTTGCAGAGTTTCTGTGGGGAGTTAGTGGGGCTGGAGGGGGAGTATTACTTAGTCACTTTAGTATTGTCTAAATTATGACAATGATTAAGTAATGTTGCTATTTCAATGAATAATAAATTATAACCATTTGCATCACACTTTTATACTGTCAAAAAGTGTCTTTGTGGAGTAGAAAATGGTGCCACGGTTTTGGAAAGTTTGGCAGTTCCTCAAATGATTAACACAGAGTTATATAATCCAGTAGGTTCAGTCCTAGATATATACTGATGAGAACCGAAAACATGTGCCCACCTAGAAACTTGTATATGAATATCCATAGCAGCATGATTCATGAGAGTCAAAGAGTTGAAACAATCCAAGTGTTCTCCAACTGATGAATGGATAAACAAAACGTGACATGTCTATTCAAGGGAATATTACACAGCAATGAAAAGAAAGTGCTGGTACATGCTTTAACACAAATAAACCCTGAAAACATACTAACAGAAAGAAACCAGACACATAGACCACATATTACAGGATTTAATTTTATGTAAAATGTTCAGCATAGGTGCCTCTATAATGACAGAAAGCAGGTTAGTGGTTGCCGAGGGATGGAGCACTAGAGGACTATGGATGACAGCTAAGGGGTGTGGGCTGTTTTAAGTTGGAGTAATGAAAATGTTCTAGAATTGACTGAGGTGGTGGTGGCACAACGCTGTGAAGACGCTAAAAGCCACCGAATTGCACACAAGTAGTGATCTGCATGGTGGGCGACTTCAATCTCAATGAAGACAAACAACCTCATATGACCTTTTATAAGCCGTCGAGTTGGTTATTTATAGCAAACGTGGGAGGCCAACATTAAATAAGGAAATAGACCTAGAAAGCCCTTCCATCCCTTCAGGAGAAAAGGTTCCCCCAGAGTTGACCTGGCCCGACTCGCTTTTTTCATAACCGTCACCCAGTAAAGACGAGATCAAAAGGAGGTGAGAGAAAGTGACCCAGACACCCCTCAGTTAGGGAACAGGCTGACAAGGACCTTGCCACACACGGCGGGCTCTGCTCGGCCCCCAGGAGAGCGGTCGCCCGCCAGCACAGCACCTGGCTGATCTCAGGGCGCTGGCCCATGGGGCGGCGGGTGGGGGTGACCCTCCAGGAGCAGGAGGCCCTTTTTGGATGGTGGGACGCTCCGTATCCTGATTTGGGTGGGGGCCCCACAACTGCATGCATGGGTCACACAGAAGCTGCGAACTGGACTCTTTGTCAGTGACCAGATAAAACAGGGGAAAGGACATGAAGAGCTCAACTGAATGCTCAGGTGGGAGGAGTGACCGTGACACTGTGACCCTGAGGTGACCCACACGCCCCCGGAGCGTCCTTACTCCGTGGACATCCAGGCCGGCACATCCCCAAGGCCAGGCCGGGCCTCTGCTCTGGCTGTGTCCTGTCTTCCTGTCTCTCCCGTCCCCTCTCTGGGTTTGCTCCCCAGAGCTCTGAGTTCCTTCCCCTTGGACCCCCCCCCCCACTGCCACCTCCCAGACCCCCCAAATGGACTCAGCTCCTCGGCAGCACCAGGCCCTTCTCATTCGGGATCCTTAGTGTGCAGGGCCACTCTCCCCTGGTTCACGTTTGATGACCGGCACAGGACGAACCGTCCCACGCACTGAGTTCCAGTCCTCCCAGGAGCACTCAGGAGGCACCCAGCCTCCACCCAGGCCTCCCTGGGCTGGCAAGGCTGCCATCTGTCTGCATAGGCCAGGAGAGGACGGTCCCACGGCGGGGACAGACCCTGTTTGCCTTTAAAATTCATCAGGGCGATCTGCCGGCCCCTCCTCTTGCCCTGCCCTCCTCCTTGCTCACCCCCCTCACTTCCTCCATTTGTCATCTCTGTCAGAAAACAGGCCCTGATTGTTTGGGGCTCAGAGCTTCAGCCAGTCCCATTCCTGTGCTAATTAACGGCCGGGCTGCAGGAGCCCCAGTCTCTCCAGGAGGGGCTCCCGGCTCCTCAAGGAGGCCACTCTCCCGGGCGCTCCGGGGGCCCCACCACTGTGGCACCGGGCGCTGGCTGCCCCTCGTGAGCCTGGGCCCGCTTCCCACTCCAGGCCTTCCCCTTGTCCCTCGGCAAGTGTGAAACGATTTCCTCTTGTCACAGGGCTCCGTGGCAGGCAGATGAATGGACTCGAGCCCAGCACTGAGGCCGGCCTGCCAAAAATGTCTGCAGTGCATTCAGGGGTCCCCGCGGTGGGCCGCAGGAGGGACAGTCAGAGGCAACAAAAGACACAGAGCTGTGTGCTCAGGTTCCCAGCAGCGTCATCTGACCCCAGGGTCCAGGGCGGAAATGGATCTTCCACCTCCAGCTCCTCGGGAGCCTCCACCCAAGGCCGTCCTCCCCAGCCTCCCATTCTGAGCCGCCGACTCTGAGTCTCCTGGATGGTTTCAGAAATAACGAACCAGCCACAAGTCGTGGCCCAGGCCATAGACACCCAGGGTCTAGTGCCCACTGAGACTTTGGCACGGGGCCGTGAGGACAGGAGCAGAGATGGCAAGGACCTCTGCTCCAGGCGTGCCGGGGCCCTCGCGGCCTGTGCTCTTGTTATGAAACCGCGGTGCTGGGGCAGGACCAGTTGGGTGTTTTGCGGAGGCTGTTTCTTTTCTTTCTTTCAGTTGCGTTCTTAACAAACTGGTGTATGGGACTCACTCCTCCAAATGGGAAACAGATGGCCCAGGTGTGGGCCTTGGGGATACTTGCTTTGGAAACGCCCAGCATGACAAGGGCTCTGGAAGAATTCTGAGCAGCTGGGGTCCCACCAGGCTCAGCCAAGTGCCCAGGGAACCAGTGGCTCCCTGGGAAGGTGACTGCCCGCTCTGGAGATTCCCTAGAGCACAGGTTGACTGTGAATTACCTTGTCCCCATGGAACCGAACTGTCACTCCTCCTCTGTGGGACGGTATCCCTATCTCCAAGGCTGGTGCAAAATATGGAGTTACCACACACGGCCTCCACAGGATTCTCCAGCTTGTGGGCCTGGGTGCTCCTGCCCACGGGGGTCTGTGTCCGGGTCGGTCAGTGCCTAGAGGAGAGGGATACCTGAGGCCCAGCATGGCACCATGGCTAGGTGTTTAAAAGGAAGTGGGAGGGGTTATAGAACCCAGCAGCATTTTGTTCACAGTCCCTTATACCCCAACATGTGTACGTACCTCACATCTATTTTCATTTTATCTTTGCCATATTGGTACTCTTTAGATAATGTCAGTTTTCACTTGTCCTTCTCTTCCCCCACCCCTTCTCCTCCTCCTTTTCCTCCTCCTCTTCCTTCACCCTCTTCTTTTGTGGTGCTGTGGATTTAACTACTGAGCTATTAGACTCTTGCTAAATTGCCCAGACTGGCCTCTAACTTGTGATCCTCCTGCCTTAAACTCCTGAGTAGCTGGGATTACAGGCCTCTGCCACTGCGTCTGGCCAAGTTTTAACTTCACTATTTAGTAGAGTGATTCTTTCTATGAGGAAAACAGCCAAGCTCCTAGATTGTCTTATTTAATGTTTTTAAATTTTTATTTTTGTTGGTATCAGTATTAACATATTGACTCTCCTTTTATTGGTATATTGCCGCAGTCTGGCTGGGCACAATTCAGGAGCCACTTGTCAAAAGAAACTAACTTTATTTTTAGAACCACACAAGATAAACAAAACAGCTCCTCAGGAAAAAACCCTCAGAGCCCAACTGCCACCACCGGCTTCCCACAAGCCCACACCCCAACAACCTCTTCCTCCCACCATCCTCCTGCTCTTGAGGCCGATTGGCTGGGTCGCATGGGTGGAGCCAAAAAAGTCCCCCAATGAGTAGCTCCGTGGTCTGAAAGGGCAGGGAAACAGCCCAATGAGCATCACCGCAGAGGAGCCAATCAGCTAGATGTTGCTGGGGCCGCTGTGAGCCAATCATCAGCTGGCAGTCTGAAAGTTTGCTGGGACCCCTTCAGCTCATCAGCTGGCAGTCTGAAAGTTTGCTGGGGCCCCTTCGGCTGTGGCTCTCAACAGTATATGATGGAACTGGCTTTTATCATTCCTTTATCCTTTCTGTATCTTTTGATTTCTAGGTTGAATTGTGGGTAGCATACAACTGGATATAAAAATAAATCTGAAAGCCTTGAGATTTTCATAAGAGAATTTTATCCATTCACATTTATTATGGCCATAGATGTACTTAGACTCATTTCAGACATTTTATTTCATGTTTTCTACCGACCACAAATTCTCGATGTCTGTTGTTTGCTTTTTTGTATATTTGGCTAAAATTTTTGAGTTTGGGTTCAACTCATTTTTCCCTTAAGCTTAGAAGTTATGAAGACTATTTTTCACATTCTAGGGCTAAGAACAGCACTGGACTAGGAAGCAGGAGACAGGACTATTCTTAGCCTGGTCATTAACTTTTGTGACTTTGGGGTAATTTATTTCCCTTCTTTGGGCTGCAGGTGCCCCCGCCATAATGCTTGGATTAAGTTATTTTGAAGACACCTACCCAGCGTTAACATGACGTGAGTCAGTGGTTGAGAAAGTCTAGAGAAAGCTCCAGTCTGTCTAGGAAACGTGATCCTTCAGAGTGGGAGGGCAAGTGAGCAGGACTTCAGTGAGGCACCTGGCTCTCCCAGGTGTACCCAAACTCAAGCCTTGTGGACACAGTTGGTCTTCTCAGGGGAAGGCTGGACTTAGCTGGACCCTCATCTGGGATGTTCCTGAGTGAGATGTTTGTAACTTAGCACTGCCTGTGTCCAAACCGCCATTCTTTAGCATATTTTATTGCATAATAGGAACTTCTGTTACTTACCAAAGACAAGGTGTCCCCCATGTTTCCAAGCTGCCTTGCAGTTAGCGGAGTCGTGTGATCCAGTCTGCCAATGGGATGGGGACGCCAGTGATTTCCTCTTGTGAAACATGTTTTCCTCCTGGGTTAAAGACCTTAAGAGCCAGTATCTGCCCCCTGCTGCGGGGACCAGGGAGACGTACAGACGGTGCAGCTCCATCTGCCTGGGTCTCAGAGTGACTGTGTGGATCAGAGTCCTCTACGGACCTCCTTTGAGCAGGCAGCATTAGCAAGAAATAAACTTACACTAAGCCACTGGAATTATTTATGAGTTTATTTTTGCGGTGCCGAGGGTGGAGCCCAGGGCCTTCTGCATGCTGGGCAAACACTGTATCCTTGAGCTATGTCCCCAGCCCTAGGGATTTTTTTTCATTTCTTAACGGGAGGGTAACATGGCCCGTTGGAGCTAACGCATGCTGTTCATACTCCAAGGATATTGTCATGGTTGTGCCTGTTGTGTCTTCTCAACTTGAACACAAAGGGTTCAAAGGGCAGGTGATGGCAAGTCTGTTTTTCTTCCTCCCATCTTGGCACTGATGGCTGAAGCTGCCAAAGCTCTAATCACAACTCGGTAAAGTCCCCATTGTGGGAAGGTACCCAACCTCAGCCCGGAAGCCCTTCTCCTCTGGCCTGTCCCTGTTTACGATTCCTCATCCGCCTTCCGCCCCGCGTGGGATTCAGTTCAACACCCCACGTTCGCAGGCCCAGGCTTTGGCTCAGACCTACTGCTCCCTGTCTTCCCCAGGTGCATTTTGCCATGTTCACACCTGGCCTCCCTCAGCTCCTGACGGACACGGAGCAGCTTCCTGCCTCAGGACCTTGGCCCCAGCTCCCCTCTGTGCCTAGGATGCTGCCCTAGGATGCTGCGTCCGCACTGCATACCTGATGCTCCTCCCCATCCTCCGGGACTGGCTCTCTGGACTGTTTTCTTCTTCGCCATCTCTCCAAGCTGGTTCCCGGTGCCCAAGGCAGCCTCTACTTAGGGCCGCCCTCGGGGCATAATCTCAACTGTAATTAAATAATGAGTTGTGAAATCGTTTGCTTAATTAATGTCTGTCTGCACACTGGATTCTCCACTCCAAAAGGCAGGGATGATGTTCACCCAGCGCCGCGCACAATTTCTGGTGCACGGAGACACTTAGTGCAGAAAACATGAATGATGGGCCCCTTAATGCTAAGACGAATGAACACATGGCCAGCCCTCAGCATCAGGCGCAGTTGTCTCCAGACTTCAGCGTGCATCGGTCAGAATCACCCACCTAGCAGGCTCTGGAAAATATGTCTCTATTTTAAAATCGAAGCAAAAATATGCACAATATGGAATTTTACCATTTTAACCATTTTTAAGGGTGCATTCCAGGGGCGTAGTGCAAACGTCACCACCTTCCAGCCACAGAGCATCTTTCATCATGCAAACTGAAATCCCATACCCACTCAACAAATCCTCACCGCCGCCTACCTTTGACCCTCCCAGCTCCTGCCAACCACCATGCTGTCTCCAGGAACCTGCCTCCTCCCGGGGGGGGGGGGGGGGCATTTGAAAACACAAACTGTGGGGGCCTGACTGCCAGACTCTGACTGAGCGCTGGGGAGAGGCTGAGAATTTGCATTTCTGACAAGCCCCCCCCCCCACCCCGTGACCTGCTGCTGCAGGTCCAGAGATCATGCCTGGAGCACTCTGCACAGCGAGGACCTTGATACCTCCCACTAAGTTTCCATCCCATCTTCTGCATATAGGAGGAGTGCAGAAAAGATTGGTGAGGTGGGGTGCGTACACCCAGCTGCCCGCGGAGGAACAGGTGAGTTCCTTGGGTGAAAACATGCGGATGGCCACCCTGCTTGTTATATTCAACTGGGGAAGATTTAAAAAAAAACACAGATGCTTGGGCCTCACCCTAGATTAAGTAGAATAGAATCTGGGGAAGTGGAACCCGGGCATCTGTATTTGTTGAGATTTTCCAGGTGATTCTATTGAGGAGCCAGGGTGGAAAATCACTAGGGGTGAGGAAGGCAGCTAAGAAAGAGAAACCCAAAGACACGGGGAAATCAGAAAGACAAACGCCTCCAGGAACAGCACCCTTGATTTTTGTAGAAACGCCCTGTGACCTCAGAGTGAAAACGATTCTTTGTGAAACCTGTGGGGAGGGGAGACACCTCCCGGTGTGTTCTCTAGGGATGGGTTATGCTGTCCTCAGAGATTTGGGTTCATGGGAGAAGACTGTCACGCCGAGGCCGACCTCTTCCTCGCCAGCCTCCCCTCGGGCTATTCTTTCTGGACATCACCTCGTGTTTCCATGAGTGGACAGAGGTGTCTTCGGGTGTCTTCTGCAGATTCCTGATATTGCAGTACTCAGCTCGGCTCTTTCTCTACCACTGGGGATGGAAATATGTATTTATTTTAAAATCGGAGCAAAATATGCTTTTCTCTCTGTGTTGGTTTAAATTAGAAAACCCCTCTGCTCACATGAAGCCCTCCTCTCTAAATCAAACCTGCACAGGAGTCTGCTCACCAAGCCTTCCAACTCGGAACACCTGAATCTTGGCAGCCATCAGTATAGATCACCGCGACTCAAAGTGGGGTCCACAGACTGGCGCCAACCTGGAGCTGCTCCCATTGCGCCATGAACTCGACATGGAACATGAGAGGAAGTATTCAGAGACATCTATAGCAACCTGACAATGACGTGACACCCACAGGCGTCACAGACCTGTCTTGGTGGAAAGGGGATTGGCCAACTCAAGGAGCCATTGACCTGGGCGGCAAGTTGCAGGTGGACTGCGTGCTGGCCCAGGAATGTGTGGTATTCTGTGGTGAATTTCTTTTGGAGTTCCCTGATGACGACTGGAGTTGAAATCTTAGCTTATTTTTAAATTTTTTATATTTTTTTGTATTCTATTTAAGGACCTGTTCAAGTGTTTTGACCATTTTTCTATTGGGCTTTGGTTCTAATGAAGAGTAGGAGTTACTTTTTCTGAAAATAATAATTACCTTAATATTCTTTCACTGAGTATATGGTCAATGGGAATTTAAAACAATAGCAATGATTAAAAGGCCCTTCACTCAGTTCTAGAAGCAAGGCCATTGGAGATTAACCCTGTGGCCCTATCTAGGATAATACCTGGTGGGATTCCTTTTGAAGATCGGAGAAATGAGTTTAGAATCTGACGCTTGATTTTCTTGGTCAGGACTCTTCACATGGCAAGTAGCATATGCCCGATTCAAACTAGCTCAAGCAAGAGGGTATCAGGACTAGATTCAGGTGTGGCTAGATCCAGGTGTTCAAGGTTTTCCCCACCCTCATATCTCTTACTCTGAATTCTCTGTGTTGGCTTTGCTCTCTGGCAGTTCTCTCTGTGTGGAATCACCCCCAGACTCTCTAGCTTTGCATGATTCTTGCTTATTATAGTTCAAGAGATAACTTGGGTCTCCCCGTGTCTACATAAATTCTCCCAAAGGAACTCGGTGGGCCACACTTTGGGTGACAGGCCCACTCTGAGACCAGTCTGAGTTTGGGAGCACCCTTGTACCAGGGGAGACAGAATGCTGGGCCTCAGACCTCCACCTCAGATCCCTACCAGAAAGTGTGTAAAGTAAAGGAGGGATTATTACTGAAGGTCTGGCCCACACATAGTGGGTGTTCACAGCCCCAGCTGGGACTCCTCAGCTGGAAAGGTCTGGAGCAAGGCTTAGTGATGGCCAAGGAAGAGGGCACTATAATTGGGGTGTTGAGCTGGAGAAAGATGAATTGGGCAGTGCCCAGTGACAGGTGAGGAGAAACGTTAGGTTAATGCATTAAATATTCATTTATTCATTTCTGTATCCAGGCAACTAATTTTTTGTTTTTCTCCCCCGAGTACTAGGGGGGTCAGACTGGAGCCAGGGTTTTGCATGTGCTTGGCACAAATAGGTCAGTCATTAAATTTCTCCAAAGTGTTTTTTCCCCCTAAACAGATAATGGAGCCTCATTGCTACGACAGGACATGGAGCTGGACCGGGCCCTGCAGAAGCCAGCCGTTTTTACTGTGAGATCAGAGACTAAAGATGAGATAATCCTTGCTAATAGGCATGGAATTCATCTCTGGGCTTCCTGGTAGCTGAGGAAAAAAGGAAAAGCTGAGGAATTACTTCACTTTCATTGTCTGATGCCAATACATTTTGGAAAGACAAGCATCTTCCTAGGTCCAAATATTTGGAGGAATTTATTAAGTGGGTTCATATGTGGAATACATTGAGTAATAACTCATAACCCCCAAACTGATAGAATGGCCAGGACTTCATATAAATATATCAGACAGTAGAATTTCTTGCCTCGTCCCTTCAAGTTCTTCCCAAACCAGCATCAAAGAATATGCAATGAGAATGACGTCACACTCCTGGGCAGGACTTGTTCTTAGGGAGGGCTTCTCTGACGTCTGCAAAGACTTTATTTTGTTCCTATACACCTGCAATTCCGTCTCGACATCTGCATGACTCTGAATTCTGACAGTTTGTTGGCATACCTGTTCTCCTCTTCCCGCCCCCACTAGTCGCCAGTTATGGCTCGTCAGAGACTTGTTTCCAATTCCGCATTCCGACTCTCTACCGCTCTATCTGGCCAAGAAGGTCAGTGTGTTGGGAGTGTCTGGAAGGAAGGGGAGAAAGAGAGGGAGGAAAAAAGAAGAAGAAGAAAGAGGCGGAGGGCATCTCCAAGGACGGGGAAGAAAGTGAACTCTGTCAGAGAGGCCCCAGGTTCAGGCCGAGAGGCCAATTTGTCTGGCAAAGCGCAGGCAGAGGTAACTTGGGGAGCCTGTGTGAAGGCTATTCAGGAAGGAGCGAGGAGCCAATGAGAAGAATAAATTAAAGATTGCTTCATATTAAAAAGACTTTAAGAACTTAGCATGTTCAAAAAACGGGAAAAATCAATGCCCATTGGAGATTTCCATCAATCAATGGTGATGAAGAGAAGTGGAAGTCCTTATTTTCATCTGCAAAATCTTTCTCTTGCCCCCCAAGAGCCGTGGTGGTCCCCGGGGGCTGCTGCTCAGGGCTAGGGAAGGAGGGCCCATGGGCATGGTTACTCCAGGCTTGTCACCAGCAGCTGTGGGCAGTGGGACAGGAGGGGGCCATGAGCCCCACGACCTACTGGGTAACTAGGGCCATTTTGGTTCTTGGTTATCCCTGGGCACTGTCTGATTTTGATCAGTTCACCTCACTTTGTGTCAAAGTATGAAAGGCACCCACATTAGAGCAACATTTATTTATTTATTTTTTTTGCTATAAAAAACTTCAAAGGACTTTTATGATTTTGCTTTTGAAATTATATGGCTCCAAGTAACTCATTTATTTTGTGATTAGCCATGGCTTCTCAGGTTTTGCTGCTAATTGTGCATGGCAAAGCAAGAAAACCTAACTTACAAATTGCATCCAAATGCTGTTAAATGTTAATACATATTAACGTTCATAAATAATGACATCTGTACATATTAATAGCATTTACTTATTTTCAGTTTGCACTTTGCTTTTAGTTATTTTGGAGCCATTGGTATTTTGGAGCTCAAGCACCTTTGTGAGGCCTTGCAGAGATTGTGGGCCCCAAGCATAGCACCCCAAGGGCTTCCTGGCTCCAACGGCCTCAGAGACAGAGGACTGGCACATATCAGGTGGGACAGATCTCTCCTTAGATATTAGGGATTTGATGTTGGAAGAAAGACACAGTCACTTCACTCCTGAACCGGGGACTCACTAAAGCCTCCCAATCATCGAAAGCCTCATTACCAAGGGGTGGTAAGTTTTTTTTGTTTCGTCTTTTCATTTTTTAATTTAATTTTTTTTTTAAATAAAATTTTTTTTTCTTATTAGGGAAGAGCTCTTGTTCAGGGACACGAGACTTGACCTCATAGACCAACATTCCCCTCTGGGCTGGGCCCTGAGTGAGCAGGTGACATGCAAGGGGCTCACTTTCCTCTGCCGTGAAATGGGCCTCATGATGTCAGGCAATCCTCACTCCTGGGGTTGTTTTGAAGATCAAATGAGATCATGTTCAAGAAAGTTCCTTCTTGAAAAACACCCAGAGATCATGATCGCGCAAGACGGCTTAGGCCAGCCGTTCTCCACCCTGGCTGCACTTTGGGAACATCCCGGGGGGCTCTGAAGAAGTTCTGAAGGCAGAGCCCCATCCGAGACCAATTAAGCCAGAATTGCAGAGGAGTGAGAGAGATGCTGGGTGTTTTCAAAAGGCAGCTCCTGGAGATTCCAACACACAACACACAGCGGATGTGGAGGCTGCAGGGGCTCAGAGAGGAGCAAGGGGCCCACAGTGGGGAGTGGCAAGTGGGTGGGCGTGGCTTCCAGGTTGCCCGGCTTGTCCTGTGGTGTGATTTTAGCTTATTCTGGCTGCTTGCTGATTCTGGGAATTCAGTGGAGATGGTTTGGGCTCAGAAACATGCATGCTTTCCTGGCACGTGGCCCAGCTGGGCTTGCAGGCTTGCAGTCATCCAGGGCCATGAAAATGAGTTGGGGCCCATGGTCTGTGAGTTGGGGAGAGAGGTGCCCCTTCCCAGCCTTACCCACTGTGGTCTGTAGGGCTGTTGTAATAGTGGGTGTAACTGGGGTGACTTTCAACAACAGAAATTCACTCTCTCACTGTTCTGGAGGCCGGGAGTCTGAAATCAAATGTCGACAGGGCCATGTTTTTCCTGAAAACTTCTAAGGGAGGCTCCTTGGCTTGGGGCACATCACACTCTGTCTCCACACGGTCTTATCTCCTCTCTCCTCTTTTCCCCTTCTTGTAAGGACACAAGTCTTTGGATTTAAGGCTCACCTGGTTAGTCCAGGATGACCTTGTTCTGAGTTCCTTACCTGAATCATATCTGCAAAGACTTTCCAAATCAGGTCACACTCAGTGGGTACTGGGGTCAGGATTTGGACCCGTCCTAACCCAGCCAGATCACTTGACCTGGAGGCTGAGTCCTTTGTACCATCATCTTCTCAGTCCTCCCTCCAGTTCCTTGTTCCCCTTCATGTTGGGATGGAGGGAGGACTTATTTTATTACCCATTCTTGGGGTTTGGTGCCTTGCTTACAAGAAACCCACATTCTTACTGGTGCTGAGAATGCACATGGACCTCTGCCGTGTCGGCACGGCCGTAGACATTATCTCCTTTGGCTCTCAAAATTACCAGCAGGTTGTTTGCTGCCTTCACCATTTTTATACATGAGAAAGTTTAGGGTGGAATCCCTGGTCCAGAAGACCCTCAAACAAGGATAAGAGGGGCAGCGATTCACGAAGAACTGGAAGGGAGTGGAGAAGTGAGATGGGGAGATGCAAGGAGCCAGGCAAGTATGTGCTGAGGAGCAGAACCGGGCTGCAGGCAGCTGGGGTTCAGGCCCTCTGCAGACCTCTGGGAACTGGTCTGGAGCCTACCCCAGGGGGTGAAGAGACCCAACCCTGAATCCACCCTCTCCATCTGATGCTGGTTCCGGGCTATTTCCAGAGACTGTAACCCCCAGGTCTTCCGGCTTGCTTCTGCTCTGCTAACAGGCAGGGCAAGCTCTGACGGCCCGAGAGACCCTCAGACAAAGAGTTTGCAATAGGAAGTGCCAAGGAAAGAGGCCGGGGCTGAGGGGCTGTGGGCAGGATGCACATGATGCTTGTCCCCTGACTCTGGGGAGAAGACCCACACTCTCGTGCCTGCTCCACGGCCTGCCCTGAATCTGCTGGCACTGAAATCCTGTGCTGTTTGCAAGATGTCCCAAAGCCCAAAGACTTTGAGATCAAGTCCAGAAGATTCCTCTCTTGGATGCTTCTGCAGTGTGTGTGTTTTTGTGTGATGGGCTCCGTGTGACCCAGTGACATGCATCATACTTGAAATATTTCCACTGCTGACAAAATAAATCAGCTCTGCCCGCCATAGCGCTTGGCTTATTAGGGGAAAATGGAAAAAAGGCATTAAATATTAATGCTGCATATTTTCCTCTCCCTCGGAGCCTTCTGTGCAGCTGATCGCTGCCCAGCCAGTGCAGCCTTCTGTCTTTTTTCTTCCAATGATGACAGGGGACAGGAAGGACCTTTGAGAAGGTGGTGAGAGGCAGGTGTGTAAAAATGAGGCTCCAACTGGCTTTTTAGGTCCCTGTTTGGGAGCGTCTCTGTCTCCTTTGAATGCCAAGGGCTGTGAGATTTCGTCTCTAGAAGAAAGTTCACCCCTCTGCCTGTGCAGCCGGACTGATCCGCAGCGAGGACAGGGTGTGGCTTCTTGAGGAAGGGGGTTTCTGAAGAGGCAGGTTGGGCAGAAGGAAGCTTCTGGGAGCAGCTGGTACATCCTGAGCTGCTGGACCAGCCTTTCGGATTGTTCACTTTTAGCAAACATTTGATAGGGATGCCCTCCCTTCTAAACCCGGGCCAGGGAGGAAGTGCGAGCCGGCAGCTTGGAGGCCTTGGAAAGACATTCTTCCCAAGATGTTAGTGTTTCATTTGGCTAATCTTCGAAAACTCCTGCACAAAAATCAAAAAGGAATCCCTAAGAGGAATTCTCTTTTAAAAAGCTGGGAAGTTTCGATTTCTTGGTTGTTTTTTTTTTTCTTAAAATTAATTTTTCATGACACAAGCAATGCATTAATCCAATTTTGTAAAGATTAAATCATTACACGCAAGGCAAGAGCTCTCCCCGCCCCAGGCTGGCTGCCCCTTGTGGCCGGGGAAGCCAGGGCTGGGGGCTTTGCGGCAACCCGTCACCAACATGGCGAGTTGCCCTGTGGTTTTTCTGTTTTCCTGTCTGTGTTTCTGATGCTCCTCCTGAAAAACGCTTCTGTCATATGAGATTCTCTGTGGTTCGGACTCCTGGCTGCCCTCCCTTGTCCCTGCTCCCCCCCGTGCCATTTCAGGGCTGTGGCATTCTGGTGGATGGCCTCCTCTGTGTCTCAGCTCAGGAAACTTGAGGGCTCCTGCATCCTATGGCATCAGGCGGAGCTTCTCTGCAGGGCTTTTCATTATGTCCTTCCCTGCTCCACCTCTTCTGTCCCCAGCCCTTGTGGATGTAGCTAGGACTACTGTCCCGGGCAGCTCAGACACCTAACTGGGCAGTCCCCTGGCCTTTGCTCCCTCTGTTCTTTCTCTCTCCCTCTCTCTTGATCACTCTCCTCTTGTGATCCCAAACCCCCGTGGAGCCGTCCTTGTCTGCCCGTGGGCGTTGCCTCTTAGAACTCAGTTGCCATTAGCCCTGGAGGTTTGGGAGCACCGTTTCCCAGACAGGTTGCGTTTCATGTGAACCCCTGCAGGGCACGCTGTATCTAGGTCAGTCTATCAATCCATCAATCGATCCATCAATCATCATCATAGCGGTTGCTAAGGACTGCTGTTCCAGCTTGGTTCTAGGTACTTCACATCTGTCAACTTACTTTTTGTGTCATTCGTATTTAGGGCTAAGGACCTGGGACCAGGGGATGTTGTGACCCTTGCCCAAAGTCCCAAAGCTAGTACAGGTCAGAAGCAGGATTCAAACCCACGGCTGATGCCTAAAGGCACGAATGAGAGTGAGCACGGGATGTACACCTGCTGGTGTGTGTCCCCTAATTCGGCTTGATCTGTGCCCTCATCCTAGATGCCCCTCATCTGTGTCCACGGGGAATCCCTCAGTCCTCAAGCGCATGGCCCCCTCTGCCGCCCTTTGCTCAGGGGCTTGGAGAGCTGATCTCTGAAAGGGGAGCAGGAGGGCTGCCTGTCAGGTGGGCTGAGGCCCCCAGGGACCCCCACGCGAAGCTGTCAGCAATTTAGGCGGAATGAGCATCCCAAGGCCAGCGGGCGGAAAGATCACGGGCAGACATTAGCCACGGCTGTTTACAAGTGAGACGAGAAACTCCTCCGTGGCTTTCTTGAGGAGGGCAGACATATCCCTTGGGGGAAAATTAGGCAAATCGTGTGCCCATTTAGGCCAGGTGAGCTCCAGTCCCCACCGGGGAAATTAACTTGTCACCGGCGTGGCTGTCACTTGTGATCTGTTCATGGCCTCCTTGCAGCTGCAGGGAGACGCACGGGCCCGAATCCCTGGGCTCGACACTCCAGTCTGGGGAGATGGGCTTCACTGAGGGCGCTTCACAGTGTGGCTGGACCCTTCTAGCCGCCGCTCTGCTGATTCACTTCAACCCACATTGGACACGACACCCGTCCCCTCGTCTGCCCCGTCGAAGCCTTCTGACCCTGAAGAGCCCCCTCTCACTCTGCTGTTGAGCTGCTCTGCATCACATCTGGGCTCTCCACTCAGGTGCTACGAGAGTGGGGAGTTCCTGGTTCCAAAGAATGAGTGGACGGTATGTGAAAAAATAAATGGCTTCGTGTTCACGTGGTTGGTGGCTACGTGGAAGTGCTCTTCTAACTGTCTTGCTGCAGGACTTAGCAGAGCCTTCAAGGTGCTAGAAAGGGGTGGGCATACTGGATCAAAAGCCTCTGGTCATGGAACCCTGTGAGAGTAGAATATCCATCCGAGAGTCCATTCCTCTTTCCATTAACAGGATGGTGCGGGGAAATAATATGGGAGACCTCCAGAACCCGCAGGACTGAGGCGGGGGTGGGGGGTGGGGGTGGCGAGGGTCTCCTTTAGCTTGATGGCAGCTAGATCTGTGGCCTCCTAGATGCCTGTTTTCTCATCTAAATGTGCGGCGAGCAGAACATCTTCAAGGAGATGTGGAGAAGGTGAAATGAGGTGTGGTTTTGGAGCGCTGTGGGGGTGCGCTCACGGCTGTCTTCTGGTTCTCGCCTGGCCACCACCTCATACCCCTGTGATTGTACAGCTCTCTGAGAGGACCTTGACAGACTGCAGCATGGCTGTTTTGGTATGCAATTCCCCCACAAGATTGTGAGCTACCTGAAGGCAAAGGTTGTGTCTTAGTCCCCTTACGTCTCAGCCAGACGCAGAGAGGGTGCTTGATGTGCAATGATTGCATCCTCAATGAATCTTGACATTGATCCAGTTTTGTGGCGTCATAAGAGTCCAGGCATCTCTTGAAAAGCTTTCAGGTTTGGGTGGGGATTATGCCTGACATACTTGAGCTAAGGAGGGCTAAATGGATTTTTTTAACTCACTAAAAACTTGCTGTGTATATATAATTTAAAAAATTTTTTTCTTATAAAAATTAGTTACTCCTTGAATTTAGAACATATGGAAAAGCATAAAGGAGAAAATTAAAATTACTAATAAAATCCCATTCACTGATAATATTTTGATATGTATCTTTTCAGTCTGAATTTGTGTGTGTATCTATATCTATATCTAATCTAAAAATCTCCTGTATATGTCTTTAGTGAAATGAATTATTTTCTAATCTGCTTTGTCCACTTAACAATATGTAGGAAACATATGTTGACATTAGCAAATCTTCTACATTATTTTAAATGGCTGCCTGGTGTTTTGTTGTGTGGATATAACATGATTTGTTTAACCATGATTTATTTTGGTGGTTTCCATTCTTCTCCGTTACAAACAATGAAGCAGTGAACATCCATCACGGATGTTTGAGAGCATTCTCGATTATTTATTTAAGATAAAATCTTAGAAGTGAAATTGCTGAGTCAAAAGTTAACAATGTACAACTAATTCTTTTTTTGTGGTAGTGGTGGGGTACCGGGGGTTGAACTCAGGGGTACTCAGCCACTGAGCCACATCCCAAGCCCTATTTTGTATTTTATTGAGAGACAGGGGCTCACTGAGTTGCTTAGCACCCCACTTTTGCTGAGGCTGGCTTTAAATTCACAATCCTCCTGCCTCAGCCTCCTGAGCCACTGGGATTACAGGTGTGCACCACTGCACCGGGCAAGAGCTCATTCTTCACCAAGGAATATTCATTATCTGCCAAGCATTATTCTGGACAAGAGGTCAGCAAATTGTAGTCTGTGGGCCAAAGTCAGCCCCCAGCCTGTTTTTCAGTAAAGTTTTATTGGAGCACAGCCATGCCCATTCATTTACCTCTGTTCCACTCTGGCTGTGGGCTCCGCGGTGGGGGAGCCGAGCAGTTTCAGGGAAGGCTACATATCCCGCAACGCTCCCTGCACTTACTCTCACTTGCTCTCTGGTCTTTGCTGTTCCAGATGCTAAAACCATAGCAGCAGGAACCTATGTGGTCCCTGAACGTGTGTTAAGTTTTGGAAAAAAAAGCAAAACCTACCCAGGTGGGTTTTCATGGACCCTCCTAGGGTAACCGCCTGCTTGTCAAGTTCAATGCTGAGCTTTCAATCCTCACCCTAGTGCTCAGGGCCATTTCCTCATTATCGAATTTTGTCTCTTCTGTCCTCAGCAATCTCCTTCCCCAATTCCTGCAGAATTTCCTTCTTAGCCGTCTCTCATACAGTTTGATGGTTAAGAGTTCGTACTGTGGAAATGGACTGGTCTGACTTTCAATACCAGCTTCTTTGTTTGATAGTAATTGACCTTGAGCCTCAGTTTCACTGTCTGAAAAGTGAGTCAGTCAATACTTATGTGTGAGATGTCCTTCGCTCGACACCCAGCACATACTAAGTGCTCCATGAAGAGAGGCGGGTGGTTCTGTTTCCTTTCCCAGCATCTCGTCCCTGTTGACTTTGAAGTGATGGTGCTCTTCCGCAGG
The DNA here is from genome assembly GCF_048772815.1 of Callospermophilus lateralis. Classification (NCBI taxonomy): domain Eukaryota; kingdom Metazoa; phylum Chordata; class Mammalia; order Rodentia; family Sciuridae; genus Callospermophilus; species Callospermophilus lateralis. The sequence goes on from NC_135319.1 coordinate 78,096,463, forward strand.
GTTCTTATCTTTCTACTCTGCCTCACCTTGGTGGACAACCACTGCTTAACTGGCTGGAGCCCCCTCCCCTACCCCAGGTCTCACGTATCATCTTCCCACATGACACCTCTGTATATTTCAGATTATTTCTTGGTAGCCAATAATCCCCTGTTTAGAAACTCAGCAAGAGTTTTGTTCAAAACCACCAAAAAGTCTTTAAGATAATTGTTAGGCTTTCCCTTGAAATAATCCAAACTTCTATAAAACCTGTATTTGATTTAAATAAGACAATCTGTCTTGGCTCAGGTACCCTCCCCATTCCCTGTCCTCTCCCCACCTCCCACACTGACCACCAGAAATCATCAATTTCTGGTAATTTCATAGGATTTAAATTCAACAGGAAAGACCCGAGTCCAGTTCCTTCTGGCCAAAGGACGTTTCCAGAAGACTTGAAGGCACATCAGTTTTCCATCTTCCAAATCGTGGAACATCCTCCAAAATATAACTGTGGTCAATAAAGGAGCTTTTAAAACGCTGCCTGATTTTCCTTCCTAAGGAGAAACAAGAAACAAAAAGCAAATACATAGATACGGATTCCAGGAGAGCTAGCCCCGCTGACTGTGAGAGCCACTTATCATGATCCAAAAGATTTACTCAGAGGCATAATTAATTGGAACTTATTTCAGTGGAAGTTATTTCCCTTCATCTCATTACAGAAACAAAAGAAGATTATAGGCCAGGGAATCCATGAGGTTTCAAGAGAATCTATTGATGAATGAAGTTGGAAAGAGTTGACACATGGTCAGAGATGGTTAACATCCAGAAATTCCTACAAAGAAACAGCAATTCTTTCCCATTAATCCTGCCTTGCCTCTTTTGATCTTGATTGGTACCATCGCTGCAAGCCAGGCACAAAGCTACCCTGGTATTAAAGGCCCTGAAGATCTTGCCCTGCAGAAAATTCTTCAAGAGCTTGGAAGATTAAAAATAATAACGGCAATCGTAATGATAATAATAACAAACTCCCAATCAGCCAACAAGACAGAGACTAGAGAGATGTGAACAAGCAGAGAATCTTCAGGAAAGTTCTAAGGCTGTTGGATGGTAAATATGCCCTTGGCATCGGTTAGGACAAGTGCACTTGTGTTGACTTGCTTTCCCAGTGAAGAAGAGAGCTGGGGAGGGTGCGGGCAGTTTGGGGACACTTGAAGGGATCCTAGAGACCCCCCCTGACTGTTTGCTTGACCTCATCTTCCTGTGGTTCTAAGGGCTTCTCGATGGCTCTCAGGTCTCCAGTGAGGAAGCACCGTGGAACATTTGTGGCAACTCTTGAGATTCTCCAAATTAGATGGGGGCCCCCGTCTCTACTTTATATCATCTTCTGACACTGCGGACGGAGTCCCGGAATCCTTTAATGTCCTTCTGGGTCTGAAAGTGGACTGACATTCTTTTAATTCTAGAAATGGGGGATGAGGAGAGAGCGGGCTTGGACCGTGAGGAAGTGACCACCCCCACACAGTTGGTGGTCAGCTCAGTGCTTTATGTTGTCCAATTAAAGAAATAAAAAATTTAAGTTTTGTTGGGGAGATATGCAAATAAGGTGGCCTCAGGATGAAGATTTTGAGTGGTTCAGGGGTGAAAGTCATGCTCTTGTTTATGAGAAGAAATGGATTTTTAGAAGAAGTCTATGCACAGTCGAGTGAATCCGGCAGCCATTTATTATGTAATTGAGTAACAACATAATCCACTGTGCTGGGTGAGGCCAGCCAAGGCCTCTGCACACTGGGAGCTCCGGACTCCTGCTTTCTCACTCTTCCTCCTTTGAGCAAGGGTTTGGGGGTATTCAGCCTCCTCTCTCTTCCTCTCCATCGTCTCAGAGGGTGATGACCAGCTGTGCTTTCCCTGCTTTTCCTTGTTTATGTTAGAGAGCAAAGGCCCCCTTTACGCAGCACCTGTCTCTTTGGTCCTCACCGGAGGGCTTGTGTCACCTGGTTCTCTAGCTGGATGTTGTCCAGTGGGAACTGTTGGGACAGAGGAGCAGAGGGAAGTTTCTACCAAGACTGTGCAAACTGAGAGGCAAGGTGTTGAGGTCCGGGCCATTTTAGGTCACACCATTGAGTCAGAAGGGATAACCCTGCTTCATCTTCTGGGTTCTCACAACCAGTCAGCTCCGTGGAGTTCCCAACAAGAGGGAGCCTCCTTCTGCCAGTGTCCTAGCTGGTAGGGGATTGAGTGGGCTGCAGAGGCCTGGGCCGGGCAGGGCTGGGAGTGTGTGTGTGTGTGTGTGTGTGTGTGTGTGTGTGTCCATGAGCTTGCACCATGCACATTCCAAAGGCTACTACAGAGGACACCGTGGTCCTACCCCCAGGCCCCTCCTGAGGCCCAAGGTGTCTACTGATCCAGCTGCTGACCCTGTTGGTCAGCCAAAGGGAGCTCCTTGCTCAAGTGCATGTCCTGTCCTTGGAGCATCCTGCATGCAATGACTGGTCCCTGTGGCGACCAGGCCTCAGCCTCATGTGCACTCAGGACAGCACTGAGGGCCCTGCCTGGTCCGGAGCTCCCTGGGGGGTCAGCCGAGGCCTCAGTTGTGATGGTACAGAGCTCAAGTTCTCCCTCGGCCCGATCCTGCTTCCCTCCCGCCCCTGCCACTGCAGGCCCCGGGAGTACCCTGCACACCAGTCCCAGACCCAGCCTGTTGACCAGGGAAACTGACCACTGGCCAGGCGTCGGCTCCTCTTCATTTCAAGTGGTTGGAAAATGGGCATTGGCCAAGGCATTGCCGAGCTGCTGTCCTGTGATCACAATGGTTGTTGGCTTCGCAGTCCCTGGATGCTTCTGGAAGCAGGCTAGACTTCTCTGGACCCCGAGAGCTGACTAGAGAGATGAAGCCTTAGGGTTTGGGACGTTTTCTCTGTTTGCCCTGTCATTCTGCCTTTTTGCAAATCAGTTTTCTTTTTACCTGAGGAATTTTGGGATTCCCATTGCAAATCTCCTGGAGTTGTGCCACAGTTACGCAGAGAAAGCGCATTGTCCAGCCCCAACTCTACCATTTACCATCTGTGTGATCTTGGAGTTGACAACACACCTCTCTGGGCCTCAGAGTTCTCGTCTGGGATGTGGGGCTTCAGGGCTATCATGTGCCCACTTTGCAGAACAGATGTAAAGTCCAGCAAGAAGGTGTGTGGACACTGGGAAGGACACCAGCAGAAGGCCAGGCTGGGCAGGGAGGATAATGCCTTAGCACATCAGTCCCCACCTTAGCAGAGACTTATCCTCCCGACCCAGTCAGGTCCTGCCAGAAAGAGGCCCTGGAGAAAACTCGGGGTGGACGCTCCAGCAGAACCTCTGGTTTGAAGGCTAGGTAGAAAGGGGTTCAGATGCCAATCGTCTGAGCCAAGTACTTAGCCTTTTTGTTCTTAGCTTCCTTACCCAAGAGTTAGCACGGCCCTTATCATAAGGTTTGTTGTTGTTGTTGTTAGGAGTGAATGAAGAGTTTAAGCAAGGACCCAGAGCACAGGTGAGGAGCTCCGTAAGTGCCAGCCTCTGCTAGTGGCGAGTGGAGTGGGCTCCACTCTGTTACTCACCAACCACGACAAAGCATTTACTAACTCTCTGAGCCTCCGTTTACGTACCTTGAAATGGGTGATACCTCTAACTTCACAGGGTCAGTCGGGGGCTCAAGAGAATGCAGATAAAGGGCCTGGCACTACACCTCTTACTACCGCCATTATTTCCTGAGGGTCCCAGATAAGTAACAGCAAAACAACGGCCCAGAGAAGTCAAGTGGATTATTCCCCTGGTGCACCCAGAATGAATGGGTCTCGGCCTTCTCACTGAAGGTGGGAAGTTCCCAAGTGACTTCTCTTGCCAAGTTATTTGTTTCCTTGCAGGAAAATAATACCAGGCACTTGGCTACCTGAGGCCTGAGCCTCACTGATCTCTGGGAATCACCTGATGTCAGGATTTGCAGCGTGAGTTCTGGCCCAGAACGGGGAGCTCTGCCCGGCTCCAGACAAAGGCTCCTTTGGTTCCCGAGCTGGCTCTGGGCATTGTCCTGGCCAGGTGTCTGCTGGCTGGCTTTCAGGTGTCACGTGACTGCCCCTACTTGGAGATCTTCAGATAGACACTTGAGTCCTTGCTGGGCATTCGGTCACCTCCAAAACCTCATGAGGAGAGGGCAAGCTTCTATTTCACTGTGAAATATTCAGAAAGACCACACCCCATTAGCACCAGGGGACTCTGCCTTATCCACAGAAGGAATCAGGTGTTGGGGGCTCAGGCAGAGCCTTGGGTGAGGAGGCCATTTGCCATGTTATGCTGGCCTCGGACCTCCCTGGTGACTGGGGTTCAGCTCCTGTGACCCAGGTGAGCCCCACAATTCATCAGCACACTGGTGGCCAAGCATCCGTTTATTTAAAAACCAAGGCTAGAGAATGTGATTGGCTTGACTTGGGTCAGGTGTTAGCTCCTGGTCCTATCAGCTGTGAGGAGGGGAAATAGGTCCCCTGAGGCCACCTGCGACCTCTGCAGGAGCTATTGGTGGAGCAGGATCTCCAGTAAGGGGGTGTGAGTAGCAAAGACACAATGGACATTTGGAAAATTTGGTTCAGCTTTCTGCACCTTATTTTCCTTAACTGAAAATAGCAAGAATTGGTCATCAAGTGTCAGATTAAATCATTTTGCGTATGAAACCCAGTTCCTTCCCCTCTCCCAAGGCCTACTCTTATCTCCACACCTGTTCAGCCATCCGTGGCCACAGTATAATCCAATATTGTTTGTCTTTCCTTTTCTTTTTTTTTGTGATAAGAACACTTAACAAGAGATATGGCCTCTGTAGGCACAGAGTTGAACAATAGATTGTGAGGGCTGATTCATCTCACTTGACTTGTTTTGCCAGTTGATGAGTGATTGTTTCCCCTTCCTATGGAAATTTGCATTCTACTCTTTGGTTCTAGGCATCTGATTGTTTGGATACCTCATATATGGTATCTTTCTGTGATTGGCTTGTGTCACTTAGTGTAATATCTTTAAATTTCCTTCCTATAGCCTGGATTGTAGCATTTCCTTCTTTTAAATGGCTGAGTAATATTCCATTGATTGTAACACTACATTTTCTGATTTAAACTCTTTGGATAAGTTCTCAGCAGTAGAATTGTCGGATCATGGTGGTTCTGTTTTTATTAATTTTTTTATTTTTTTGAGGCCTCTCCACACTGTTTTCCATAGTGGCTATGCCATTCTGCATTCCCATCAGCAAGGGTTCCAACTTCTCCAAATCTTTGCCAGCATTTGCTGACTTTTGTTTATTTGACTTTTTGTTTGTCTCGTGTTGGTTTTAATTTGCTTTTCTCTGACAATGAGTGACACTGAACATTTTGCATACACCTGGTGGTCATGTTTATTTGTATGTCTTCTTTAGGGAAACATTTATTCAAGTCCTTAGCCCATTTTTTAAATTGAATTATTAATGTTTTTTTTTTCCCTGTCTTTTCTTTCTTTCATTTTTGTTTAAAAACAAACAAAGAACCTTTGGGCCTGTAGGAGTCCCTACCCGACTCGGAGACCAGCCCCTCATCAGACGTTGGTTGTGGTGATTTTCTCCATTCTGTACTCTCACTGTTCATGTTCCCTTTACTGTGTAGAAGCCTTTTGGTTGGACAGAGTCCCACTTATTTTTGTTTTATTGTCTGTGCTTTTCGTGTCACATCCATTGAAGGAAGTCCATTCTTCCAGAAAGTTCTCTTCTCTGCGGTATTTCTAGGAGTCCTGAGGAGTGTGTCTGTATCCACAGGTCTGCACAGGCCACAGCTGGTCACTCCTCCAGCCCCGGCTCTGCATCCTTGCGGCCCCAGAGCCCAGCTGGGAACCCCTAGTGGGCTGTTCTCCAGGCGATGACACTCAGCCTTGGGCATCTTTCTTGCTAACAGGCATGTGAGCCCATGGAGAGAGCTCTAGTCTCCAAGCTGAGTTAAGATAGGATGGAAATGGCCTCACTTTACCAAATGGTGGGGTCAATAAAGTTAATTTGCTCTTGGGTACCTTCTACTGGGCCTCCTTGGGGCTACAGGACCCAAAGGACCTTCTGGACATCTCTGCAGGTGAGTACCAGTGATTCTGAGAGACAGGAAGAACCTCATCCCTTCCAGTCCAAAGTCCCCTCCTCTCCTTCACCAGGCTTCTCCCTCATTTCCAGGAAGCCTGGCAGCTTCAATCCCCTCTAAAGGAGACCCTCCTGCCCACCTGCCACCACTGCCTGGCCCACGACGGGAGCTAGGCTTTCCCAATCACCACCGACCTTTCCCCAAGTCTGGCTCCTTCCGCTCCAACAGCCCTACAAACCAATAGTCTGGGCGAAGATCTGAGGGTCAGACCTGGACCAGAGTTCTCTCACAATCTGCCAACATTCGGTGAAAAGAAAATGGACTCCCTTCGCCCTCCTGGTGGGGTGGGTCTTGCACCGGATCATTTGTGAGCTCATTCCTGGTCAAAAAGACAAACCCATCTCCCAAGATCATACAGTGGTCTTCGGGACATTGAAGTTGCTCGTTTCACAGAGAAAGAATTTCTTTCTTCCGATGTCATCGAGTGAGTCTCCAGGTGATGATGGCTAATGTACGCCTTGGAATGGGAGCGGGCCTCGGGGACACAGCCCCTCCCTAAACCAAGGCAGTATCTCTTCCAAAGATAAAATCATTTGGTTTTCTTCAGAGACTAAAGAGATGGTCTGAAATTCCCAAGGTGGCTGTTCTCCAGCCTTAAATATTGAAAGCCCCGTCTCTTCCAGGTGATTCGTTATGCAAATGATCTCCTTTGATTCTCCCAGACTGGAGGAGGTAGGGTAGGACTGCGTTCATTTCACAGGTGAGGAAACTGAGGCTCAGAGACGGGTGAAAATGCAGGGTGGGTTCAAACCCAGCCTGGACTGTGCTCTTTGCCCTATCTCAGGCCTCCAGGCTCTGTTCTGAGACTGGGGTGGCTTTGTCCCTAGCATTGGGTAGAGAGCTGGAGACTCCCGATCACATGCCCAAGCACAGGACTGGCTGCATAATTTGCAGAGCCCATTACAAAACAGAACCGTAAAGCCCTGTTCAAACGTTACCACAAATTCAGGACCATGACAGTAGAGCATTAACTCAAACACACGGTCCTGGACACTGTGTGGATCACCGGCTTGTTTTGACCCGCCCGGACGGGTCACCTTGTTCCTAGAAGCAGCACGGGCAGTGGGGTGACCTGGTGCTGCAGGAAACGGGCCAGTTTTCTATCAGGCTTCTCCACCTGCTGCCCTGTCATGTGGCATGATTGTCAAAGAGTGCCAGACACCAAGGGGTTGAGCGTACCAGATAATTTTTGCAGTTTAGCTGCTTTTATATCTTCCCCATTGTTGTTGTTTTGAGTAATCTGTGTGGCTTTTGAAGAAATTGCTTCAACCGGTTTGAGCCTTAATAAGATATGAAAAAATCGGAGGCAAAGGGGCCGGGTGATAAAAGCGCAGCTTTCATTTGGCGCTGCGGGCACTGGGAGCCGAGGAGCGGGCGCGGCGTGCGCATCAGAGGCAGGTGGGCGCCGCGTGGAGGGGGCGGCCGCAGCGCTGCGAGAGAGCGAGGTGCTCGCTCTCCACAGCGGAATGACAATTGGAAACATAAAAGCCAAGGCAGAAAGCAGGAAGGAAATAGGGAGAAACCATCCCCCGGCTCCATGACAGCCACCTGAAAGAAGCGGCTGGTAAGGACTGTAAGTGGTTAGCAACCCCTGCTGGAAGGAGGGGTCCTCGGCTGCTCTCCCAGCCACAGAGGCATGTGGGCAGCTGGCTGGATCTCCCCACGAGGCAGAACCTGCTAGAGAGGGTCTAATGTGGACCCAGGCCTCCAGATTCCCGGATGATTGGGGTCCGATCAGCTGCTTGGAACGCAGGGTCTGGCTTGGGGATTCATTCACTGGTCCTTGAGCATCCCAGGTGCAGCCCCTTAGCTGGGAGGACAGAAGGGCCACAGGCAGGTAGACTTGCAGGGGGGTTGAGGGGAGTTTCCAGGGGGATGCCTTGTGCACAGAAGAAGCTCCCTGGAAAAGCACAGTCCAAAGCAAATCTGAAGGAGGAGCAGAATTTATCCATGTGTGGGGGATGGAGGAAGGGGTTCCTGGCTCAGGGGAGAGCATGGTCCAAGGTGGGAAAGCCAGGCGGCAGAGGAAGCACTCCATTGATGGCCCCTGATGACCAGGGGAAGCTTTCTGTCAACGAGGAACCTGCTCAGCCCTCACCCCACCCCACACACTTGACTGTGCCACTCCCTGTCGCTTGCTTCTGGGGAAAAAGACCCTTTGCTTCTCCAGGAAGAGACCCTTGCCTTCTCTCTGTTCTTTCCATTCATTCATCATGGGGCTTCCAGCCTTGGGTCCCCCCCCCCCCATACAATCAGAATGCAAATTCAGCTGCTGTTTCAAAGACCAAAATGTCAACTTTTAAACAAGAAAGAGGGAAGTTAATTTCACTGTCACAGTTGGCTGTTGAGGGGACTCCACCGAGGAGAGGACCCAGAACCTCACTTTCTCATTGTTCCTCTGTCCATGAAAGGTGGTTATTGAATGTGGGCTCCCAGACGGCTCTCCACTGTGTCACCTTGCCCTGAGGCAAGATAGACAGAGGAGGGTACTTCCTTACCCCAAGGCTGTGGGCTAGAAGTTATGTGCATCATTTCTGCTCACATCCCCATTGGCCAGAGAGCATAGTCATGTGACCATACCAGATGCAGGGGAACCTGGGAAATGTAATCTAGCTGGCTTCCACATCCAGTGAAAACTCAAAGGTTCTCTTATTGCCCCATGAAGGTGGGAATGGATATTGGGGGTAAATGGTAGTTTCTATCCTCTCCCAGTTCTGGTTTGTCACAGATTAATATTGCTGTAGTGAGTCTCCTGTTTGGTTCAGCCCTGGGCTCCTGATCTTTCATGCGGACGCAGAAAGGCAGAGAATTTCAGTACTAGAAAGCCAGATATCATCCTGCATCTAAGCAAAAACTTAACAAGAGTTGAGTCAAGGGGTAAAACACTATGGAGATGTGGTAGGTTAATTTAAAAAACAAAAAATTCCTCAGAGTAGGGCACGGGGGGCCTACTCCCTTTACTTGAAAGAGCTTTGTTGATTAGATGGAATGCTGAGTTGGTCCTCCTTTGGGCCTTAAAACCTCTCAGTTGAGGAGAGACCAACAACTTGGCCATGAATCCTTAATTAAGGCCCAGCCCGGATTCCTTAGGTAGGGTGGGTTATTCCCTGGCAAGGCCGATTGGTAGGCAGTGAATGGGTTCCCCCCGAAAGCAGCCTTTGGGAGTGTGAGAGGTGGGCCATCCCTGAGAGAATAGGCTCAACCAGACAGACGATCCAGATAATCCAATAAAACGCTTCTTGTTTTTGTGACTAATCCGACTGTCATACTCTGTTTCCAGGAGCTCAGGATGTCAAAAAGTGTTTCTGAGCCTCAATGTTCACTTTCTGGTTTGTCCAGAATTCATTTGCTTCTCCAAGCTGCCTGCGCCTGTTGTGGACAATAACCTACCAAGCAAGAAATTAGGGGGAGAGCCAGACAGAGTGTTTCCTGCACTCCAGAGCTCAGGGCTCATCAGCTTAGGTGTCATCTGCTAGTGTGGGTTGTGTGTGCTCACTGCCTTCTACCCCTTAGTCTCTGATCCTGTGATGGTGGTTCCTGTATGCGCCTCTTCCCCCAAGGGAGAGGTTTGGAGGAGCCAGGCTCCATCCTGGTTTGTGTGGTCTTCCTAGCATCTGGGTTGGTGGTAAATCGTGTTTACCTGGCACGTGGTAAATCAGTGTTAGCTGACTTGTTGACTTTGTGCCAATAACCAGGGTTGGACCGTGGCTCTTTGGCGTTAATCCACTTTGACACTAAAGTGCCAGCTATAAGTGATCAGGACACCGTACCTGGCCTATTTCCGTGCTTTCTAGATGTGACTCCAATCTCTCCCTCCTCCCACCTTCCCTCTAGGAGTCCATTGCTGTCTTTAAAAATGAAAAGAGTGCTTATCAGAGATTGGCGAGAGTCTTCTCATCATAAAAATTAATGGTATGGAAAAACTGTTTGGCAATTTCTTATCAACTAAGCATACACTTGCCTTAATTCCCAGTGGTTGCACGGTTGGACATTTTTCTTAGAGAAATAGAATTCTATTTTCAGACAAAAACCAGTACATGAATATTCATAGAGGCTTTATTTGTGATAGCCTAAAACTGGAAATAATCCAAGTGTCCTTCAGTGGGTGAATAGTTAAAAGAAACTCTCATACATTTATACAGTGGAACCCTGCTCAGCAAGAAAAAGGTGCACTTTTTTTTTTGGTCTCACCTTTTAAAATACAGCTAGCATTTAGACTACATAGGTGTTTGCACCGAGGACACATTTCTGAGATATGCAATGTATTAGTTCGGTCGGGCTTCTGTAACAAAATACTACAAACTGGCCAAAATAACAAATTTTTCTTCGATTCTGGAGGCTGCAGATTTGAGGTCAAGTGGTTGAGATGAAATGTCCGAGGAGATTGGGGTATGTTCGCTCTGATGGTGCTCGGGAAGGGTCTATTCCAGGTCTTTTTCCTGAACTCTGATAGTTCCTTGGCTCATGGCAGCATAATTCTAATCCTTATGTCATGTTCTCTTCAAGGGAGTACCTGTGTCCTCCAGGGTGGAAGGTCACAACACAGATATCTGTTACCTCTAGACTTCTCCCCAGGGCTTGATTTCCCACGTATCTTCTGGGATGAAATGGAGCCCGGAAGCCCCTCTGCAGGGAGCTCAGATCAGCTCTTCTCTCCGCGGAACCCCTCAGCTGCCCAGTGGTCCAAGGGGCCTGGCTCCCCTGTCACTGAGTAGGTGTCCTCCGTCCCGCCTGCAGCCCCACTCTGTCACCTGAACGCGGCAGGGCCACACCCCCAGGCTCCACCTGGGTCAGATGCTGAGGAAGTTGGCTTTGCGGTCTCTGAGCCGGGGCTGGCTCTGGTGTGTGGCCAAGGCCCTTCTCTCTTTGCCTCCGTTTTCTCCACCGTCCAGGGGAGGAAATCATTTCTATCTCTTCCTGAAATATCTTAGAGTTGAAGGTTGAAATTGATGAAGATTTCACACCTATGCAAGGTTATTACAATGGTGTTATAATAATGATTTAAAAGTGACCGATTTTTAAGCATCTCCCCTCATGCTGAATGCAACATGGCCTCTTGATTCTAGTAAGAATCTTACAAGGTGTCATCAGGAGCCTGGGCTGTCCCAAGCACATCCCCCATTCTTCCTAACTTGAAGTAAATTTAATCCAAGATGAGTGAGCTTTTCTTTACTCCTGAATACTTCCCATTATCCCTGCTATTTAGTGATTGCAGGATGACATCTATATCTTTGCGATTTTGTCACAATTTTGCATTTTCTAACCTGTCACAGGTTTCCAGGGACGCTTTCTTAATATTTCTTGTGGGTCATGCCATCTCAGGACCCTCCAGGACTCCCCATTCCCAATGAGCATGAAGCCTGAGGGTCTGCTGAGGGTCCACATAATCTGTCCATTTCCCACCCTCTTCTGTCCAGTCCTCTCCTCTGTCCCTGCTCACCCCATTCCTAATTCTCTGACATTTTTACGTTAAAGACTTTCTCTCTGATATTCCCTGCACTGGAAAGCCATGTCCTTCATCCTTCACAGTCTAAAGGCTGTGCGTCTTCATTTGTTGATCATTGATTTTCGAGGTTCAGCCACATTGTCGCCTGCATCAGAACTTCATTCTTTTTTCATGGCTGAATAATACTCCTTGGCATGGACGTGCCCCAGGCTGCCCATGCCTCCGTTCCCAGTGAACACGTGGGCTGCTTCCCCCTTCTGGATCTGGTGACTAGCCCGTAGGCTTTCTTATGTATCACTCGGCTTGGTTTATGTCCCACAAAAACTTCCCCAAAGGGATGTTGACGCAGAGAGTCGATGTACCGGCCCATGGGATCAGCTGGGCAGCAGGGAGGAAACAGATGGCCCACTTCCCCGGGCGGATGAGGAAAGGTCAATGAAGGCATTGTTGGTGAGGTCGGGGGCTGGGGTGAGAAAACCAGCCAGGGCCAGGGGTGCCCCCCGAGCTTGCGACAGTAGGAAGCCATCACCACTGGGAGCCTTTCAGCGGGGAGGGAGGGAGCGGCTGCTGCGCTCCCGCAGGGGTGGGGCCGGCTGGCCAGACCCAGGCCTTCAGAAGACAGCCCACAGACTGGGGTCAGGGAGCTGGGAGGGAGGTTCCAGGGCCTCCCCTCCTGCCTCCCATTGGCTAAACCCAGGAGAAGTCTGAGGCCAGGAAGCCAGCCCTCTGCGGGGTAGCAAAGATGGAGGGTGAATCTGGGGGTGGGGGTGTAAACTGAGCCCACCCAGGATGGCCTTGGCCACCCAGAGTCGGGCTTGACAGAGGTCTTCAGACCCCAGACCCCAAGCTCCTAGCCCCTGAGGCGCGAGCCGCTGGCCCATCTCAGACTCCGTCCTGTGCCTCCGCTTCTCCACAGAGGCCTTTCACTTCCCAGGGCTCTGGGGGGAGGCTGGGGTTGGCAGAGGAGCGGCCTCTGGCCTCCTGCCCTCTCCCCACAGGCTGCGCTCAGCCTGGAACCTCCTGCTCTCATCGCTTTGCTGTGTTCCCTGCATCAGCAGCAGACCAGTGGGCCCCTGGGGACCGGGGCTTTTCTTCTTTCTCCCTTGTTCGTGTTCATTTTTGAGCCATAAGAGAGCCATGGAGAGAAAGCACTGAGAGAATCAGGGGCCGGGAGACTGTCGTGAAAAGAGTGGCGGGGACAATGCCCAGCGCTTGGCGAGGTCCTGAATGCGGGGCTTATGGCCGTGTGGGGCCTTCCAAGGGCCTTTGTGCTGCTTTCTATGAACTGTTACTAAACCCTTCAATGGGCTCACATTGTGCTCAGGATGAAATGCACCCCCCAGGCCCCCAGGGCCGGGGCCTCCTTGCACACCACTGGCCCCTCTCCCCCCCACTTGCCTTCCTATAGCTTCTGGCACTCCCGCTCGCACTTCCCACCTTCCCACCTTCCCACCCCTGCATCCTGGCCTGGGATACTGCTTCCTCCTTCCTCCCCAGGGGTGAAGCCTTCTGCTTCAGGTTGCATGCAATGTCACCTCCTTAGAAAGGCTTTTCTTGCCCTAGTCTAGATACCCCTTCCCCCCAACATGCTTTTGCTCTCTTGGTCCCTGTGGGTGGCATCTCTGTCTCCCACTATCCTGTAACCTCCACCAAGACCTGGTGGCTCACCTGCAGCTCCACCCGCAGTGCCCAGGGGAACCAAGCACCAGGTGAACCTTGAAACATGTGCGGGGGGTCAGCGGAAGCCGCCCCCATTCCTCCTGGCAGAAATAGAAAGTGGGAGAAATGTTTTAACACTCCGTTCAGATGTGACCCCTGTTTGCATTTCTGATCTTAGACAATCTACAAAGATGTCTCTGAGCATCTGACTTGGGTGAGGCTCACTCCGACTTTTGTAGGAAGAAGTTCTGGACTTTGTTCCCGGGATTCCTCTGTGGTGGCAGGGACAGGAATATCCTCCGTCTTGTATTGTCCCGGTGAGTCTGTCTTCACCCCGGGACTCAGTGGCTTTGATTTGGGCTCCTAATTAGTTATGCACCTTGTGAATAGGTCCTCTCTCCCCTCCCCTCTTCCTGCTTTCTCTCCCCATAATATCCGGCAAGTCCTCCTGGATTATTGGATGATTTTGATCCACTGAGCTATTTTGATTTTGACTTCAGCTGATAAAACGTCTCTGGCCGGCACCCATGGCTAATGTCCCTCCTGCGTGTGAGTGAACCGCTGGTCCTGATGCCAGCCTGTCCACTCAGTCCATGTCACTGTTGGCACCCGAGGTCTCTTCCACAGTGGACTTGCATCGTTTGAACAGTGACCCGAGGTTTTGTAAGTTCAAGGTGGCTGTGGGGCACTTTGTCACAGGACCTCCGTGGCAGCCTGGGACGGGCAGATGCAACTGTACGGGGGTGCCCCTCCAAGCCAAGAGGACAGGGGCCGGCTTTCACTTGGTCTCCACAGGCTCCTCAGCCCCCTTGGAAGGCCGTGTCCTCCTGTCCCTCTCTTCCTGGCTCTGTGTGGCTGCCCTTCTGACTTTACCCAATTAAGAAAGGTCCCAATGAGGGGTGCCCCCGTCAAGATGCCAAAGGAGGAAGCAAACCAGGGGGACCGGCTGAGACCCGCGGGACTCATCTCCATCCACGAACGCAGCCCTTGAGTTTGTTCTTATCTTACCCACCGCTCCCTTCGCTTTCCCCCTCCTCCTCCTCCTCCTTTCCTTCTCTGGCTCCTTGTCCTTCTTCAGTTCGAGACAGTGACAAGCACGGCCTTCTGTCTGCTCTGTGTTCCATGCGTCCCGCTGGTGGTTCAGCTGTGGGCAGCAGAGAAACTGTGACCAAAATGATGGGGGACTGAGCTCCCCGTGAATGCAGAGGTTAAGAAGCGGGTCGGGGCTTACAGGCCCTTTAAGGTGGGTTGGATTTTGGTGAAAAACCCCCAACTGTGGCCTTGACTGCATTTTGACTTAGAATCCCCTCTCGGGTCTCAAGGTACAGATCCTCAGTGCAGCTCTTAGACTGTATTGGGGTGAGGAAGGCAGTGGATTGGTGTGACATCTTAGAAACAGGATTCATTCAGCCTGTGCTTTTAATGATCTGCAAAGACCGCCATTTCCTTACTTGAGAAGACGCAGTAACGGGATGATCCGCTAAGGGGGTTACTGAGTTGGTAAATGCAGCCACAGGTAGAGCATATGTGAATCATCTCAGCAGTTCACCATACTGAAGTTTCGTTTTGAGTTAGGGGGAAAAAGAATCCCACCACTCTGTCATTGGGTGAATATCCACGTTTCCAGGATGAGAAGCCCAGATCCCAAAGGCCACTGACTTATCCCGGGATCACCTATCAGGAAGGCTTTGATCAGATTGGTCCAGCGATCTTCGGTGTTTTGGGTTGATTCAGCAGGAAAGCTTTAGTTCAGATTTCTTTCTTTGTTTCGGTGGGGATTGCACAGAGAGAGGCACAGCCCTGTCACCTCCAGCCTCAGGTCATTCATCAACCCTCTAACCTAAACTTCAGTTTCTTCACCTGTGAAATGGGAACAAGGAGGCACATGGTGGTCTCCCTCCTGGGGGCCAACAAGGGTCTAGGGAGACAAGTCTGACACTTAGCTTCACCGATGGCGGGGCCTTTGATGAAGTTGTGGAATCCCATAAGGCTGCTTCTTGGCCACACCTTTGTTGACCCAGCAATTCAGGTTTTATAGAAGTCAGCAGACCCCGAGGGAAACTGACCTTCTGGGTTCTCATGTGCTGCCACTAGTCTGTGTGTTGGGCTTTTAGAGGTTAAAAAAATAATGTGTGGGCTTACCCTATATGGGCAGTTCGTAGTGAAAGCCTTCAGGACGGACTTTTCAGCTGAGCCAGGATTCATGTTTATGGTGGCCAGATGGAAAGATCCTAGAAATGAAAAGCATTTTTGAATAAGCCTCGTATGCAGTTATATCAACAAATACCTGCTGGCGTTACATTGAACAAGTAGGCAGGGAGGTCTTGCCACCAGATGTAACAGAATCCAGAGACACAGAAACTCCATATAAACCTTCTAATCCCAAAGAGCAGCAATGACCACTTTCAAATACCACGTTCATATCCTATGCCTTGGGCACGCATCACTAATCCATGCCAGTGCTCTTATCGCCAAGCCTTACGTTCATTTGTATGTGTGTCTCTCTCACTAGGCCATAGGCCCTAGAAGAGTGCTGACTGAGTTCTGTTTCTTCTTTATCTCTGCAATTCTCACATAGAATAGATGGTTAATGCTTGCCGAGGAGGTGAGCTCAGAGGGGTTAAAGAGGTCGCCCCAAGCCACACAGGAAGTAAGTCTGATCTGTAGTCACACCTCCTTTCCCAGGTCAGGAAAACAGGAGGGAACTTGTGTAATGGAATAATATTGTGAAGTATTGATAGGAGATTTTTAAAAAGTATTTTTGAACTGAAATATAAGTGAAATATAATTCACATAGTAAAATACACAACTTTTGTTTGTGCAGTTCCCCAAGTCTCAACAAATGGATTCACCCGTAATACCCCTCCCCACCCAGGCCATCTGTTGTTCTAGACACCTCTCTTGTGCTTTTCCCTGGTCAGTTCCTCTCCAGAGGCAGCCACTGGAGGAGACTGGCCTGGTCTACATCTTCATAACATGGAATCGTGAAGTGTGGGCTCTTGCGTCTGGCCGTCACTCAGCATGAGGTTTTATGAGGGTCACCGTGGGGTTGGGCCTGTTAGTCGTTTGTCCCTTTACGCTGCTTATTGAGCACACCATGCTCTGTCTATCTGTTCACCTGAATTCTGGTGTAGGCGGAAGCAACCCGCCTGTGGTCAGCAGCCTCTGAAATGGCCCCCAGGGACCCCTACTCCTTTCTGATCTTTGTGCCCTTCCACAGGCTCCTCTTGTCCCTGGGCTGCACCTAGGGACTTGCTTCCACCAAAAGAACAATGAGCAGGAGGGACGAGAGGTCAGCTCCGAGCTTTGGAGGTGGGGGGCTGCGACTTTGGCTCTCTCACTCATTTGTGCCTTTCACTTGCTCCCACTCTGATGGACACAGCGGCCATGTCATGAGGCAGAAGCTCATGTGACAACAAAAGCAAAAACAGAAACAAAAAAAAAAAAGAGGAAGGCCTAGTGCCATGAGCCAGCCAGGAGCCCGGGCCCTCAGTCCAGCAGCCTGCAAGGAGCCGAATCCTGCCCACAACACAGGAGTGACTCGGGAAGCAGGTCCCTTTCCAGGCACTCCTTGAGTGACTGCTGCCCTGTGTGACATTTTAATTGCCGCCTTGTGAGAAACCGCGAGCCTGGGACCCAGCTGTGCCGTGCCTGGATCCCTGACCTGCAGACTCTGGGACATGATGCCTAGCGCCGCTCAAGACACTAAGTTTCAGAGGGAATTTCTCACACAGCCATGGATGACGGACACGGGGGTGTCAGGAAAATACTGCTTCCCAGGTTCTTGGACAAACGTTTTTAAGGACATAAGTTACACATGCTTAAAAAAAAAAATGCAACGATCCCCTTTGACTTCGTCATCCCCACTCCCCACCTGACCATTCAAACTGAGTGTGAGGCCTCTTGGCCTTGGGGAGATGGTCACCCTCTGCCAAGCGCTGTCACCTCTGCCAAGCCGTCACATTTTAAACTCTTGCAACTCAGAAGCTGAGGTCCAGGAGAGGGAGAATACCCAAGGGACAGGTTTGTCTTCACCTAGGTCATGATTCTGGGGTTAGAAAGATGTTGAGGCAGATGGGGGAAGTTAGACCCTGGTGTGGCTCTGAAAAGCGTCCTTGTGTTCCGCTGTCCCTCCCCTGGATGACCTCCAGGTACATCTGGAGATCTGGAACAGGGGGACTTACTCCGCCCATTCCCAGGTGCGGCCCAGGACAGCCTCCAGTCTCTTCCTGTACCAGGTGGGCACAGGGGCAGTAGTAACCATGGTGACGAGGCCTGCAGAGGCAGAGAAGGCCCAGACAGCCCCAGGGAATTTTCACAGCCTCAGGAAGGAGAGCTATGGGGACCAACGTTGACCTTGGTCAGAGACTTGCTGAGCGACGGCAGGGACAAATGCTATCCACCAAAAAATCCCACAGGAGCAAGAGTACACAGCACATGCCGAAGAAAACAGGTGGTAGCCAGGGGATAGAGGCGCCGCCCCCTGCAGCCCCCAGAACCGGAATGCAACCCCAAAGAAGGCAGGATAGGAAAAGGCTGAAGTCAAGGAGCTTACCTGCATTGGCTAAGATTGATTTTCTTCTCTCAGGTGCCTGAGGCCCTCAAGGCAGAAATTAGATTATACTGAATTGATGCAACTGCAGACAAGAACTTTTTATTTGCATGTGAGTTTGCAGCCCGGGGGTGTCCTGTGGCTGGCCGAGCCGGCTGTGTGGCCCTGTTCAAGCGGTTCCTGCTGCTGCTAAGATCAACACCGCGGTAGGAGAAGGGTTTGGAATGGAGTTGGGGAGGTCATAAGTCAACTGCTTCCTCTTCATGCTCCAGAGATTTATCTTTGAAAAACCTGACCCTGTCGGAGTTTATCAGCAGTGACTTGCTGGGGTGGCTACTGGAGGTCCCAAAGCCGTCATCCTCCTGAGCGGCATACTCACCTTAGCACTTGCTGCTCAGAAGTTCTTGTTTGCCCTTTGAATTTGCCACTACGTCAACGATGTCCTGCATTCTAGGGCCGCACGCAGCTCCTTTGTTCAATGCTGATCTCGGCATTTGCAGAGGTTGGGTTTGTGACGCGGTCTTAGGATCTCAAATCATCTTAGCATGCGAAATACCAATAAAAAAATAAAACATGGAACCCCCAGGCAGCCCAAAGGAATGAAAAGGGCTGATGTTTTGACATCACACAGCTTTGACATTTGATGTCTTTGTGGAAGAGTCTTAAGGTTTTTTCCCCCAAAAGATTTGGATGGATAAAACCCATTGTGTGGGCTTGGCATGAGATGAAAATAAGAAGAGAGACAGATTAATGACGCAGGCTCTAGAATCATCTACGAGCAGGTGCTCAACTTACTATCCACGTTTCTTTGGACAAGTGACTCACTCTCTGTCCAGCACCAGCATCTCTCTTGCAGGGTCGTGTGGGGGTTTGGAGACGTATGGACACAACAGGTCTTTGTTGCCTAACACAGTTTGACCCTAACTGAGAAATAGGCCTTGGAGTCCGACAGAGGGAGATGGGATCACCACCTTTCTGACCTTCATAGGCGAGGTTGGTGGATGAGGCTGGGCTTCATGGCCACTAGTGATAGTGAGCTGTCAAATGAATGGTGACACCCGGATGCAGGCATGGCTGAGACCCAGCGCATGCCTCTATTGGTGGCCCTGGAAGGAGCAGAGACTGCCTCCCTTAACCTTAGGGAGAAGGACAGCCTGGGGTCTCTCTGCACCCAGGTGGAACCCAAAGAACGGCAGGGGAAGAAGACAGCCAGATGAACTTTGTCCTTTGGCCCCAATGCTCCATCAATAAGTCACTCCTCTGCTTTTGGAGGGTACCAGAAGAGGAGAGAGTTCAGGAATTGAACTCAGTACCCAGAGATTCTCCCCAAGGCACCAGGAAGAAATGGATGTCCCCCTAATAGATCGTGCACTATAAATCAAATATTCCCCTCCCAGGCTTTAGCACAGCGCCAGGTACAAATGCTACAAATCTTGGCTCCCTGCCTCACATTAACGCTCTAGAATTTTATAAAATTTTATAAAATACTACGACTTGGAAACATATGAAGAGGTCCAATATTGCTGGGTCCTCTCAGTGTTCCGTCTCTTTTTCTACTTCATCATCTACAAGAAAAGGAAAACCCCATTTTCGAGGAGCTGGATTCCCAGTACGCTTGAGGTAACTTTGTAGCATGTCAAGCAGATATTAACTTTCGAGCAGGTGCTAGCGCAGTGCGATCCATAGACACGGGTCCTGCCCCCAGCGCTCCCTTTGCAGGGCCGGCTTGGCTCTTAGCCCCGGGGCTTCGGAGGGCACCGTGTCTGTTGTTCTCCACTGCACAATGTCAGTGTCCCGTGTACAGATGACGAGCTATGGGGACGGAGCAGGGAGCAGCCCCTGGGGGCCAGGAGGGCCAGGGCTTTCCCCCAAGTCCGGCCTTTGCAAGGAACTCTTCTGGGCTCCTTTCCCAGATGGTGTTCTTGGCTGGCATCGGCAGCCCCTGGGGTCTGTTTTCAAGTCTGGAGAGACAGCACGGAAAGTGAAGTGATTTGCTCCTTGCAGCATGGGTGTGTGTGTGTGTGTGTGTGTGTGTGTGGTGCACTTCTGCGTTCACCTGTGACGGCTGGCCAGCTGTCATTCTAATCTATCAAGGTCAACAGCACAGCAAGCAAGATCCATGAACTCAGGATCCAGACTGTCACCAAACTTGACCACTAACTGCCCTTGTGACCTTGCATAAGTGGCCCCTTATGGCTTGGTTCCTGCATCTGTAAGATGGGGATGAAAATACCCTCTCCACAGTGCTTACAATGTATGTAAAGCAGTCAGTATTTGGGACACAAAAATAGTAAAATCTAGTTCTTCCTGTTATAATGTTAATACTCTCAATTTTGAGTAATTTTGAGATATTCTACAGGAAGTACACATAATAAATAAATCATGTATCTGAACTGAAATTGCCAGTCAGAGAAATGGGAATTAAGAAAAACAAAACATGTGGACAAAGGCAGATGCATATCAGAACAGAAAGGGTGGGCTGTGGTGGGAGAGGAAGAAAGGGAATAAAATTTAAAAAATCAGAACATAAGGGCATATACCATAATTATAATAAGATGTCAATTGGCTGTGAGCTTCCTGGCAGCCAGATCAACAAGGGAAGTAACTCAGACCAAGTGGTACAAACTTTACTAAAAATTTAAGATTTAGAAGATCTAGCTCACTTTATTTCCCAAAAAAGCAGATCACAGAGTTAACAGCATAAGATTCTGGACCCGATCAATATTTCCTACCAAAAAGTATGTGTGTGTGTGTGTGTGTGTGTGTGTGTGTGTGTGTGTGTGTGTAAATAGGCAGCAATAAATACTTGTTTACAAAATTGAAGTTCCCAAATCATTATTATTATTATTCTCAAAGCTGGAGGCCCTTTCATTGTATCCAGTTACATACTTCATATTTAAAGGTTACTAGTTGCTATCCTGTGGCCTATTTTGTTCCTGATCTTGAAATAGTCTGTGGAGGAAAGGTTCTCCTTGGCTCTGTAACCAAAGCTCTCAGAGACGTCTGTTCATCCTGTTCCCCCTGGAGGTGAGTTGAGATCCCCGAGGTTGTCCATGGTGTTTACTGGCCCCTCCTGCTTGGGCCCAGGTTGGTTCTGTGATGCCTGTGCCCCTCCTGGCCTCCTGAGCCTTGGGTCAGCTCCTGGGTCTTCTCCAGCAGCAGCCGGTGCTTGGCCTCCTGAGCCTTGGGTCAGCTCCTGGGTCTTCTCCAGCAGCCGGTGCTTGGCCTCCCTGTCTCCAGTCATGCTCCTCCTTGGGCTTGTATTACAGTGACCTTGTTGACCTGGTCAGTCTCAGAATGGGAGCTCTTTAAAGAACCACGTGGAATGCAGCCTTGCACTGGGACACTACTCCTAATCACTAAGGGATTCAAACAAATGGGACATAGGAAGATGTTGGAAATCCACACAGATCCTGGGCATAGCTCTAGGAAACGGGGATGTGGGATGCCTTCTTCAAATGGCTCTGGGTGCTCCCTTTTCCACCTTATACCCACAGCAATCCAGTCATTCGCTATGCCCAGAGTGCAAGGGACCTGCTGTTCTGACAGCAGGCCTGTCCTTGCTTCTGCTGAGTTGAATGAATCTGCGCTCAGAAGCTGATGGGTGCTGACAGCCATCGCCATGTTTGTTCTGAGCCCACACTGCCCATCGGCTGCTTCTGGCCAATGATTCACAACAACCAAGGTGGGCATGTTCCTGGGGATGCAGAAGGCCTCTGATGGGTGAACGCGCCAGCAGCCTTGCCAAACTTTCCTTAGACTAGACAGCAATATAAGATGCCATCGCCCAAACCTCCTTCTGAAACACCTACCTGTGACTCTGCGGGTGGCTTGGGCTTTCTCACAACATGGCCGATAAGTTCCCCAGTCGGACATCTTGTCAGGGGACCAGGCAGAAACTGTGTTCCCTGAATGACCAGGTTCTGGAGACAATATGACATCACTTCCACCAAATGCTATTCATCAGAAGCAAGTCACTAAAGCCAGCCCACAGTCAGGAGGGGAGAATGAGACTCTACCTCTCCCTGGGGACCATGCCACAGAATGTGTAGACGTGTTTTGACCCTCCGTCAACATGCCAGGAGCCCCATGGAGGGCTGGGCTCCCTGGGGGTCTGTAGTCACAGGCTGATGTGCTCTTGTGAGGGATGTGGTGGTGCCCAGCTCCGAGGAGCTGGCAGATGGTCTTGTTGCTGGCTTGCGTGTCACCTGCATGCTCCTCAGTGGTGTCATTCCCTGGTACCCAGAGCAGCAGGTGTGTCGGCTGGAGGAAGCTGCGGGACTAGAGCAGGGCCTCCTCCTTCTCATCCTGGCTCCCTCCCCACAGAGCCGGGATCCACTTCGTCATTCCATCTGTGCTTCTTCCATCTTTTCACTTTCCAGAAAATGTGACCCAAGAGAAAACCCAGGGCCAGGGCGTGGCCTGCGCTAGGCACCCGGCTGATAACCCCAGGGACCACCCTGTTCCGCTCCCCAGGTGCAAGCTGGAGGTGACTAGGGTCAACCCTGAACGAGCTCATCCTCAGAACCCACAGCTGGGCCTTCGTTGCTCCCTGTGTTCATTTTGCCTTTCCTCTCCCAGGTCACCACGAAGGCGTTTTACCAAAAGAGCAAGAAAGTGAAATTAAACCACTGATGGGTGCCACTCAGCCTCCCCCAGGACCTGGGTCCCTGGAGGTTTCTGGGCAGATCTTGAGACTTCATTATCACCAGCTGGTACTCTCCCTCCTCTGAGGACCAGGGCTGGGATGGGACTCGGCCAGTCTGCTAAAGTCCCTCTTCCCATGAGTGATAAGAACTGTTCTGATTCCTACTTGATGAGATAAAAACAAAGGAACGACTAAGGTAAAACACACCAATGACATAAAGACTCTGTATTACTTTATAAAAGTAGAGGAAAACTCAGGCAGAATAATTCTTCTTCCTCCTCCTCCTCCTCCTCCTCCTCCTCCTCCTCCTGCCCCTCAGATTGAACCCAGGGGTACTTGGTACTTGGCCACTGAGCCACATCCCCAACCCTTTAATATATATATATTTTATTTTGAGACAGGGTCTTGCTAAGTTGCTTAGTTGCTGAAGCTGGCTTTGAACTTGCAATCTTCCTGACTCAGCCTCCCAAGCCGTGGGCAGAATTTTTTTTATAAATAAAATCAAATTGACTTAGAAGCTACCTCTTGACACCTTCTTCTCTTTGAAAGACAACAACTTGACAAAACCCAGTGTGAAATAGCCTTTAGTTTCACCATGGGGACTACTTGGATCTTATTGTGCAGCGCTGCTGGGGTTAGGCTCCCACAGGCCACCTCTTGTAACCCTTGCAGATGTCATTCTCGGGTAAAAGAAGAGAAAGTCATGACAGTAATTCTCTATGTTCAATGCCAAACAGGCGACAACTGCTAAAAACGAGCTCATAGTGAATCTCCAGAAAATCTGGTGATTCTTGTTTTGGAGCAGTGTACAGTTTTCAGTTTGTTATGCTGCCATACCTGTTGTCTGTGATAGCCATATTTTTCACCATCAGAGCTGCCATGTGCACAGGCAGTCGCATCTGTGCCCAGAAGGCCACTGATTGCTCTTTTCTGGGATTCTCCCGAGTCGTCACATGCTACCCTGTCTGGGGTCCTTGCCCACTCTCCCAATCACACCAGCGTTCTGGTACCTCACGATTTCTCTGGCTGAAGTCTCCTGTGTCAGGAGATGCTCTTTAAAATCACCAGGCAAAATGGGCATGGGGATGCACCCTGTAATCCCAGCCACTCAGGAGTCTGAGGCAGGAGGGAGGGCAAGTTCAAGGCCAGTCTCAGCAATTTAGCAAGACCCTGTCTCAAAATAAAAAATAAACAGGGCTGCTGATGTGGCTGGGTGGTAAAATGCCCCTGGGTTTAATCCCTAGTACCAAAACAACAGCAAAAACTAGGAGCCGGTGGGGTTGAGTGTCTGTCTTCTCTAAGCTCTGAAGGCGACTCCAGGCCACTCTCTGAGTGCACATCAGTGGAAAGATGATGAGGGAACCAGGCTGTGGATCTCAGGTTTCTGGGGGGGGGTTGCGAAGCCCACCCCCTTCATTTCCCCCCAGGTTGGTTAAGTGAGTACCCTTGGGAAGCACCGCAGGTAAGCAGCAAAGTGAGACCAGGGCCCAGGTGTGGGCCGTGGACCTGGCCTCACCCGTATGCTCAGTCCTGTGTCAGTGGCCAGAACCCCGTTGGGCCAGTGCTCTTGTGGGGAGATCTGTGCTGGGCGGGAAGGACAGGCCTTCTCCCCCAGGATCAGGGGTAGGGAGCAGAAGAAGCAGCAGGAGGAAGTGAAGGACAGACACCAGAGACCCCCCTGCCACCATGGCTCCCGAGGCCCAGGAAGCAGCACGTGCCGGACAGGTTGGAGCTGAAGAGTGGTGGTGAGTGCTTGGGGCCAACCGCCTGGGTGATTATTCCGCCAGACGACGAGCAGCCGCCGGTGGCTGCTGGCCTGAGCTCTGGACTGGTGGACAAGCCCGAGGAGGAGCGACACCTTCAGAGTTCAGCTCGGTCTTGGGAAAGATAAAAATGAGTAGCAGGCCCCCCCGGGGGCCTGCCTGCCTCTGCACGAAAGGCTGCCCGCGCACGGCCAGTGACCGCAGTGTGGCCTTCCCAGACAGCTTTGTTTTAAATAGAGTTCTAAGGCCTCATGAGGCTGTGATGAGACATGGCTCCACCTTGTCCATAGGCACTGAGTCAAAGAAAGGCAGCCTGGGTGGTCAGGTCCGACTGGGCTGCGGAACTGCACAAGGTGAGCTGCGGGTGTCTTCTGGAGGAAGCACACGCTCTGGCAGGGGAGGTTCAAGGCTCCTGGTGGTCTCCTGCAGGCTCCCAGCCTCAGCTTCCCTCCTGGTCCCCGTTGAATGTGGCCACCTTCAGCCACACGCCCTTGGGCCCAGCTCACCCAAGCCCGCCCTCGGGCCTTCTTGGCTGGGGCTGGGAAACTCAGCACCTGGGCCTCGGTGGCTTGGCTTCTGCTTATTCTTCAGGACTTGATCCGCCTCCCCTGGACGGCTTCTCTGACAATGCCCTTCTTGCCTCCAGGGACACAGGGGACAAAGGAAAATCCAGAAACTCCCAGACCCACAGGTTAAAAGATCTTTCTCTGGCCAGAAAAATATTTTCAAACTAAAACACGGCCCTAGGACAAACACCAACATGAGACCTTTTGTATTTGTCATGACCTCTGAGCCCTTCCGATTTTCCCCTTGGCACAAGCGTCTCAGGTGAGCGATTCCTGAGCTGTCCCACCAAGGTCTGAGGAGTTCAAAGCACCTGTGACTCAGTCTGTCTGGAGACAGGTCTGGAACCACACGGTGGGCTGTTGGCCATGGAGCGTCCTGGAATCAAACTGGTAAAAAATCCACCGTGTCAATAAAAAAACAGACCAAACAGATTCTCAGAGCACTGTAGTGCTCAGAGTGCCACCAGCCAGGAACAAAAGACACTGTGATTATTCAAGGCATTAAACGACTCTTGGGGCTCTGGTGTTTATGGGCGGGACACTCAGAGAAGATAAGGATTACCCAGGTCTTAGCAGGGAGCATTTCTGACCCCAAAGGTTGGGTTTCCCAGGGATTGTGAAGATTTCAGAATCTCAGGGAGCCTTCCATTCACTAGGGTTCTCCAGAACCAAGGGGGCGTGCTTATTTGTGTGTGTTTACAGGAGTTGGCCCATGAGATCTGGAGGGCTGGCAAGTCCAACATGGACAAGGAATTCTAACAGGCCAGAGACCCAGGAAGGGTTGCAGATGACCCAAAGGCCTTCTGCTGACAGAGTTCCTCCTTCCAGCTTGGAGAAGGTCTGTGACCTCTGAGGACTTTTAACCTGAGGCCCACCCACCTTATGGAGGGTGATCTGATTCACACCGAATCCAGGTGTTTGTTGCAGCTGTTTGTCCAAGTGTTGTGTGCGAGTGGAAGAGGTGTTAAAATTTTTGGTTTGTAGGTATCCGAAGTAAGAGGAGCCACATCCAAGTCTGATATAGATCATGAGATCTTTGACTTCAAGCCTGAGGCCATGATAGAATAAGCTTTTAGGGTAGGTTTTTTTGCAGGAGATGGGAGCCATGAAAATGATTTTATTGTGGAGGAAAGTCAATGTTCGTGACCGAAGGGGAAACTGGGACCTGGATGGTGGTACCCAACTATGTTCACTCTCTCCCACTCTCTACATCATAGGTTCCTGTCTCTTTGTCCTTGGTCTTGGCTATTTGATGTGCTTTGGTCAATGAATGGGAGCAGAAGAGACTTTGAAAGCCATCACATGCCTCCAATTGTTCTCCTGAGCGTTTGTTCTCCATGAGAAGAGAAGGTTCCTTCAGCCTGATCTCTGAATGAGAAGACGGGTTGCCAAGACAAACCAATTACAGCAAAGCCCGGCTGAGCTCTGCAGAGCCACATCTAATCAACAGCCCTCACTGTTTCCGAGCAAGAAACATGTGTGGTTTAAGTTATTGAAATGTTGGGGATGCTTGTTACTGCAGCAAAATCAGACACATACCACTGACGTCTATGACTAATTTGGATAATTCAGATCAGGTAAACAAAGACCTCCTTTCTAAATGGGAAGGTTTTCAATTTGAATTATGCAGACACTATCCCATTTTCTATACCCTATATTATCTTTACAAAGGATATTTGAAAGTTATTTTAAAGGCTTTAAATACTCTTATTACAGGATTTGGGATGTCATTTTGAACCCTGGAAATCCAACATATGGCTTAAGCCTTCCAGCACTGAGGGAATTAAGGCCGTCCATGTTTACCAGGCTGCAAAGACTTCCCAAGCAGTGTCCCCAGCGGAATCTCCCAGATGTCAAAGCTCAGAGTGACTCTGATGACCTCCACAGCTCTATTTTGTCTCATATTTCCTTCCTCCTCGTTCAGTTAGCATTTGGGCTGGATAAGAAGAAAAGAATTTAGGATTTCTCTTAACTGTGTCACCAAATTCCAGAAGACATCTTCAATTACAAATAAAACTCAAGAAAACACAACCATAGCTTAAAGCCCTTAGGTAACTTTTATTTTCTGGAAATAATAGAAAGTCTTAGATCCCATTCACTTTTTCCTATTCTTTCCTTCAATTCTTTGCTTACTGGGAAACTAAACTAGTCCTTCTAGCACTGATTCTTAAGGCCCAATTCCTCCATAATTGAGTTTAAGTTTCCAGCTCTGTGGGAGGATATAAAATCATTTTTGCTTTGGTAACTTGGGTTGAGTTTTTTTTTTTTAACTGAGAACATTAATTCTGAGTAATAAAAGACTCAAATTCAGTAAACATAGGCAGTGACCTTGCCCAAACAATCACGATGCTGGATCTTACACAACCGACCTGGATATTTTAAGAGTAGGGCAGACCAATGAGTATTCATGCAAAAGGTCGGATAAGTGGGTTAAAGGAAAAAGTACTCTTCTCATCAGTGTGACTCATCCACCCCCCTGAGACTGGCAAAGTGACTCAGGCTTTCAAGTAGGTGACAATGCTTAGAGAAAAATATGACCTAGCGGTTTTCATCGGGACTTCTCAGTTGGTCGGTGGTTACGCTTTTGATTCTCCTGCATCCCTGAGGAATTTGGGGTATTTTGGGCTTTTTCACAGAATGGTCCAGAGAACCCTGCTGACAGTTCACAAGACACCTTCTGAATGTCTAGATTCCAACCTTGACACTCACAAAGGCTGTGGCAGGAAGAGCTGAAGGAGATTTTGAATTTAATCACCACTGGTGAACCGAACTCCAGGGCTGTGTCTACGAGTCCCTGAGGCCTGCTGGGGACAGCACCTATTCATGTCCAGAATCCAGGTGCGTCTTAAGCCAAGGTCAGCTCCAAGTGGACAGCCAGATCTCCAAGCCCCTGGCCTCTACCCTGCCGAGCTGGGAACAGGTCCTGGAAGGCAGGAAGGGGTCCCCGGGAGGCTGGGATCCTGCTGCAGGTTTGCCCAGGCCAAGGCAGGGGGTCACTTGAGGTTGCTTTCTTTCTGGTCCTTGTTCATCAGCTGAAGGGGGATGGCCCCAGAAGCCTCCTTGGTTGGGTTGCAGTCAGAATCTGTAAGATTAGATGCTTGGAGCCTTTGTGACACTGGAGGACACAGAGATGCTCAGAATGTCATCTCTTACGTTGTCAGGGAGTAGGCGCCGCTGTTAGGCATGCCGATGGCTTCCAGGCAATCTCTCTGTCTACAAAAACATTCTCAGAGGGTTCATGGACAGAAGAAGACAAAACAGGGATCAGATACGGTAGACACACACATGCCCACGATATGTTCCCTAAAAATGACAATTTGGATGTACTCTGGTGACGTCCTCCAGGCCCAAAGCCCTGTTGGAGGCTGTGACATTTTCTCAGTCCCTACCAGTGGCTCCTCTTCCTCTTGGCCTTGAATAGGACAGATTCAGATTTGGGATCCTCACTCTGTCCCTCCCTCCCTGTTTGGCTGTAGCCGATGCCTGTTGTTTATCTGAGGATGAATCTCAGATCCTGTCTGTCCAGTGTCCCGATTCACAAAGGAACTTGTTTCATTACACTTAGAGCTGGTTGGGTATGTTCCATGGGAGCACCATTTTTAATCCAGACACCACCAAGGGTAAAATTTTGCAGATTAGTTTTATTGGGAAGGGGTGCAAGGGGGTCCAATAAGCTCACCACCCACATTACTTCTTTATTAAAATGCTCTTTGCTCATGTGGCACCCCCACCCACTGGCTACTCCCAAACTCAAGCCAGTTCTCCCTCTCAGTACTGTCCCCTCACCCAGCTTTATTATGTGAACCAACTTACTTCCCTGTGGTTGTTCTTATTTGCATATCTACCTATTACTTAGGTAAAAAATGGTGCCCACAAAGATCTTCCTGGTAGAGTGAGATTTGGGGATGTTGGAGGTCATTTGATTTGACTAGTCCTACACGACCTTGGTCACCTCCACTCCCACCTCTGTCTCCCAGTGGTAGAGGGACTTGGTGGCAGCATGAGTTCATTATCTGATCTGTGGATCAGAACTCAGATGAGGAGAGCCCTGGGCTGATCGTTGAACATGGGTTGGGTAAGTAAATTTTGCTTGTCCCGGGACCACAGCCTGGACCTCCCAGTTTCCCATACCTCTCCAGAACTTGCCATTCTTAAACCAGCTATAGTAAGGGGCTCAAGGACCAGTGAAAGGGCATCTGTCACTCAAAGTAAGATGCAGGTGTTGCTTCTCCTTGTCAATCAGTACAAACCCCCACAGTAATCACACTTGGCATTGGGTGATAATTTCTATTGGACACAGTTTAGAACTCTTGAAGCATTTTTATAGCTATAACTTCTTTGATCTTGCAACAGCTCTGTGAAGGAGTCACATCTTTCAGTTATTCAACAAATACTTGCTGAAAGTTCTGTTGGGGATGACTGAAGTGGTTCCCAGGACATAGGGCTATTGGTTTTAAAACCAGGACTGCCCCAGACAAACTGGTATGAGTTGGTTACCCTTCTGCCATTCTGGGCATTGAACTCCCAGAGATGAACAGGATGGGAGTGGTCCTATTACACATGGTACCTACAAGCTGGCCATTTTCATGTGTTTGATTTCCTGCTGGGCGTTGGACAGAGCTGTTGCCATCTGAACTTTCTGAAGTTTTGATATCCATTCTTCAGACTTCTGACTTGTTCATCAGGCTCAGAGCTAGTCCCCCGGGGAAGAAGACAGAAAGTCACATGAGATGTTGTCCTGGCTGCTGTGGTTGGGAAAATATTAGGAAAACTATTACCAACTGGGGAATTCCAAGTCTGTGTCTTTAAGGTACCACCCCGACTCCTTTTCTCCTTCTCTCTTGATTCCAGTGCCATCTCTGTCCATCATGCCCATGTGTCCTCAGCCCCCTACCTTGACATTGCTTGCTCTCGTGGTAACCAGATCCTCTTCTGTATATTTAATCATTACCTCTACTGGATGCATCTGTTAAAATTGAGATGCAATAACTAAATCGATTGAATTGCGGTTCTGTACATATGCTGAAAAACACTGACCACAAACAGTCACCCCAGGAACTTCCTCCTGGGGAGCAGCTATTCTGACCAAGAGATAAGAATTCCTTCCCTGTTGTCAGGAATATCACTGAATTGCTTTTCTGGGACAGATGAGCATGGGGTGAGTTGGGGCAACAGGAACCAGATTCTATTGTGTCACGAGGCTCTCTCTAAAAGTCAACCACTTCTCCCGTGTTTCAGAACAACCAGGAACCTTGCTAATTGAATAGTGTCCCATTATGTGACAGATCATGCATTTCCAGGAAGGACGAAGTAATCCAATTTGTGTTGAAATGTCAACTCAAGCTGCAGATACTCCTTCGGTATGAGCTGTAGCATTTTCTTTGGCCGTTGTCAACAGTGCGGTTAACTCTAAAAGCTACCTGTGGCATTTGGCATGGACACTCATGTGCTCAAAGCACAACTCTCAGCTCCTTGTTTTTCTGTAATCATGCTTTCTGATTTTTCTCTGTTGTCGTTGGCTGGGAGTTTGGAGGGTGTGGATTGATTTCCTCCCAAGCTCGATGAGAACCTCACAGGAAGGATGAGCTTTGCCTCCCTTTAGGGTGTGGCTGTCCGCTGAAAAGCTGTGTCAGTTGTGTCCAGCTCTTTATTCATCCATTTCTCCATAATCGTCTGTGGGGAACTTACCAAGTTCCATGTAACCTTCTGGGCACTCTGAGAAGGTCAAACCTGAGTTGAGGTACAAGTGATACCAATGAGTCAGACACACAAAGGTCTGGGTGAGGAATGTTCTAGCCAGAGAGAACAAGTGCAGGTACCCTGCTGGCATCCCATCGGTCTCAGGTACTGTCAGCTCAGAAGTCAATTTCTCGTGGAAGAAGTCAATGGAGACCTGGACATTTCCTTTTGAGGACTAACAGAAGAGCAAGAAAAAAACTGACCATCTACTGACGGAGCATAAGCAGAGAGCCACCTAAGATGTCACTTTTGAAGTACAGGTTTCTTATTGTAATCACTGACAGTAAAAATAATGATGACAACCAGTCCAGAGTGAGTGTTTGGTACCCGCCGGGCGTGGTTCTGAGCGCTTCATGTGGATGAGCCCTCTGCGTCTTCCCATAACCTAGGAGGGAAAATGGGCACTTTGCTCCACTTTTAGATACAGTACCTGCTCAAGGTCACACAACAGGGAAGTGGCAGAGTGCAGGTCTCTTGGTCCCTGGCCTGTACTGCTAAGCCCTGGGCTCCCTGGTTCCTCTCTGGGCCTTGGCTGGGATCCCACTCCTTCTGTGGGGCTAGGCCAGGTGTGTCACACACACTGGATGGAACAAATGCCCACAGGCACCTGTATGCATCTCAGCCGTGGTGACAGTCCATGGCGGCTGAGTCTCCCAAGAGCAGAACACACCATGAGCGCGAGGAAGCAAGGGAAATCGTTACGGACTGAGGCAGCCGGAAAGGCCTTTAGTTGGAAGCGGGACAGTCCCGCTGCCTGACTCCAGGAGAATCTGGAAATGTTTGGAGGTGTGTTTGGTCAGCACAGTGAGCTGGCACTTAGTCGTGGAGGGAGAGAGGGCTGAAGACCCTGGCATTCACGGGTGAACCGTCTCATCCCCAATGCCAGGGTCACCAAGGGGACCTTGGGCTACCAGATGGGCCTCTAACCTCCCATTCTAAATAGGCAGCATTTTTCCCGTAGAAGAGTCCAGAACATGTGGATGGTAGTCAACTGTACTAACGGAGGCCGGGTTCAGGACTTGGATTGAAGATCTACCTTTGAGTTCGGAGATTCTGTATCAGTTTGAGCGAGGTGAGGTATTTTGAGTGTTGGTTGGGGCTGGGTGGCTTTCCTCCTTTCCACCACTACTTTTTAAACACAATTTTAGGCCAGTGACACAAGTGCTTAACTGGGAGGCCACAGCTGGCATGGCTGGTATTACAACCCACGTGAGAGCCCTTAATGAAGAGTATCTGATTATGGAAGGAAACTAGAATCTGTTTGTTTTCTGTTCATTTAATTTGATGTTTTAATGATGCTGCGAGTTATTTGAAATATTCTATTTCAATATACCCTTTATTTATTGTGCTTGTGCCCTGAGGCGGGCTGGCAAAGGGTGACATGTTTAAAAGTCTGCCCACAAATCATAAATTTCCACTGGAAACCAGGAGCAGAGAATTTTATATCAGGAATGCTTTAGAATTTTTTTTTAAAATCAGTCCAAATTGGATTCCAAGTTGGAGATAAGCAGGAGGGACTTTTCTTTTTTTTTCTTCAAAAAGTCTAATTTTTGAGGATTTTTTTATGTTTGTTTGTTTTTGAATAAAAGAACAACTAAAAGCAGAGTTCTATTTTGGGTCAGATAAATGGAGACGGTGGCATTAGTTCCAGTTGTTAGGAAGTGGGAAATTAACAATAGTATT
Organism: Callospermophilus lateralis; assembly: GCF_048772815.1. Taxonomy (NCBI): domain Eukaryota; kingdom Metazoa; phylum Chordata; class Mammalia; order Rodentia; family Sciuridae; genus Callospermophilus; species Callospermophilus lateralis. Next base: position 78,128,659 of record NC_135319.1, read on the forward strand.
TTTGAAACCGGTAGCACAACTGGTTTAATCTCCCCCCTCCCGACTTTTAATTCAATCAACTGAGATCTTATCTGTTTTCTTTCTACATTGCCTCCCCAGTCTGGGTTACAAGACCCCTGATCAAAAGGGTCTTATCGATTCACCCTCTTCTATTGCCCCTCCGCCCAGAGAGACCCTGGCACACAGTAGTTACTCAACAAATGCCTGCCTGGCAGGGTAAGCAGAATAATCATTTCCCCAAATATCCAAGTTCTTGGAACCTGTGAATATGTTATGTTACATGGCAAAGGGGAACTCAACTTCTGGGTAGAGTTAAATTTGCTCATCAACCGACTTTAAAATAGAGAGATAATCCTGGATTATCATTTGGGCTGGATGTAATCCCAAGGGTCCCTAAACATAAAAGAGGAGACAGGGGGTTCATGTTGATGGGATGTGTGAAACACTCAGCGGGCATTTGCTGGCTTTGAAAATAGAACAAGAAGGTTCAAGGGCAAGGAATTCAGGTAAAGTCTAGAAGCTGATAAAGGTCAGGAAATGGATTCTCTTAGAGCTCCCAGAGAAAGAAACACAGTCCTGCCTGCAACTAGATTTTGACCCAGAGAGATCATGACCAGCCACTAACCTAGAGAACTGCGAGATGATAAGTGTGCACATTCTTCAGTCACCGAGCTCATGGTAAATTGTGACAGCAACAATAGAAAATGACAGCATTGTGTGGAGCAGTGTTCTTTGGTACCCCAGGGACTTTGTACCTGCTGTCTCTCTGCCTAAAGCTCTACGGCCATCTCCCTGCTTAGCTGACTCTCCTAGATGAGAGAAGCATCTCCTTAGGTTCCTCCCCATCCTGAAACTTCTCCTCAGAAACTTTGTACAGCTGATGATATTTCAAAATGCACGTCATTCAGTGTTTTTACCCTTTCCCTGTAAAATGTAGTTGAGACAAAGAAAACCACAGGAGAAGTGTTGCTCTGTGAACTGTCTTAAGGGGAATGACCACTGGACTATTCAGGTCCACAGAGGTGTTTTGCCCCTCAGCCCCAGACCTTCCACAGGGCGGGTCCCCCTGGTGGGGACAACCCTCCTGACTTCTATGCTCACCCCTCCCTGTTCCAGGACCTCCCCGCTTCCTCCTTTTATTTCCCAAGGGTGGATCCTCAGACCCTCTGGTTTTGTCTGTGTTTTTTCTTTTTCTTTTTTTTTTTTTGGATGTCTTTTAAGATTTTGTCTCTCTACAGGTCCCTTCTCTTGTAATTATTTGTGACAAACTCAGTTTGTGCTTTCGGGAGTTTCCCACAGTGTAGACTTCCTGGTGGCGCCCCCCCGGTGTGGTTTCAGTGTCCCTCTCTCCTCCCTGTCTCCTGTAGATTGGCTCTGTGGTGAGTTGACCCCGAAGGGTTTGGTTGCACTAAGGTTCAAATGTTATTTGGGGGAAGACTACTCCGTAGGCGGTGGTGTGGCGCATCAGGGGACCTCTGCTCGTCGTCCTGTGTGATGTCAGCAGTCTTTGATGCTCAACTTCTAGAGCCATTCGCAGGATGGTGATGTTCTGCCTAATGTCTTGTCATTAACTGCTTAGTGTCTTCCTTTCCTCTGCCACTTCCCCAGCCTTCAGGAGGGCAGGGCTTGGGTTGTTTTCAATCCCCACTGAACCCAGGGCCAGCCACAGGCCTGTGATATGATACACATTTTTTTGTGAGTGTGTGTGTGTGTGTGTGTGTGAGGGGGTTACCAGGGATTGAACTCAGGTGCACTGAACTCCTGAGCCACATCCCAGCCCTATTTTGTATTTTATTTAGAGACAGGATCTCACTGAGTTGCTTAGTGCCTTGCTTTTGCTGAGGCTGGCTTTGAACTTGCAATCCTCCTGCTTCAGCCTCCTGAGCCGCTGGGATTTCAGGCATGCGCCACTGTGCCTTTTTTGTTGTTAAAGTTTTAAATTTGTTTTAATTAGTTATACATGACAATAGAATGCACTTATGAACTTTGATATAGCATGCATAGATGGGGTATAATTTCTCATTTTTCTGATTGTACATGTTATATAATCACATCAGCCATGTAGCATATATGTACATAAGGTAATAATGACTGTTTCATTCTGCTATCCCTCCTATTCCCACATCCCCTCCCCTCCCCTCCCTTCACTCCCCTCTACCTAATCTAAGGTAACTGTTCTTCCCTAGTGCCGTCTCCCTTATTGTGAATCAGCATCCACATATCAGGGAAAACATCCGACCTTTGGTTTTGGGGATTGGCTTATTTTGCTTAGTATGTTCTCCAACTCCATCCATTTAGCTGCAAATGCCATGATTTTATTCTCTTTTAATGCTGAGTAATATTCCATTGTGTGTATATACCACAGTTTCTTTATCCCTTCATCTCCTGAAGGGCATCTGGGTTGGTTCCACTGTTTAGCTATTGTGAATTGTGCTGCTATAAACATTGATATGGCTGCGTCACTGAAGTGAGATAGATTTTTGTTGGGTACTTATTGAATGAATGGATGAGCGCTCAGAGGAGCCGTTGACCTGAGTAGTCTAGTGGTCACTCCCCTTAAGAAGCTTCCTCTACCTTTCATTTTACTGCCCCCTCAATTTCTCCACATTCTCTTCTCACTTTATGTAGCTAAACCATGGGTCAAAACAAATTGGATCAAAAACATAAAATTAGTGAGGAAATACCCTCAGAGGCATCAAAAGTGTCTGCTTTACAGTTGCTCTGACACAAAAATACTAATTTAGAGCATTTAATGGGAATACCTTGTAAGAGACCCAAATGGGTGTTTAAACAACATCTATTGCTGTTCTTCTAAGCAATTACACCTTAGGGGCCTTCCTAATGAGATTCCTAAGAGGAAGTAGCATTAATATGGCCAAGAATTAGCTCATCACATAGAGTCTGCCTTTTGAATGGTTCAAAGTGATTCACACTGAATATTACATCTGTCCTTCAAAATACCCCCTTGAAGGGCCCAGCCTCTGAGATATGCAAGGTGGCACAGTGAGTATCATTCTCTACAAAAAGTCGGCCTATGGAAGTTGGAAGACCCACCCAGGTCTCATAGGGGACACATTTAGAGCTAGACATTTGTACATATGCTGGGTTAATCTCTCTGTGGCTGGTGGAATCTGAGCTGGAATGGACCTTAGAGATTATTTGACGGCAGCATGTGTGTCACTTACACATTGCCATGGTAACGCTGCAGGATAGACAGCCATGACACTCCAGTGGCACAAAATAACAAGCACTTGTCGCTCTCCTGCTTGGGGTCAGCCATGTTGCTGGTGTTGGCTGAAGTCGCTCATGTGTCCTGGGGTGGGCTGGCTGTTGGCTGACCATGGCTTGACCTTGGCTGGGGAGACTGGGGTGACTTGGCTTTGTTCTGTGTCTCTTCCCAGGATGATAAGTTGGAGACCAAATAAAAACACCAAAGCCACCAAGGCCTCCACTTGGAAAAGGCACAGATTGTCACTTACGCTGCATCCTATGGGCCAAATGGTAGGAGCCGCCCAGATGCAAGGGGTAGGGCAATGGACTCAGCCTCTTCAGTGAGAGGAATCGCAAAACCCACCAGACAAGGGACATGGATTCAGGGAGGGGTGAAGAATTGGAGCCCTTAATGCAATCAGTCAACCACCACGCCATCTCATCTTACAGAGGGAGCAAACTTGTTTCACGGGGTGGCCTGAAGCATGCCCAAGGTCACTCAGCAGAATGGGAACCAGAGCCCAAGATTCTTGCCTCTCACTCATCAAAGCAGACTCCAACTAAAGGCAGAGGCTATTGCCTTTGGCATTCACCCACCCGCCACCCATTCAGCACTTGACCCTCAGTGTCCACGGCTGTGCTCTGTGCTGGGTAGCCGGAGCTCATTAACAGCTGAGTGTGAATTATATGAAAGGATGACTTCTCCCATTCACCCGAGGTTTGCACCTGGATAATAAAGTCCCAGGCAGGAGGAGAAACAGGTCTCCCACCTGCCCTTCCTTGGCATCCTGGAAGCCACACAGAGAAGACACCCATTTCTCCTGATGGAAGGCTGCCCCAAACTACAGAATACAACTCCTTGTTGTCCAGCTCTGAACGGAAGGGTCATCTCCGTGTCCCCTGCAGTGATATCCCTTCCCTTATCACCCAACAGGTGGTTTTGCCAAAGTGGGTTTTTATACCAGTGTTTTCCACTGCCTCAAGGGGAAAATAACACAGTCATTTTGGGGGTCTGTTCAGTCTCAAAGGGAAACAACTTACTAATTAGGGTAAGAGACTTTACAAAAATATGTTTTCGATTTCACTGATGGTCAGTTACAAGCGATAACACTGTTAAATGTAGTGCCTAATAAATCTGGAAAAACTACCCAATAAATGTAAGTAATAACAATGATTAACAATAAATTAAATGCAGAGAACCAGGAATGTACCACATTATTTTTAACTAGTTTGGGCCATCGGGTTGTGATTATTCAGTTTGTCCTGTACACCTGGAGTTTATTAGACTGTAATACAAACTAAACGGTCCCTCAGAGAGGCCACTGAAAGGGCTTAGTATAAAACAATATACAAGTTTAATAGTGGTAACTGACCTTTCTTTCTTTTACAAAAACAAATCTTTGTAACTCGAGCCCTAAGGAAATGTAATGCTTTTTACCTAATCCTGATTGTTAATTTTCCTTTTATTTAATTTAGAAGGTTTCATTTGTTTCATGAGATAGGAAGATACAATTTATATTCAATAATTCTTCCTGCTCTGGAAAGAGATCCAAAATGGCTAAATATTGCTTTCCTTCTGCCCGTGTCTATTACAAGAAGAGGGAGAAACAGGCAGTGCACTCGCTATTAATGGCAACTGGTTAAAACCCACATTTTAAAATAGCCAAATGAAATGGGTACATGTGTTTATAATCAAGGTACATTTGACTAATTTTCCCTAAACCTTTAAATATTACTCATTCTCAAATACCAGAAAATTGGGTTCTCTCGGTGGAGGACAGGAAGGCAGAAGCGGGCTCTTGGTGGAGACGTTTCCGTAACTTTCCTAAATGCTTATCTTCCAAGGCCCTGCAACAGGACTACCGTGTTTATTTCAATTATGAAATCCTCCGCTTTGAGCAGGTCTCGCTGGGTAGAGGCTGTTCTCATTTTGACACTGCTCTGGCATGTTTTCTGAACCTTTCTACTTGGGTCTGTCACTTTTCCCATTCTGCACTCTATTCCCTGAACCAAAGGCATTTTCCACAAAGGGAGTCTTAGTGGGGGTCAGCTCTTGTAACCGTCTGAAGCCTGAGGTGCCCCCAACAAAGCTGAGGTCTGGCGAATAGTCCATAAAACTCTGCCTTAAAATAATTAAATGAAATGGTCATCGGGGAGGGCAGGAGTGGCATGGCCCCAGGGGCCAACAGAGCGGGAGACCCTTGTCCTCAGTCTGCTAATCAATATGGTGGGCCTGAGGCCTGGTGCACCCCTGTAACAGAGCCCCAGGTGACATCTCACTGGTAACCAGCAGCCTTCATCTCATAATCAAAACCATTTTTTGTCCAAAAGCTGGTCTTTATCTCAAAAGATGGAGTGAGTTTGATTCCGTTTGGAAGAGGGAGTTCACTCCAGGGGGGAGGAGGTGTGACCTGCTCAACAGGGGTGGGGGAGCCCAGTGTGAACCGACGTCTCTGTTCCTTAGGGAAACTGGACTCTGAGCGAGGGGAGGTCCAAGTTCTTGAAGGCACATCGGGTAACTCAGCGTGGCTCTTGCCGTGGCTCATGGGGATAGAGAGGAGGGAAGGACAGGGAGGGCTGGGGTCTTTCGATGCTGGGGGACTCTCCCCTGGGAGAATGTAGGCACTGTGATCCCAGGATGGATCAGAAGTGAGTGTAGTTCCCACGAAGCCGTCTCTCTTCTAAAGTCCGAAATCAATGGCAGCTGCTCTTGGGTGCCCAGCGCTGTGCTAGGTACTCACAGGAGTCTTCACACTTAATCTTCACAGTGACTCTGGGGTGTGCTTCGTAATGCCTCCACTCCACATCCCAGGGGTTCCTTGCCCTTTGGGGGGCCAGCAAGAGGATAGCAGGTTGTGGTGACATGAAGACGCACCCCTCAGATGGATAGTGCGAGACCCTGTTGACCGATGGCTCAGCTGCTGTCCCTCCATCCATCCATTGCCCAGTTTGCACAGAAACCTCCTTTCCTTTGAGCCCCCCACCCCGCCCTCCAGGGGCCTGGTGTGGGAAGCAGCGGAGACCCACCTCTGAGTGGTCTGAGACCCTTCCAACAGGAGGCTTTGGTTTCAGGAGTCCCCGTCGGCAGGGCTAAGCCTTTCTTCTTTCTTCTCGGGGCTGAGGATGGAACCCAGGGCCTCACATGTGCTGGGCCAGGGCTTCACCACCGGCTGCAGCAGCTCAGGCCAGCCCTCCCCGAGCTGTGCTGCTCCCTGAGGCTCTTCCACCCCATCTTCCACCCTCCGTCCCAGGCTCCGATGGCACTGCAGCCTGAAGTCCCCCTTCCCTTTAGTCCCCTTCACAAGTTTTCCCCCACAGATCCGTCAGTCTACTCCTGTCCTTGGGGTCTGCTTCACAGGGACTCCAAGGTCACACCAGTCAGTAGAGTAAGAGCCATCACCATGGACAACGGGCTCTGGACCTTATGTTCCATCATTGCAAGCCCCACGGCAGCCCGAGAGCCCAAGGAGGAAGCCAAGACTCCCTCTCCAAGCTGATGGCTCTGTCTGGAGGTGACACTGCTTCCCGATTCCGACTTGTTCAGCTTCCTCCAGGACCTATACTCGTTTGGCCTTCTCCGCTGGGTTCCTGGGACTAACTTCTGACCTTGGTCCTACCATTAACCTTTCTCTACATGGGGCCCAACTGCCTTCTCCCTGGCTCACTTGGGAGGGGCTCCCAGTGGACCCTGGCTCTGCATTTCTTACATTCTACTCTGGTCTTCTTTGGCTGGAAATTTTCCTCAGTCCTCCAAAGTTTGACTGTAATATCTGCCTCCCTTGTCAGATTTGGGGAAGCCAATAGTTCTGAGGACAGAACTGGACAGAAACTGGTGTAAGTTCTCTGACTTAGCTGCTGTGTGATCCTGGCAGGTTACCTAACTTCTCCGAGCTTTAGTGTCTTCATTCATGAGATAAGAATAATAGTAGTATTCAATTCACAGGGCTCTTGTGAGGACTAAATGAGTCACTTAACGCAAGGCATTTAACTCCCAGCCTAACACACATAATACCTGATAAAGGGTTGCTATTTCCTGTGGTTAGAACTCTTATTATCTAACCAATACCTTTGGGAATCAAAGACCAGAGTTCAGAGCACCATTTCCACTAGTTTTATAGTTCAATTTTCTTAAAAACTCAGAGGGTTGCTTATTAAGTGTAATGTCAGTTAGAATCTTTGTATTTAGGGTGATATTTTCTTCCATGGGATTTGAAATTTTAGGGGTAAACATCTCTATTAGAATCTTGGGGAGACCTTGGCAGTTTGAATCTAAGCTTCAGTCTGGGGGTGGGGGCAGCTCCTCACCCACAGGCTCCAGAGGAAAGAAAAGGCTCCGCATTTAAAAGCTCGCTTCTGGGAAGGACTTGAAACATCTTTCTGGTTGTCCAAAGAAAATACAAATGGTTGTCCCTAGCCCTTGCTCTCACTTGATTTTTGGAGGTTTCTGTTTATTTTTTCCAACAAGGTTTATTAAGGAGAATCCTTTTACTCCTCAGACTTTGGAGGTGCTTGGATTCATTCCTCTAGGAATTTGCTCAGCTTCCCAGGCAGAGGGCGTGCCTTTGCTGATAAGCCATGGAAGGCTCCCTAGACTTGGCTGGTCCCTCTGTTTCCAGACACAGTGCGACTTCATGTTGGAACCATTATTTCCTGTACCTTGCAGCCAATAAAATAATCATGGAGAGATGATTTGGTCTCTGTGCTTAAGTCAGTGGAGCCCCCGGCCATCAGCGATGGAGGTTTAACTTTGAGTGACATTGGATGAGAACCTGGTTCTGGGCTGCACTGGAGCCAACCAGCTGTCCTTTCATCGCATCCCGAGAGCCAGCCCCACATTTCCCCGGCTCATTGGTGCATTCTTGATCCTGCCTCTAACGCTTTATTTCCAATTCCCCTGATGGCCTCCGTGAAAGTTCCCGGCAGAGATTGATTGCAGGGCATGACCCAAATTTGTAACTGGCCACAAAACGCTGTAAAACAAAGTTCACCGAATACCTTCCAGCTGATTGTAAGTGATTTTTGAAAATGATCTGGTTACATTTTTCTTCTTTTTCTTCTTCTTTTTTTTTCCTCACACACAAAATGTCTGAATACAAGGACTTTTCGCCAAGCTCTGATTTTTGTAATAGGGGACAAAACAGATTGCATGCACCCATCTGGGGGCCACGACAACTCTGGAGCAGGTCAGGTTTTGTTGGCTCGGATGGGACTGTTAATAGAGAACAAGGGCAGAGTTGGTGTCCTGGCAAGGAAGGCTGGAGACCTGGGCTCTTAACTCTTGGAAGATTTCTTAGTCTCCCAGTGGGTATTTTCCTCCTTTGCAAAATGCAGAAGAGCATTTGTCAAGCTGTCTTTGCAGAATCCTGGAGCTCTCCACCCTGGACTAGGAGAGGGTTTTTCCACACCTGCAGGGTACGGCCGAGTGATTTGAGAGAAGTGTCTCCGTGGTAAGCTTTGTCTCACACATTTCTGTTACACCTTTGACACCTGCTACCGGCTAAAAATGAACAAGCATCAAAAATGCTAAAGAAAAAAAATTTCAGAAATGTGCCTTTGAAAAAAGAAGTGACTTTCCTCTGGTGGCCTGAATCCATGTAATTGAGTCCTAGTTTTTCAGTGAAGTCATTCCTGGTTAATGCCACAGAATGGAAGACCTCAGAAAGCATTTGCTCTAGGATTCAAGTGCTTCTGAGCGTGCTGGGTGGCTGCTGGGTTGTTCCCTGCCAAGATCTGCTGCTGTGAGGAAGGGAAGAGCTTCCGGGCTACAAGCTTGTTCCAGGACAAGGGTCACAGGAGCCACAAGTGAGGGTCAGTGAGCAGTGCTGGGGTGGGGGCAGGATTCTTTTGTTCAGAGGTCCGCTTGTTCCAGTCCCCAAGCCTTAACCTCATGTCCCCAGGTGTGGGTGCTCTGCAGAAACTAGCAGAGAAGGCACCGAGCCCCCAAGGCATCACCTCTTACACCCCGGGCAGCATAGGTGCTCACAGTTTAATAGTCTTGGGAGACTGGGTGCCTGTGCTGTTGGTGTGGCACAGACTCTGGCGATGCTCAGTGGCTGGACATTGGCCCTGAGGCTCTGGAACACTACCACAGGGCTGGGAGCCTCGGAAGTCACATTGAGGCTGCCCAGCTACTGTGAGGGTCTTATGCTGGGAGCATGGAGAAGCCGTCATTTCATTCTGGGGACAAGAGGGAGCTGTTGAGCCAGTTTTGAAGGAGAGCCTCTTGGAGTTGGACTTCAGGATGCTGCTCTGGCCTTGAATGGGTTGGCGTGGGGGGAGGGAGGCGGGAGGGACCAGTGGGAGGCTGTCGGGGACAGTGCACTTCAGAGATTCCTATAGAAGGCCTGGGCGAGGCTGAGGCTCAGCTCAGAACCTGAGTAGGCACTGCAGACAGCTGAAGGGTTGTCTCCTCTCACACCAGTGGGTGGCTTTACACCAAGGAAGTCACGGCACACCCAAACTCTGGGTTTGTGCCACACATCGGCAAAATGAACTAGAATCAACTAAACCCAGCAAACGCACGACTACAACCCAGGCACTTGCCCTGTCCAAGTGCTAAGTTACCTGCGCATGGGGCTTCTTCAGGTTGGAAGGGATGAAATATGAGGCTGAAGTGACCTGTAATCCATGGGCAGGGGAGGCTGTGTCTTGGAGTAGGATGGACCAGGACCAGTATGGCCACCAGGATCCAGCCCCTCTGTGAACATTGCTTTACCTTCAACTGGGTCCCTATGGAAGTCACCCAAGGTGAGGCTCATCTTGTGCGGCTTCCCCTGGAGCTGTGACCTTAGTGTCCCTGTCCTAAGCATCAACACAATCTCAACCAACTCGTTTCTATTTTATATTGGGACAAAGGACTATATTTCTAGCACCCAGAAGAATAAAAAATGAAGTATGAGAGATAGAAATGGAGTCCCATATTTTAGTAGACAGAGCTCAGGGCAGGCAGGGAGCCAGGAGTCCTGAGTCCCATCCTGGCCCTGACACTGACTTAGCTGTGTGACTTGGGCTTTAGTTTGCTCTCAGGGATAGTGAGAAGCTCATATCTGGTGACTGTGAAGGCCTCTTAACAGCTTAAACTCTCTGCATTTTAGCTCCAGGAGAGGAAGATTCTGCCTATGGTTAAGGAGAAATGCTTTGCGCATTCCAGGTCTCTCTAGGAAGAACTTGTAGTAGAACGTAGAACTTGAGAGTTCAGGCTCTGGGTTCAAAACTTCACTCTGCAGCAAAGTAATCATGGCCCTGGGTAAGTTCCTTAGAGTGTCTGATATGCAGGGCCTTTATCTGCAAAATAGGGCCCCAAATGCATATTAGAAAAAGGGCGTGGCAGGGCGTGGCACAGGGGAGGGGTTCATAGAGTGATGCTGTCTGGCACTGCTCTTGATGGGGTTGGAAGGGCCAGATGTGGGCAAGACTGGATCCTAGTTCTGGAGGGATCACCTGCACCTCCCACGTGTACTCCTTTCCCAGGGGAGTTGGGCCATCCTCTGGGGGACAGTCCTCTTTGTCCTCTGCAAGTTGAGGCTCATCAATGGGGAAATGTAGCATTCCCAAGCAGGAAGGAAAACATACCACTGTGCTTTTAATGTTAAAGAACCAGTTTAGACATCTTTAAAATACATTGCACCCAATATGATTACCCACAGTCATCTATATTACCTGGGCAGGTCATTCATCAGCTTGTCAATTTAAATGGATTTCTATATAGAAGGGACTCTCTAACATGCAGGGAACTCTTGAGAGGAAACTTACAAGTACTATAGTACCAGCATATTAGAAAAATGCAAGTTATCCAAATCCTTGCGTGAGAGCACCATCCCTACCCTAATCAAATGAGCAATACACTATTTTCTGTATAAAATCAGAGAGCATGGAGGGGCAACACTGCAGAAAGAAGCCGAGTTCCACTGTGGTGCCCAATTACACCACCAATTACACCACCCACCCACTCAAAGTTGTCTACGTTCTCATCCCCAGCACCTGTGAATTTGTTTCCTTATAGGGTTAAGGGATTGTGAAAACGCGATTACGTTGAGAATCCTGAGATGAGAGGTTATCCTGGATTGTCTGGTGGACCAAATGTAGTCACAAGGGTCATTATGAGAGGAAGCAGGAAGGCCAGAGTCTGAGAAGGAGATGTGTGATAAAAGGTGATGTGTGTGGTGTTGGAACAGAGGATGGAGTGATGTGGTGCTGTGAGCCAAGGAGCGCAGGTGGCCCTTAGAAGCTCTCTTAGCACTTCCTTTGATTTTTGAGCTTAGCGCAACAAAAAAGACCTCTGACTTCCACAACTGGGAGATAATAAGCCTGTGTTGTTTGGATCCACTTTGTTGTAATCTGTCACAGCAGCAAGAGGACATGAGCACATGCTGTCCCTACAAAAATCACTGCTATCGTTTTACATACGTGTGCACATCCTTCCAGGCCGTTATGCATGCACATGTGCAAACACACATATAAACACGTGTGTGCTTGTGTGCAGAGGGAGAGGTGTTTCTTTTTTAGTCAATGAGATTATACTATACATTCTCTTTTGTAATCTAATTTTGTTTAACAATTTTCATCTATTTTAGTAAATACCCCTTTCTTCTAGAAGTTAGATGATATTTAAATTTCCCTGACTCTAAGATGTCCATTCTAGGGCTTTGCTATGGCCTTCTCATCTTTTTCATCTTGTACATCTTTCGATGTCACTGGCTTGTTGCAGAATGTCCTCTCATCTAGATTTCAGGTTGTTTCCTTGTGGTGCTGTTTAGCTTGGTCTTCTACCCACTGCGTTTCCCGTGAGCTGCCGACTGTATCTAAAGCCTGACTGGACTCAGTTATACACTTTGGACTGAAACACAACAATATAAATGATGCCATGTACTTTACATTGCGTCACGTAATTGCTATTGCTAGACTATTACTAGATAATAATTGCCAAGGCTGGTTTCCAGGACTGGAACATGGAGTTACATGGAGTTACGTGGAGTTTAGAGGCATCAGAAGAATGAACGATTTGCTCTGATTCTGGGGGACCCGATTGCTACTAAGGAAAACAACTTCCAGGAACCACTTAAATTCAAGGCAACTCATTTGCCAGCCTAATGGATTAGAGCCCCTATCCCCCCCCACACAAGGCAGGGGACAAATAACAGGAAACATAAGCTTGCAGACCACATTCAGACTCATAAATTACTGAGAGTGGGCTCGAAGAAAACAAACAGGTTCAATTTCAACAGACCTTTCCCAACTAGGTGTAGCAACATCTGACGGTTTAGATATCATTAAAATACATTGCACCCAATATGATTACCCACAGTCATCTATATTACCTGGGCAGGTCATTCATCAGCTTGTCAATTTAAATGGATTTCTATATAGAAGGGACTCTCTAACATGCTGGGAACTCTTGAGAGGAAACTTACAAGTACTATAGTACCAGCATATTAGAAAAATGCAAATTTCCCAAAGCCTTGCATGAGCGCACCATCCCTGCCCTAATCAAATGAGCACTACACTATTTTTGGTCTAAACTATTATTTATATTGTAAGTCATTATTATCATTATAATTATTATAATAATAATAGTAATAATAATGCCATAAAGAGTTTATAGACAAAGCTTCTCTTGGTAAAAATTCTGAAATTGTCATGAACATCTTGGTTCATGGATAAATTATTACATTTTGCACACATGGGGTATGAGTGTGTGTGCACGTATGGGGTGTGTGTGTGCATGCATGCGTCTGTGTGTTTTCCAGTCATCCTATCCAAACCTCTCTCACACATAATTAAATGCATCATGGACACCACATAGAGTTTTGATCCAATCTTTTGGGTTATATTATTTTTAGGAGATTATAAACTAATTCGAGTTTTCCAAAGCCCAACCAAACCCGAGGTGCTCTCAGCAGGAATATAGTATTTCGAGGCTCATTGCGATGTGTAATGAGAAACTCTCTGTGTACAGCTCTTTCTCCTCTCTTTCTCTCTCCCTCTGCTCAGCCCTAAAGCCTAAAATTTAGATAGGTCCTAGTGAAACCCTTGTAACCTAAATAAGCATGCTTTGGGCAGAATCCAGAAAACAATCTGTGTATCTTACAATCTGGGGGAAAAAAGACAGAAAGAAGAAACTTCCATTTCTGTTATGAGCAGAATGAAGTGAACAGAGGAATGTTGGAAAGGTTTTTGAAAAAGAAAATTTCTGAAAGACACCGGAAAACAGTGTATTCTTCACATGACCGCACGGCTCTTAGCATGAATTAAAGACGTGTTGAGCCTCTGAATGGATATCGCTGTCTTAATGAGAACACCAGATGCCCATGCTTAGGAAACGTAGGGAAAGCGAGACCCTTGTAAAATTTTATATATTATCCCTTTCACCAAAATATGAAAAACAGATTAGAAGAGGGAAGGAAAAGTTCTTCTATAAATACATTTGAAAAAACACTGGACCAAAAGGAGACACTTGTTTAAATACAACGTCCAAGAGAGAAAAATTGTCAAATAAACAAGAATCCGCACTTTGGACGGCACAGCTCAAACATTCTCTGTCACTAGGCGCTAAAGCAGGGCCTCCCTCCTCCCTCCCTGGAGGCCGCCTTGCTGAGCGCCATCTTCCCTGGCAGTCACATTGGTTCAGAATAATAAATAGGATCTAGAACCTTCTTGCGAAGACGCACAGACACTACGCAGGTATTTTTATCAAGTGTCTATTGAGATCTCTGGGCTTGTGTTTGGCCTGGATTTTTGAGTCACTTGTTGCTTCCTCTTCTCTGCCTGCCGCCCCCTCTTTCTCCTTTCAATGTGTCTTTCAGTGCATCTTGGATCTGTGCTGCTCTCAAATCATAAGCAATTTGCCATTTGCAGAGTTGTCCCTGAGCCACGGAGAGGATAGATCCTGTAGGCTGGAGACCACGGTTACAGGCCTTGCTGAAAACCCGAGCCTGTGACACCCAGCAATAAAGAATACACAGTATTCTGTACAAAAGGGGAAAACTCAGTGGAGTGAAACTCAATTTTTTTTTTTTTTTTTTAATTACTGTTCTCTGTTCTTGGAAAAACCAAAAAACATAACCGCAAAGACAATCTGTTCCCCTTTAACTTAGTGCCGGCGTTCCTAAGAACCATGGGAGGATTTGAACCTGCGTAGGAAGGCTGGCTGGGTGGAGCGAGGGAGCAGCCCAGGTCCAGGCGCGTGGCTTTGTGGATTTGGTGATTGACAAGTGGGAATTCTCTTGTGCAAGTCCTTTAACCACCCAGAGCTCCTGTCTCCTCGTCGGGAAAAGGAGGACGACAAGCCTGTCTTTCTAAACAGGTCCCTGCCTGGAGTGCTGCCTGGGACCGAGGTGGGGGTCTTCCAGAGTCCTCTATGCCCATAGTCTTGTCTAAAGCCAACTTGCAACTCTTGACTTAGCGACCAGCCAGGTCCTGACTGATCCCTGGGAGTGGGATCCGTCAGATTATCCTGGGCTCTTGCTTTCTGCCTTCACACAGATGGGCCCACGGCTCCAGTCTCAGCCTCCCCTGTCCCATTGCTCCCGACCCCCACACAGTAGGCAACGTAACTGCTGCCAGCCCCACTGTGCTCCTGGGCATGCTCTGGTCCCCTGGGAAGGTAGCTCTGTGGTGGCAGCTAAGTGCAGGGTCCTCCCCAGCCTTCGGCGTGTGGCTGCACTTTATTCTCATCAGGTGCATTGAGGCAGGTTTCATCACCGCCCTCTTCCAGCGGAGGAAGCTGGCAGAGATGTCCCCTCATCTTCCCAAGGTCACGGAGGGCAGGATGGGCGGAGCTGGGATTTGAACGCAGGCAGAGGGTCAGCCATTTCTTCCACAGAGGGTCTGTGGTAGACATCAGGCTGTGCCGAGGTGCCTGTGGTAGCCGCTCAGCTCTGCCCTGGTAGCTCAAAAACAGTGACAGACAATATGTAAACAAGTAGGCAGGCCCATATCCCCCCAAAATGTATTTATAGAATCAAAATGTAAATTCCATGTGTCACGACATATCACTACTCTTTTGAGTCAAACAAAAATTTACAGATACAAAAACCAATGTTAACTCAAAGGCCACACGAAAACAGGTGGCCGCCGGAGTTCGTCTGTGGCTGCAGTTTGGGCCGTCGGTGGTTCTAGTACACGTGCCCTTGACCACCACCTCTCAATAGCACCACCATTGCCCCCTTTGCAGATGGGAGAGCTGAGGTCAGACAGAGGGAGCAAGAAGAGGTCAAGGGGACCCAGGCTTGCCAAGTCCAACGTCTGGGCGTCACCATACCCCCCCACCCCCCACCAGGGCCGAGGTGAACTGGAGCTCCTCCGTCTGCTGCATGGAAGGACAAGAAGACCAGATGTGACCATGGCCCTGGCCCACATGAAAACCTCTGCCACGTCACAGGTTTAAAAATATGTGGACGCTCTCGTCAGCTGTGCACTGTGAACAGCTGAGACGAGGCTCACCTCTAAGAGCCTGCCCCGTGGGAACAGTGTGTGTGGCCTGGGGACAGTGACCAACAGGACCTCATTCAATGGGGAAAGAGAAGTCCACCACTGACCAGGCTCCAAAGGGTCGCGTGCCACCGTGAACGGGGAGCCGAGGACGCAGCCACATCCAGGGGCTTCGGGGCAGGAGCCTGCAGGGGGCCTCCAGGTAGAGGGGAGAAGCCTGAGGTGGGGGACAGTCTGTGCCAAGCCCTGAGATGTGGCAGGTCCTCATGGCTGCCCTGGGGGACCTGGAGGCAAGTGGCAGAGATGAGGCGGGGAGGAAGGCAGAGGTGGCAGGCTGGGGACTTGTTCCAAACCTGAGACTCAATACCTCGAGCGTCAGGATGTGTCCCAGGAGTCCTCAAAGGAGGTGCCCTAAGGAGTACCCAGTCAGAGGACAGAGATGGGCAGACTTTGAGAATGTCCTTTCCGCCAGCCCCCCCGCCCCCAGTACCAGGGATCTAACCTAGGGTCCCTTAACCACTGAGCCACATCCCCAGATTTTTAGATATTTCATTGAGAGACAAGAGTCTCACTTACTTGCTCAGGGCCTTGCTAAATTGTTGAGGCTGGCTTTGAACTTGCCATCCTCCTGCCTCAGCCTCCTTGGCCATCACACCTGGCCAGGACGTCCATTTTAATGAAAGTCTTTTCAATTAAAATTATTTCTAAGTGAAAAACAAAAAACAAAACCAACAAGTGCATACTGAGTGTGATGAGAAGTCCATACTAAAATTTGAGATGAAACATGGGATTCCAAAGGAATTCAAAGCAGACGGCTGCTTTGGGTTCCACTCCACACCTCTGGAACTTTCCTGTTTGGTGGAGAGTTCTGTGGGGCAAGGGGCAGAGCACGAGAAGAGGCTGAAAGCTGCTAACAGAACCAGGATGTCGCTGAACTTGGTCCTTGTAAAGTTATCATGCAGGAGGTTATTGGAGGTCTGGAGACCAGTTAGGAACCTACTGCAGGAATTAAGGGAGGGACAGTGGGACAAACAGCCTAGTATAGAGGGAGTCTGATGTTATCATCAAATGTACACTCCCATTCCATCACGAAGTCACAGAAAGCTTTGGGGTCAGAGTGCCAAGATTTGAGCCCCCGAGCACTGATGAGCTGTGTGACCTTGGGCAAAGCACTCAGTCTCTCTGAGTTTCAATTTTACGATCTTCCAAATGAAGATAGGAAGGATACCCATGTTACCTACCTCTAGGAGTCTTCCTGGGATTGCCTCAGAGAACGTCTCTGAGGGCTCTTGGTAAATAGCTTGAACATCACTGGTGGGTTTCCAGGGAACCAAAGGCCAAGAGATCTTGCTGCTTGGTGGCCTCTCCAAGAACAGGCAATTGCTACCCCCCGCCCTCCTTTTTCAGCTGTTGGAGCTGCAGATCAATTGCAACCAGGCTAAACACACACACAAAAAAGGTAGTCATACATGATCAGCAGAATGGTCCAAATGATGTCATCCATCAAGATGGACACTGCAATTTGCCAACTATTTTCTCATAAATCAAACCAAGGTCCCACAAGGAAGAGGGGCAGGGCTGGAGGAGCAGCCTGGCAGCGCTGACCGGCGGACCAGACGCAGGGAAGCGCTCCCTTAAGGACACAGTAATTATTTTCACTCGATGGGAAATAAAGAGGGGCACGATGGGAGGGAGGACTGGAGAGTGTCCGCCTCACTTCATTACTGCTCCCCCGGCAGGGGACACAACATGTGCTTTTCATTGGGAAGCCAATAATTTTGAATCGTGGGACAGGTGAAAACCTAAATGACATTTGCAAACCTTGATTTATTTCTCTGCTTAACTCCGGAACATGCCGGAGACTCAGCTCTCGGAGTTCCCATAGATTAGTGGTCAATGTCAAGTATGTCCAATGACATGTTCAAGCGTTTCCTGTCCCTATCAGTTAATTAAATATTTTCAGTACTAATCTCCTCTTATTGAAATGGTTTCCCTTCTTTTGGTTATGGCTTTGGAAAACAATGCTATGGAGTATGTGCTTTATGGAAAACAAAATAACAAAAAATAGAAAAGAAGACTTTTTTTTTTTTTGCCCCATGTGCTATTTGACTCACTGGAAATCTCATTAAAAGTTATTTATGAGCTGTTAGGGATCCCATAAGGATTACACCTAATTCAGTCTGTAAAGCTTTGGAGTTTCTCTTACATGGAGGACCTCCTTCCCCATTATTCTACTTTCGTTTGCACCCAAATAAATACTGGAGATTAACTTCTTGGCAGAAGAGGGCTCCTCACTCCCTAACCTCCCATTATCCAGGCAAAGCTTGGGCCTCCCTCCCCTTTCTGCCGGACCCACTGTGATCTGACCAGGGCGAGAGGTCAAACTTGTGGCCATTGATAAATTATTGTTTCGTTATCACAGTGCTGCAGGGAGGATGGCGGAGTTGTGGGTGTCACTGACACCCCTGGGGTGGGTAGACTTTGCAACTCACCATGCAGCTAGTCCTAATGGACTCTCCCGTTTTCTTGGACACCATCTCCCCAGTTCCCTCCGAAATAAGAAAACGGAATTTTATCAGAAGGAGTGATTTCCCAGTCCCTTGATAGAGCCCCGTGCCCATTTCTTGGAGTTTCTAAGAACTTGTTCTCAGACAGCAAAGACTGAACTGCCAATTTAGGCATCTTTTGTCCTTCCGGGCTCTTTAATAAAATATTTGCGAATCAAGGCATATTTAATTTCTAAAGAATCTGCTGTGCGTTCTTTACTTCTAGGACGCAAAGAAGAAAGGCATCACCCGGGTAGCTGAATATTCCGAATTAAATTTTGGCATGTAGAAAATTGGCATAAACATTTGACAGTAACAGGGACGCTGTCACGGCGACGATCAGATGCACGGTGTGCTCCTGGAAATGTCACGTATCATGGTTACCAGTGTTCCTCTGTCTTCACCCAATGCCTGGGCTGGGGCTTGCTCGTTTCTGCGTTTCCCCAGATACCACACCTTTCCCTGTGAAGAGAGAGATGGGTGGTGCTTTCCCTGGTCCAAACACAAGACGTCCGTATCTCCATGTCCACACTGACCAGCAGCCAGATTGAGGACGGGCCCGGGGTGCCACTGACAGAGATGCCGTCTTCGTGGTCTATGGCTTCTTCCCTTCTTGCATCTCAAGACATTTCCAACCACGTGGGACTGAAGCCTCAGCCTCCACTTCTCTGTTTGGCAGGAGGAGTTGGTCCTACCGGAGCACACAGACATTAGGGCCACGGCCACGTATTTTCGGAAAGACTCTATTTCCCCTTAATCCCAGCCATCTGGAGAATTCTAACCTTCTGTGTTCTTTATAGAATTCTATAGAAGAGGTCAGTCTCAAGTTTTAAGAGTCATTTAAACATCCCGAGTAACCCTAAAAGTTCTCAAGTAAGAAATGCCTCTCAGGCTGGAACAGGGAAACCATGTGGGTCGTTTTTGTGTTTTGTATGATGCAGTGAACCTCAACCTGTCTGGACCTTTAAAAAAAGATGCCTGGGTCCCACTGGCTCTATCTCTCCCACCTCCAGAATCATTGTTTTTTTTTTTTTTAAGTAATGTCAATTATTTTTTATTTTTTTTCATTGTAGATGGACATAATATCTTTGTTTATCTCTTTATTTTTATGTGGTGCTAAGGATTTAAACCAGTGCCTCACACATGCAAGGCAAGTGCTCTATCACTGAACTACAGCCCCAGCCCCAGCCCCAGAATCATTCTTCTTTTAAAATCTGGTCTTAAAGATTTACAGATATTTATGATGGGGCTCGAGAGCTTGTTGGTCCCGAATTCTGGCTGACTTAGCCTCTATTCCCCAGTGGCTGCTCCTAGTGTCATGTATTGAATAACATCTGTCCTCCAGTCCCCAGCCCCCACCCTTCTAGAAAAAAGATGTCTAAGTCCTACTCCCCAGTACCTGTGGATACGGCCCTACTTGGAACTAGGGTCTTCAGGGTGTGGAGAGGGGGATGACCAAGTTAAGATGAGTTCATCCAAATAATTGTGTCCTGGTACGAAGGGCAAATTGGACGCACAGACTCGCACGCAGGGAGTGGGCCAAGTGGAGACAGAGATAGGCGATGCCTTCCGCTAACCGTGGAACACCAAAGATGGCTGGCAAGCCCCAGAGGCCAGGAGAGAGAGGCTTGAGTGGCTGCTCCCTCACAGCCTTGGGAGGAACCACCCTGCTGACACCTTGCCCTTGATCTCCCAGACCCCAGAACCACGAGGCAATCCCTTCTGGTGTCGAAGTCACCAGTTGGTGGTGCCTTGTTACTGCACCCCAGGAACCCCGTCCAGGTAGCAGTTCAGCTCAGCACACTCTCAGCCCCCAGGGAGATGAAGGCTGCTGACCCCGGGCCTCAGCCTTGGCTGCATTCGGTGTAGCTCAGAGTGACCGAAGGTCCAGTCAGCTCTAATGGTAGTGAAGGGAGCGCCGGAGCAGGGGGCGGGTCTGCCCTGAGCATTGGAGGAGTATTCTTTCTTTTTGACTAGAGTGAAGTTAAGATGAAGAAGCAAAGAAATTCTGCAGTGAGGGGCTGGCAGGGAGAGCAAGTCAGGGAGCCTGAGAGAAGGCAAGAAGGGAAGCCTCTGTCCTGGAGTCAGAAAACATCTTCTGCGGGAATTGTACCCTGAGGCCACTCTGTGTGTGTGTGTGTGTGTGTGTGTGTGTGTGTGTGAGAAAGAGAGAGAGAGAGAGAGAGAGAGAGAGAGAGAGATTGCTTGTAATTGGGGTCTTGTCCAACTGATCCAGTTTCATTGGGCAGATTCAAACTCACTGCACCAAGAACTGTCCTAAGTTGCCCGACCCAGTGTGAATGTGCTGTGGCTGTTGAGGGCCACACTGAAAACCACAGGTACCACAGGTTACTAGAGGACTTAGAATAGAGGATACATCCGCAGGAAGCACTGTGCTGCATCGTATTTAGTCCTACAAGTGACCCAATTGGCCTAGAGGCCACTGTCATCCTCACTTTATAGAAAAGAGGAGTGACACTCTGAAAGCTGAGCCAGACTCCTCAGTTGGCACCACATGTTTACCACTACACTCCCTTGCTCACCACCTGATGCTTGGTTACCACTCCCGGGGCCACCGTCAGTGGAGATGCAGAGATGAAGAGGGACTTGAAGCAAATGCACGTCCTTGCTTGACTGATGCAGAGATCCCGGGGCTAGAGCAACCCTGGTGTCTCCATCTTGAGTGTGGTTACGAGGCCGACCACCGAATGTTTCCCGTTACAGTCCCCTTCTGGAGGTTACCGATAGGGAAATCCATACAGAGCAGAGTGCGTTCTCCCACTGAAATCCAGCTTTGTTCTTCCACTCAAGTATCGTAGGGGAAAGAAAAGACGGGAAGGAAACAAAAAGTTTCAGCATATGAGCAGCATTTGCAATGTAATCTGCGTGTTCTGAGCCAAGTTACTGTACACGCTCTGGGGAGAATTACAAATAAATGACGAAACGTTTTGAAACATGGCTTATACCTAATTAATCATGGAACTTCAAGAACAAAGAAAGCATTTCTTCAAAGTTTTCAACATTTTCCCAGTAAGTGGAGAGGATGGGGGAGGGGAGGGGACTCTCCATGCCCCATAATGGATACACTATGCACTTGATTTGGAGGAAAGAATCTCTTAATCTTCCTTGGCCTCCTGCAACCTCTGAATCCTTACATCTTTAATACTTCATGTTGAACATTTTCATATTAAAGGAGCTGAAAGTTTCCAGATCATGAAATATTTCTCGGCATTTTTTCCTCTCGATCCCTCAACTCAAACAATGCACTGGTGGAGATTATGAGATCACCAGGCATTTCTTAAATATCCATGATATTGTGCCCTGGGATTCCTTTGTCATGTTTATGTGCCTCTGCCACCCAGGGACATCTGTGGACACATCCCACTTTGAAAGCAAAGCTCCAAGACCCAGTTTTGTGCAATGTTCATTATTCTGTGTGTCCTTGACTTTTTTATTTGTAGAATGTGGATGCAAACAGCTCACCAACCTGTTTACAACTCTAAGTAAAATAGTGCCAACTGTAACACTTAACCTACTGCCTACAACACGAACATGCAATAATAGTGTGACTGAATCTTCTAGAAGTGATTCTCATTCTTTCCTCATCCATGAACTTGACCAAGCCACCATCTTGCTTCACCAGCCAAGGTCCGTCTTCAGAGTTCTTCCTCACCAGTGATAGACCTGGAAGTCAAAGGACATTGCAGTTGGCAGCCAGTGTTCACTGCTCCTATGGTGAGCCATGGCTTTATTCCATTCCCTGAATTTTGTCATAGTCCCTCCATGAGCTGTTACAGGCACAACTAATTAGGAACTGGAAATATATGTGCTTTCATTCTAAACAGTGTCAATTGTATGCTGCGTGGCTCTTGACAAGTGGAACAGGCTGCGGAAAGAAAGTTCTCCTTTCCCCTTTGTTGAAAAGGAAGCAAAAAAGAAAAACGGACTATATAAAAGGGGTTGAGAATAAAAGCTGTTCCTCTGCCTCCCCAGCCCCATGTTAATCATGAGAGTGGAGAGACCACCTGACGGAGAACTTCACCATGCCACGGGCCTGCTCCAAGGTTCCTGAAGTGCTCTCCTTCCCTGTTCTCTAGCACTGCTTGTGACCTGGGGTTGGCTAATCAGTGATGCTGCCTTGGGCTCTGAACTTGGAGAGGGAGTGAAGCAGAGGCTCATGGAAGTCTGGAGTCCAGAATTCTATGGCCAGTGGTGGCGAAAATGTGCAAAGTCACGCGGTAACCAGACAGCGTGCCAAGTCTGACCGCTACTATGTCCTGTGCTCTTCAGCCTTCCTGTGGACACTGTAAGCTACCCAACATTTTTTTTCCTTGTAAATTCTTTGAGTAAGTCTTCTTAAGTTAGCCATCAGGCTACTTTGCTTATAAATAAGAACCTAGACTGAGAAAAAATTAAGATGTGCTCACTCAGCCACTACTATGTGCTGAGTACTTCACAGGTGAGGAAACTGAGGCCCAGAGGGTTACGGTAACTTGCCAATGCTGCCAGGCTAGTTAGCGGTGGTCCTGTGGTTTTTAATCCCCATCTGTCTGTCTTTGCCATTAAATTCTTTCAGCAAAGCGAGCTGGAGGGTAAACCTGGAGCACATAGCCATTCATACCTCACTGCACTTGCCTTCCAGGTGGGCCCTGTGGAAGTTTAGTTGTGGCCAGGACACCACCCCAATTCCCACCCCCCTCCCTGCTCTAATCTGGTGACTAGCTGTTTGTAAATTGCACCTCAAGTAAAATGCCTACCAGTTCTGAGAGTCACCATGGGTCTGTGCCTGTGAACCAGGAGGGGTATGGGGAATGGGACCAAGACCGTTGAGCTTGGCTTGGTGTTCTCTGAAGCAATTCTGGACTGTTTGTGTGTTCCAGTCTCATCCTCGGTTTACGTCTACTCAGCTGATGCCTTCAGATGTGAAGCACACGAGCCCCACGCGTGCAGGGTGAGTGTGAGGCTTGCCTGGCTTCCGTTCCACCCAGTGCCCAGCTGGAAGGATGGGTCCCCTCACTTCCCAGCCTGTTGGATCAGCAGCTGGATGTTGCCATCTGCTTTCAGGATTGCAAAACCCACTGGGGCTTCTCTGCAGGGGTGGTAGCTTGCCAAGGAGCCGGAAGTCACCGGCATGGACATCCATGTGCCATCTTCTCCTCCTTAAACCAAGGACATGCTTACTACTCTCTGGGCACTTACCAGAGACCCCACCAAACCCTTCTATCCCTGGCCTCCCTCCAGTGTATCTGAAGAACATCCATCTGGCCAGGACCTGGTCATCTTTCTTCTTCCCCATGGACATTTATAAAAAAAAAAAAATGAGTTACTGAAGGTCTAGGGTAATAAAAGTAGCTTGAACTTCATTACCCCCTTTCCAGTGTAGACACCCAAGGCCTTGGTCAGTGATACTGTGTGTGAAATACAAAGCAGTGAATTAAATGCAACTTGATGGTACACGTTGTCCCTTAATGAAAACAAAGGCCGGGGAACGCTATTTGTGAACGTGTTACCCAATAAAGTGCTAGCAGAGGAGCTCATAAAGCTGCCAGCCGGACTTAGCCATTGCGACCAGCACTGTTGGGTAGGGCTGGATGCAGAGAGTGAGGTCTCTCCACTTTATCACAGACGCTGGAGGTTTTTATTTGAAACACATGGAAGAAAGACACTTGGGTTTGGCACCAACATGTCTTGTGGTAAAGGAAAAAAAAAAAAAAAAAACGAGAGAGAGAGAGAGAGAGAGAGAGAGAGAGAGAGAGAGAGAGAAATATCCAAAAGTGCTTTAAAAAAAATCTAGGGGGAAAAGAGACCAGATGTGAAGAAATTAAGTCGGGCTGACGGGGGGTGCCACGTTCGACGGTTTAAAGGGATGGCGAGAGGGAAGAGCAGCAGGCTTTCTCTGTGGCAGCTGACAGACATGAGCAATTGAACAGTTCATACCCTCTCTGTTGTCCCTGTCACGAGATTTGTAGGTCGTTCTCAGCCAGCCACTGGGGCTAAAGGGCACAGGTCATGACCTGCTGATTTACCAAAGTATGATCAACTCACACAAATTATAGGCGTAAGAGAGTCCTGACAACTTCAATATGATGCGCAATGAGCGCAATTATTTGTGACATGTGAAACCAGTGTGAGACCATAATTCTGTCACTGCGTGACAAGGCATTATTAGCTGGGGCAGGCAGCGGCTTGAACCAGCAGCAGCTGGAGGAGAGGCGGGGAGAGAGAGGGCTCCACGGGGAAGGCCCGCCGGCTCTCTCTCCCAGAGTGGCAAATCGCAACGGCCCCTTTGTGGAATGTGGAGCCCAGGTTGCCCTGTTGCTGTCTGGGCTGGTGGACAATAAAGAAGGGTTTGGCAGGAAGGGCAGAGGGAGCCCACCCATTGCCTGGTGGCCGCGAACACCGCGGTGATTTCTTTGGCATCAGTGGTGGTACTTTTCACGAGGCAAAAAAGGGGCTGTTGTTTCCAGTGGGCCCAGTGAGGTGGGGTCTGGGCTGGAGAGGAGAAGGTGGCCTCTGTCCTGCTGGGTAGAGTCCCCTGTCCATCAGGCTTCCTTCCTGCCAAGTCCTTTCTGGAACCTACAGTCTGGCAACCAGGCGAGGGGTAGACAGCTCTTTCTTCCCCCTCTGGTACCTCAGTGGGAGGTTCGCCTTGAGGGAGGTGTGGTGTATGTCTCCTTCTGATGATGTTCTAGAACTTTCCATCTAGTGGGGAGGACAGGAGGATGGCTGTTCCCAGCAACTGGTTCCAAGAAAGCAGGGTTTCCCCGGTCAAGCAGGGAGGTTCCCGACAGGAGGGGCATCGCGTGCAGAAGGGGCTGGAAGGTGTTCTACAGTCTCCTGCAGGGGTGGCGGCTGCACCGGGGCCTCCTTCTCAGCTCAGTGACTGTGACTCTGATGGTGGTGGAGGGGGGCTGACCTGGTTTCACCCAGGAAATGCATACACACGGTCAACATATGCTCCCTGAGCACCTTCTGGGCCTCAACCACTGCCCAAACCGCGGAGGATCCGCCTGCGAATGTGCTCGGTTAACATAGATAAAAACAGATCATTAAGATGCCCATGGAGCTGGATGTCACTGTGGGAATCCGGGGTGTGCGGGGACAGTGTGGCTGACTCCTCAGCATCCAGACATCTACCCAGACTCCTCAAGCAGAAGGGGCCCTCTGACCACGTGGTCTAAAATAGGTCCACTATTTTAGTCTCAGTCTCCCCTTCCCTACCGGCTTCCTTTCCCTGGAATTCCTGGACCAAGGAAAATGAGCGGCACACAGAACGAGAGAGTGCTCAGGCCGCATCTCCCCAGCAGTCATTCGTACTCGACGCTGCCTTATTTTGATGATCTGTCGTTCCTCTCTTACAGTGAAAGCTCCAGGAGGGTGGGGACTTTCTCTCGCTCCCCTCAGTGTCCCGAATGACCTTGAGCAGCGTTGGGCACGAAGCACTTGCCCAATAATCACAGGCCGAATACGTGATGTCAGATTCGGTTCCAGGTGTTCTTGCTTTTAAGTACATTAGCCTGTTTAATCCTCCCCACAACTAGTGAGGTACGTAAATATGTCAGTTATCTATTGCTGCATAACAAATCATCCCCCAAGGTAACGACTTAAAATAACAATATTTATTATTTCTTACAATTCTGTGGCTTGGCTGGGGTTCAGCTGAGCAGGTTGCTTTGCTGGTCTTGCTTAGAGTTTTTCGTGAGGCTGCATTTAGTTGGGAGTTTGGACAGAGCTTGAACATCCAAGCTGGGCCCCTAGTCATTCCCCAGTCCAGGCTGGGCTTCCTTAAGGTGTGGGGGCTGGGATCCCCGACAGACAAGACAGAAATGTTAGGTTGGCTCTTGGAAGTTGGAGAATGTCACTTCCTCCTGGTTCTTTTGGCACCAGCAAGTCCCAAATCCAGCCCAGACTCAGGGAGAAGGAGATAGAGTCCTGTTCTTGATGCAAGGAGCAGCATTCATGTTTAAGGGCGGAGCAGCTGTATTTGGAGACATCTAGGATTATCAGCCTTGCTTGACAGCACAGAAAGCTGAGACTTAGAGGGTTAAAGAGATATGTATGTCCAAGAGCACAGAGGAAGAAGGTGGTGAAACCAGGATGTTAGCCCTGCACAGTCTAATTCCAAGTTCAATGTTCTTTGTTTCCTGGTGATTGTTCAAAACAGCCCCTCCTGAACCTCTGATAGTAGAATGCTTTCCCCCAGGGCCAGCCCAACGCATTTCACTTTCTCAGCACAAGGGCCAGGGTTTGGGGAGGGGCAGAGTACCCTAGACTGGAATCTCATCCAGCCTTTGCAACTCACTGACCATGTGACCTTGAGTAATTCCAAGCCATTCTGAGTGTCTTCTCCTCATCTGTGAAACGGGATGATGATGGCACATGCCCCACAGGACTGGGGGGAGACAGGAATGAGCCCAGATGTACAGTGCTCAGTGCAACACACAATACCTTATCTTTGAGGTATCAGGTCAGTCTCCTGCTGGACCCAAATTGAGCCTTTGCAGACCAGTCTCCCATTTGTATTTGAGGTGTAAGAATTCCCAGGTCATTGAGCCCACCTCTAGGTCTAGGGTTAACCCATAGATATGTTCTGAAATCAGCAAGAATTGGTCTCCTGTCTGGCCATCATGCCTGTGGCTATTGGTCTCTGTGGAGGCAACCTACTTCCTGTTCCTATAGAAAACTTTCCTGTAGAAAAAGGGGTGAACAGGAGTGTATTCAGCTCTGAAGCCAAGATGTAAGACGGATGTCAATAAAGAGACACAAGTCTCAGTTGTCATGAGAAAGCAGCTGGGGGTGGGGATCAACATCCTCTGGGGTCTGCCTGGGCTTTGGCCCGGACTCTCTGGTTTAATCAGGACTCTGGGTTATTGGAGGTGAGGTCCCAGGACTAATTTCAGACAGCTGAAGCAAAAGGGGGAATTAATGGTCAGGCATGGCTAGATTCACGGATGAATATGGTGCTCTCAGAAATCACTTGGTCCCTGTAGCTCTGTTCTCTTCTCTCATGCTCCATTCTGTAGTC
The DNA here is from genome assembly GCF_048772815.1 of Callospermophilus lateralis. Taxonomy (NCBI): domain Eukaryota; kingdom Metazoa; phylum Chordata; class Mammalia; order Rodentia; family Sciuridae; genus Callospermophilus; species Callospermophilus lateralis. The sequence goes on from NC_135319.1 coordinate 78,155,869, forward strand.
AAGCTGCTTCCTGGGCAGCCTCTGATTTGCTGTTAGCTCTATAACTTAAGAGTGCACTCTTTTTCGGCTTGCCAGAACCACATGGGTGGCTTGACCAATCATGGTGCCGGAGAATGGAATCCAATAGCTGTCCTATATCAGGGCCTGCCTCTGTGGCCCAGGCGTAGGAATTTTGTGACTGCTGTGTCTGTGGGTTGAGGGACAGTTCTGCAGAGGAGGTAGGGGTACTAGGTACCCTCAGCAACTTCTCCAAAGGCAGTTCCATTGTAGGTAAGCTCTGGATTTACCGAGAACCCTGGAAAAAACAGTCAGTATGAATACAGCCCACGTGGCTGCTCCTATGCACAATCTGGGTGTGGAGTGTTTTCCTGCTGATAATTCCTTTGTGCCCTACTTGCTGTGTTTATTTGTGGATATTTTTTTCCCCTACCAGTATATGGAAATGCTTAAATTACACACATAACCATCAGCCAAATTTCCCTGCTTCTAATTTAACACCCCAAAGTCACAATATTTAATTCGCAGCCCTTGGATTAACCAACATTTGCTTAACAAAACCAAAATTTGTGAAAATGATTATATTTCTCTTATTTGTTCCCTAATGTTTCCATTGTATACAAAAAATGAGACAGTGTTCCCTTTGGGGAGAAGGAGTTTCTACTTTGGGTTTAAACCAAACAAAATAATATTTAAGGAAACATTAAATAAATTATTTATCATGTTGGTCAACGGGTTGGGGGAATATAGCTTAGATAAACACATTTTTAAGGTCAGCTACTCTAAGGGCTGGGTTTTATAAAAACAGCCTCTAAGGAGCGTTAATAAATCTTTGAAAAAGAAAAAAAAATAATAACAAGCACTTGTTTCCATTACTGAACTGTTTGCTATTGCTGAAGAACTGTCATTCAGGAGGTGAGGTTGACCAGGAGGCCCCAACAGCCATGCTGAGAAACACAGAATATGAAAAAAAAAAAAAAAAATCTATGCTGATGGCAAGCACCGTCAGCCCTGCTTGGATTTCTGGTAAAGCAGTCCAGGCTTTTGGCTGCATTTTAAATCAGACAAATGGACAGAGCCGGCTGATTGGGGTCATAAAATTGTCAAATGAAGACAAATTCATTTCTCCTCCTTGGGAGACTTCACAGTAGAATTAGAATAGATGTAAGTATATATATATAAAAAAAATAATGGGTTTCTCATGCCTTGAAATAAACAGGATTACCAGATTCATCAAGTATATTGGATTCACCTTGGGTCCTCCATCTCTTCAAAACTGCTGCCAGAGGCATCTTTCGGGCTCATTTCTACTGCTAAATGGCATTCCTCAGCCCAGGAGAAGGGTGGGGAAGAGAAGAAGGGACCTTTGAATGAGAAGAGATGGACATGGAAGAGCAGAGGACGGGGAGAGCCGCCCAGGCAGGGCAGCGAGAAAGGGAGGGCTCAGGGAAGGGGGAAGGAGGAGCAGAATCAGGAAATTCAGAAAAGCCGCCTCTGCAGGGGCTAGGGAGAGCTGCTCACTGGGGCTCTGGATCCATTGCTGGTGTGGCTCCTGATGCCATCTGTCTGAATCTTGAAGGGCTCACGTGATCTCTGCAAAGAGGCCACAGCCCCAGATGTGGCCCTGAGCTCCCCCTGGGTCTTGGAAGGAGAGCTGGGCCTGGCAATGGGCTCCTAGGTTCTGAGTCAGCCTCTTCCAAGGGTGGAACCTGCAACAGAATTTCATGCCTTCAAAAAAGAAGATCCCTCTGTTGCCTAAGTGGGAAGGAATGTCACTAAGGAGTTGAAGGGGTTGAGGTTGCATTACCAAAAAAGCCTCAGGGCTTCAAAGTTCAGGAGAAGAGAGCCAGGCTAACCACATCTGGAGCTTGAGGTTTTATTGAACTGGTAATGAAAATAATCTTTGCAAAATATTTTTAAAATATTTGATAAACACAGACTGAGGCTGCTGCCTATATACATGAAATTTAAAAAAAAAAAACATATTAAAAGACTTGAATTCAGATTAGCAACCTGTTAGCAACCAGGCTGTGCTTGGGTTGGGCACAATGCAGAATGCTTAGAGAGGCAGGTTTCTGAGCACCACAGAACTGAGTCCAAACCCCAGCTCTGCCACTTCATGGTGGAACAACCACAGGCGCTGTACTTCTCCATGTCTCAGTGTCTTCACCTGCAAAATGGAAATAGTGTTCCTTCTCAGGCTGCCATGAGGACTGAACCAGGTAAGTTGTATGGAGATGACAGTATGTGTGACAGATTGTAAAAATGGTGCAAGTATTTTTCCTCTTTGCATCCCCTGTGATTTGCAGGTATCCCATTAAGACAAAAAGTTGATTTCTCCACCCCTGGAATCTTAGTTAACCACATGACTTGGGGCATTAGCAAATGTACAGCAAGCAGAGAAAATGGAAAATCACTTGCCCAAGGAGCTTTCCTCTCTTGCTGGGCCTGGAAGCCAGAAACTGGTATGGAAAGGAGCCCAAGCCAGATTTCCTGGAGCCTGAGAGGCCATATGGAAGAGAACCTAGGAATCCTGGTTTATAGCCTGTCACCTGCCAGACATGAGAAAGGTCATCCCAGGTCATCTAGCCCCCAGTGCTGACCAAAGAGGCATGAGCTTGACTCAGCACAGATCAACCAAGTCAGTTCAGAACACAACCACCCAGTCAGCTCACAGAAAGGCAAGTGAAATCAAGGGTGGTTGTTTTAAGCTACCAAGTTTGGGGGTGGTTTGTTACACAGCAGAAACTAATTGATACAGGTGGTATCCCACCCCCTATCACTCTTGTTGATCAACCAATCACTTTAGTAGAATTTTTAACTCGCTTTTGTTCAAAGTGAATTCTCTCTTGTAGAGATAGCCAGGGGGATGGCAGGAATTCTGGTGGCTATTTTGTGCAGTTGCGTGGTTTAAGATAAATTGTAAAAGGCAAGAAGATTTAGGATATCAGTAAGTTTTTTTTCTGAAAAATAACGAAGCTTTTTTTTTTCTTCCTTCATATTTTAAAAGTTTGTTGTCAACATGTTCAAAGCCAGAAAAATGTGCAAAGTGAAGACCAGACACCGGAGCCCGCTGAGGTTCCGTGCTAAGGCTGGTGGAAGCACAAAGTAGCTCTATATGATTCTGAACCCCTGAACCCAGTGAACCCGGAGGAACTGAAGGGAATGAATAGAATTAACAGGGAAGACACTGGGTAGGAGGAAGGCCAGTGCCCTGGAACACATCCACCTTCTCTGGTGGGAGTGACCAGTTTTACCAACTCCCCAATTGTAAAGGAGATAAAAGAGTTTATGGATCAAAGCAAATGAATTATCTAGATAATCTAGGTCAACTGAACACCCTCACCTGAATTCACCGGTGATCTGTGGCCACAGCGTGTCTGAAGGCTCTTATTATCTGGACAGCTGTCTCATTCTTCCACTCCTCTGAATACGTAGGTCCTTGTGAATTCCAACTTCCTCCTATGGCCTGATTCTTCATCCGGCTTGTTGTTCTCTGAGGTTTTTGAGAACAAGACACTTAGGTAAGTTCTGGAAGCAAACTTTTGGCCTGAAGAGTACAAAGCCTTCATTCATTTAACAAGTATTTATGATTCAATGCCTAAGTGTATTAGACCTTGGGGATGCGGAAGTGACCGCGAGAGGTGAGGGGCCTGTCTGCCTGGCAGCTTAGGTCTAGTGGGGGGAAAGACTCACAGCCGGGAGTTCTACGGCCTGAGCGGTGCTGGGATGGGGATGTGCAGAGCGTTGATGGACAACTTGGCAGATCAGGCTCGGTGTAAGTGTCAGGAAGCTCAACACAGAGGAGGTGGTGTCTAAGACGGAGGGCAAAGGTCAAGTTTTAGGGAATGTGAAGAGAGGGTAAAGAGCGCTAGATAGCCTAGCCCGAGACAGTGCCGGGAAACTGAAACTTCACACAGTGACGCCTGGATGAGCTCCAGGTGGTCAGTAGAACTTCAGTGCCACTGAGCAGAATGATGGTCATCATTAAAACCACGGTTGAAGCACGGACATGGCCTGCCCCCTCAGTTCTACCCTGGAGTCGTGGTTAATTTCAGTTGGTGTTCGGGTTGGTATGTTTAAAGGCTATGTCTGTGTGACCAGAGGACAAGCAAGTGGGAGCAGGCTAGCTGGCGGCTTGTTGGCTGAATCCAGTGCTAAGTATACCTAGTGCTAAGTATACCTAGTGCTAAGTGTACCTAGTGCTAAGTGTACCTAGTGCTAAGTATACCTAGTGCTAAGTATACCTAGTGCTAAGTATACCTAGCCAGGCTCAGCACAACCTCTTACTTCCAACCAGTTGACATACAAAAGTAAGGTGAGGCCCAGAATCCAAAGCAACAGGTCCATCATGAGAAAGGTGCTGAGTTTTGAATTTTATGATTCCTTGTAACAATGACTTGGGCTCAGTGCATGCTCTGTAGATGAAGAGAACATCGCTATTAGTCACCTAGTTCTGGAGAACAAGTGACTTTGAAGCCTAGCAGCTCACAACAGCCAGCGTTTATCATCTCTCAGTTTCTGTGGGTGAGGCCTCTGGACGCAGCTCAGCTGGGTGCCTCTGGGGCCACAGCCTCTGGGAAGTTGGAGTCACGCTCTCCTCTCGGCCAGGGCTGAGCTACTGTCCGCAGGTCTGACTGGGGAGGCTGCTCCCAGGCCCACTCGCCTGGCCCTGACTGTGTTCAGTTTCTCATGGGCCTTTGGATCGAGGGCCTAGGTTTCTTGTTGGCTATTGGCCAGAAATGTTTCTTGGGTTTTTTTTGTCATGAGGATCTCTCCACAGGGCACCCTACAGCCTGGCAGATCTCTCCACAGGGCACCCTACAGCCTGGCAGCTGGCTTCGCTTGGCTGGGTATTTGAGAGAGGTTACCATGACAGAAGCCCCAGGCTTTCCATGGCCCAATATTGAAGATGGCATCTCATCACCTCTGCCTTATTCTATGTGTCAGAGACAAGTCAGTAGACAGAGCCCACCCCCAACACAGGGGTCCTTGGGGGCCCATTTAGAGGTCACCTACAACAGCCCTCAATGAAGGAGATGCCTGTGTATATTCTTCCTTGCGATCATGCCAGGGGTTTGGTCCTAAGCTGGTCTCAGATTAGGGGGAATCAGATCATCTCTTCACTCCCACCAATGGCTTGTCTTCCACTCTCTGTGTCAATTTAGCTTGGGGGACTCTACATGGTCCCCTCTGGTGGGCAGGGCTGGGAGAGCCAAGATCGAAGCTCTGGCAGACCCACTGTCTGGTGAGGGCCATGTCTGGCTTCCTGCTGCGTCCGCACTGTCTGGAAGAGCCAGAGTCTCTCTCGGGCCTCTTCTAGAAGGACACTAATTCCATCCCTGAGGGCTCCACACTCATGACCTAATCACCTCCTCAGGTCCCACCTCCTAATGCCTTCGCACCGGAGTTCAGACGCCAACTTACGAACTTTGGGAGGATGTCCACGTTCAGTCCATTGCAGGAAGGCCTGGGACTTAGTCACATCTCCTCTGTTTTGTTGTGTTTTGTTTTTGGACACCCATGAAAGATAGAAGATTATTTTCATTCAGTTCAATATAGTCCCCTTTCTATGCCACGTGTTGTCCAGGCACTGGGGATGCTCTTGAAAAGGAGCTCCTGCCAGGAGAAGCCACCACACGACCTCATCATCATTCATGAGAAGCACAGGGAGACACAGGGGAGGGGGGAGGTAGGGCCTGCATCTTCAAGAAGAGTCGGAGGACGCATACCAAGGAGATGGGCCTCCAGCTGGCTTTGGCGGGGGGAGGAGGAGGCCTCGTCTCTCTTCAAGGTTTTCATGGCCTGACCAGCTCTTCCTTAGCCCCCTCATAATCGCTCCTTCAATATGAAGGCAAAAAAAGAAGACAAAAAAAGAAAAAGAAAGAAAGAAAAAGCCAATTCCAGTTTCCTCTTCTTCTCTCTTTTCTTTATCTTCCTCTTTCTTCATGAGAAGCTCAGAACAGTCCACCGGGCTTTTCATCTGGCCCTTCCCACATCCTCCTTCTCCCCGGCTCCATCTGGTCACATAAGCCAGACCTGCTCAGCCCTCATGTCTCTGGTCTCTGAGCCCCTGGATGAATCCCCAGTGTCTCTGGTCTCTGAGCCCCTGGATGAATCCCCTTCCACTAAAATGGCAGCATCAGTTAATGAGAGCTTCATCTTAGCAAGGGACAAGCCAGCCCAGAGGGACTGGACCCACAACTGCTCACGGCATCCTTTCCTCTTCACGGAACAAAACTTATCTTTCACTTTTCATCCAAGAGAACTTTCCTCCCAGGTTTACTTTGGGATGAAACACATTTAGGGCCTGATTATTTGTCTTTGGGAACCTCCCATGACCAACTTTGCTTTGCAATGGCCACAACCAGAGAGGTGGGTTGGAGTTGGGAGCGGGATGAGATCTGACTGTTTGGAAAGAGTTCCTATGTGTTCACAGACCACCGACAGGGATTCGGGATACCCAGATGCAGTCACACGGGATTCCTGGAAATGTGGAGGGGAGAGTGAGATAAAACAAGGGAGACTGCAATTAACATTCAAATGAGAGCTGGAAGAAACCCCAACTGAAAATTCTGGCATCTGGTAGATTTCAAGCTCAAGGATTAACATCTCCAAGTTAGGAGAGCAATTTTTGGTTTCCCAGCAAGTACTCCAGGGGCAGTAATTTTCAAGGAAAGGTAGCTCATAACACGGAGCATAATATTAACATAGCAGGCTGCTTGCCCAAACTTATTTTATTTTCATTTGTATTATTGGTTTGAAAACTCCCCTGAGTCTCTGATCCATATCATGTTGGCACGTGTCCCTGCAGAAACTAAAATGCTGAGCCAGCATCACACTCCCACTATTTTTCTTGACTTGGGAGAGGCCCAAAGAAATCTAGGTTGATACAGGAAGAGTGATAAAACTCTCAGCCCTATTCCTCAACAGATCATGCCCCCAGGGGGACATTTGGAAGGCTGGATATTTTTCAGTTGAAACCCCAGAATAATGGTTATGCAAAAGCCTCCTTGATAAAACCATGCATGTGTGTGTGTGTGTGTGTGTGTGTGTGTGTGTGAGAGAGAGAGAGAGAGAGACATACATACATGTTTTTGCAGGACAATTGTGGGGAGAGTTTAGTTATAATCACACATCAGTTTGGGTAATTGCCAATGGGTGACCTCCAAAAGACATAGCAGTATCCACTGGCATCATGTTTTTTTAACCACATTTACAATTGTGACTTCTTTGTCTTCTCCCCAGCTGGTTAAGTCAGGAGAATGACCTTGCATGACTGTTTTGCGCAGGCAGAGACTGAGGGCTCACCTTATGCTACGGGCTAGACAGTGGAAGACAAAGCCAGGACTCTAAACCCTGTGACCTTCATGTTTATAGTCAACTCTCCTTTCCTCTTACTCTGAATGCCCTAAGTTGGGAAAGAAAACAGCCATCTGTGTTTTCCCAATCAGTCCAGGGGTTCAAATTGGCTTCAGCAGATGGAAACACACAAGAAAACCCCCCTCAGACTCCACTCCAGCCCAGAAGTTCACGGGGAGCTTCCTGTGATTTGGACACAAAGGCTGCTTCACAACAAGGTGTGGCCACTGGCCCACTGAAGCTTCTGGTCAGACCTCACCTGCGGCCCATTCTCCACTGTGGAAGACATTCCGATTCTGGTTATTTATAGTATCTTCATTTTTTTCTGGGCAATTACCTTCTCCTCCACCTGCCATTGTATGAAATATCAGCAAGGATGTAAGGGCTAGTGTACACCCTTACGGACTAGGGACAGCTGGAGGAATGGGTCCTCTCTCTGGCTGCCCTGTCATACAGATTCTCTCTCCTGGCACTTGGAGGACAGTGTGGGCTGTCTACTGTGTCTCCAGCTTCCTGCTTCCTGCTTTCTACTTCCTGTGCTCCTAGAGGCAGGAGACTGCCTGGAGAGCAGAGAGCTCTTCCTATTTCACCATACTTCCCGGGCCGCTCAGAAGCAGAGCCAACATTGTGTTTCCTAGAGATCTTTTAGATCCTGGGGGCTCTCTGCTTGGCTTTAAGGAAAGAAGAAGAGCTCCTTGTTGGATCTTGGAGGCTACAGATGGCTTTCTAGATGGTTGGAATGGCTGAATAAAGGTATGGAGGTAGAACCGTGAAGTGATGTTTGGAGTACCGTATGTGTGTAGGAAAGGAGTACACGATAAAGTTGATGTCTAAAGGTTTTGAATGGAAAATTCAGAGTTTGGAAAGCAGGACACAAGGAAGATGGCCACTTATGCAGTCAGCCCTGGAGGGATGATTAGATCCTGTTCTACTCATCTCTTACCCTGGGACCCTTCTAAGCACACCTTCTTCCTTGGCTGGGTTCAGAAAACCAGGTTGGAGCTCCATGGATAGATGACCTCTTCATTGCTGGTAGAAGAATGGACTAGACCTTCTCATTTCCCCAAGGAGAGGCCAGGAAAGCCTTGTGATTACTGCTGAACATGATCACGCTCTGAGCTTTCTCTGTAAACATTACCTCTTCATTTTCCTCTGTAAAAGCTGATGACTGGGTCCTGCTAATTCTGCTCTCCAAATGTCTGTCTGTCCTGTCATCCCCCCACCAAGTCGTGAGCTCGATCGGTCATCTTTAGCTCTGGGAGCAATGTCCCAGGCATCTGACTGACCTTCTGGCCCCAGCTGTACTCTTCCTTCTACAATGGACTCAGGATCTATCCACCACAGCCCACCAGAGAGAAAGAGATCTCTCCAAAGTGCAATTCCAGAATGCAGGCAATTTCCTTAATGTCTCACACTGCCTCTGGGTGCCCTGTGCTCTGTGTGTATATACCTCTTCAGTGGCATTTCTTATGTTGTGTTGTAATCTTTGCTTCCCTCAACACACAGTAGCTTTCCTGGATCCATAGTGGATGGGTATGTGTGTGCATGTGTGCACACATTCCTAGCTACCCTGTATTATTTCTCTTTTCTAATAGCATTTTCTTCAAGGACTACTCAGTCACTCCGAAGAGTCCTCCCCAGGTACTTTCTCTTATTGGCCAGTACAGTCAAGCAAAGGTTGTATAATCCAAGTTTGGCTAATTAAATATAATCGTTAATCTGCATTATCAATTTGATTGGGTGACTCCTAGGGTTAAGAAACTTCTGGGTGTGTTTATGAGATATTTCCAGATATGATGGCAAGTTGAACAGCAAACCAAGGATTGCAGACCCACCTGGAATGTGTGTGGCACTAACAGGCTGGGGGCCTGAGTGGAACAAAGGCAATAGGAAGAGGAAGCTTCAGGGGCTGCAAGGTGATTTATCTTGAGTAGGTGCCATTGCCCTTGGACAGGGGACACCAGCTCCTTCACTCTTCCAGCGAGGATCCACACCAGCGATCCTCCAGGGAGCTTCCAGCCTCCAGCCTAGACCAGGGCTGCATCGTTGATTCCTTCTGATCTAAGGCTCCAACTGTTTGCACTGAGCAGCTCCTAATGCTTCCAGGTATCCAGGCTGCGGATGGCCAATGTGGAACTGTCCAGCTTCTGATTGTGTGAGCCATTCTAATGAATCCCCTAATAATCATACAGACACATCTGATGGCTTTCTGTCTGTCCCTAGGTGGCTCTGCAGCTTTTCTTCCCATTTCTATGTTCCTCAAATCCTCCTGGTAGGTTCACTTAGTTGTTTTTGCTTAAGTTCATCAATGTCAGTTCTATTGCTTGCCACCCAGAGAACCCTTACTGATGTGGGATGAGGGAGAAGTGCAGGTGTGTTTTCTGAGATTCCAAAGCTCTGTGATTTCTGGTAGTGCAAGTGAGGGGAAGTCCTTTCTTTCTTGTACTTTAAACAAAAATCCATCAGCTTCAGGAAATGGAGGAGGTAGTTGTAGAGACAGAATCTAGGTTCTGTTCTACTGTTCCTCCTCTCACCCCTGCTCGGAAATGAATTCGGTGGTGCTCTTGGCACCTTGCACAAATGCCCTCTCACTTAGCACTTCTGGGCATAACTGTCCGGGTCTAAACTGCCAACTTATATGATTCTTTGCTGTGGGCTTTCTTACAGGACAGTCTGGAAGCACTAGGGACTCAACACCCCTTGTGAGTAGTCTTCAACCAATAATTACAGGCTGATTATGCCCCGCTTTCCCCTTGGCCGGAATAACTCTGAGGTGCAAGTCCTGCGCTGGATGTCAGAGTTCCCCAGCAAGGTTGTGCACCATGGGAACATGCTTGATTGACATGTTTCCTTTCTTGTCTCACTTCCCCATTCCCTGACCAGTGCTCACCTCCCCCATCAACTCAAGGGGATACGTCTTGGAGATCCACCAGAACATCACGGCCCTGGCCCAGCATTTACTGACTATGTAGCCCTAGCACCCGTAGCTCATCTAAAGCTTCATTCTTTTTATTTAGATCAAATTTCCAAGAGATCTTCTAAGCCCATCTTTTCAAATCTTGCTGCATTTAGAGGTGGCCGGTAAGTGCATGGACATCCAGTTGAGATTAGATGACCACTCTAGTCAATCCTCTCTAGCCAAGAGGAGGAGTTATAAGGTTGGCTGTCAGTCCACAGGACAGTGGACAGGGAGATACCTGGACCTCAACTGGGGCCAATGATCTTTCCAGCAATAATCACATGGGTGTCTGCACAGTAAATTCAACAGGAAAGGCTGTTGATGAGACATCCAATAATTATTTTCAAACAATAATTTGATAGGTTAAGTGCAAAAAGAATCAGAGTCACATGGATTAAATTGCAGTTGAAATGCATACTTAAGTTTGAAAATCGATGGGATATATGCTTAGTAAGGGATATCCACCCCGAACCTTGTTTTTGCCAAACCAGATTATTTGGAAAATAACTCAGGGATTCATCACAGCTCAGGCTTGCTCACGCTCACTCCTGCATTCCTTTGCTTTAGTTTTCCTGACACCCAGAGTTAATTAATAAAAGCAACATTTGTCAAAGACGGCAAGTCAGTCGTACGGCGGCATGTGTGTCATATGGTGTCATATGGTGTTGGGGGTGGGTATGACAATCTGCAAGATGGATCCATTTCCGGAGAGATGAATGATGAATGTTCACGGCACACTCACCAGGTGTCAAGGCCCACATGGGGGTCACTTAGTAAGTGATCACTAAGTAAGATGATCACTTGGCTCCTGGAAGACTCCCCCAGAGGCAGGTGCTATCACTGTTCTTCATTTACATGTAAGAAAGTGCAATTTAGGTTAAAGGTTTGTTTCCTAGGTGTAGACAATAAGTAGCAGACAGCATTTGAACTCTCTCCTTCACCTTCAGAAACCTCTGGGTGATTTTGCCCCCCTCTAACCACCACATTAGAGGGGGCTCTAATACCATTCCCTTAGTTTTACAAAGCAGCACACTGATGACCTCAAGGCCACCGGATGGCTCACCAGCCCCCAAATATCCCCCCCAGTGCTTGCCTCCCTCTCCAGTACCATCTTTTTTGGTTCTTCATGGTACTGTGGGCTTTCTCCCAGTAGTCCAAGACGTAGTGAATAAAAAGTTGCAAGGTAAGAAAAATTTTTAGACTCTGAAAGAAAATCAACTGGCTGGATTTACTAGCCTCAGAGGTCACAGTCTTGAGGACAGAGATGTACTTTTTTCCCTGGCTGGGAAGACAGGACAAGGAGACCATAGAGATGACTGGTATTACCTGGTCAGACCCATAGCCACACAGCCAGGGGTCACCCAGCAGGTTCTTCTGGTTAAAAACAAGAGAAACCCATTTAAACTAGCATAAGACAAAAATGGAAGATTTTTTTTAAGGACTTGGGGGTTCTCATGCAACCCAAAGGAAGGAAGTGCATCTGAACCCCAGAACCATAAAGGCATCAGGTACGCCGGTGGCTCTTCTCTCGGGCTTGCCCTGGTCCAGACTCGCATGCCTTGTCTGCTTGCTTCCTTCTGGGCTTCTGCAGCCCAGATCTCCACTTCCAGACACACGTGACAGAAGATGGCCACTCCAAAGCATCCAGGATGGTTCCTATTTGAGAGACTAACGACCATTGCTGTGCTAATTCATTCCAAACTCCTAGCAGAGAAAATAAAATGGATCCAGTTTGAGTTTTCTGTAAAATCTCAACCCAATTCACTATAGTCGAGCATCGGAATCCCTACTATGACCGCAGCTGTGCGAATCTGCTCCCGGGCTGAAAGGGAGTGGTGTGGCCTGGGAAGAACCTCCCCAAAGCTATGGTACCTTGAGAATGTGGCAGAGACTCGTAAATGTTCACCAACATCTCTTTTCCCCCCTCTTTGATAACAATCAAACTAGCTGACATTGGCTAAACATCTGCCTCCCCCCACCCCATGTAATGGCTACATTCCCAGCTTCCCTTGCAAATATGTGAGGCCTTGCACCTTTCCTCTGGCCATAGATGTAGACGTAAGTGGTAAGTAAGGGAGGGGTCCTTAAGAGAAGGGGCCACCATCCTCCCTTCACTGAAATGTGGCCATGATAATGAAACAACCCTATTGACCCCCCTCCCCCCAATGGAAGCCATGTGTGGGGATGGCAGAGCAGCAGTAACGAGAGAGGCTGAGACCCTGCTCACATGGACTAGCGTCCACCCTGGACTACCCGTGCATCCATCCCTGTGCCTGAGAAATAAACGTCTCTCTTGTTGATGGCTTCATTATTTTGAGTTTTCTGTCATTCTCAGCAAAAAAATAAAAGCCCTCTACACTGACGGGCATGCAGAGAAGCAAATACAGGGTGTTCTTTCTTTTCCCATTTTATGGCCCAAGTGACCTCCATACCAGCTACCGCAGGACCAGGAGGGAGGGCGCATCTCTGGCTTTCAGACTCTTCTTCCTCATCTTCCCTCTCCCCTCGGCAGCAGGGCCTAGGGCTCCTGCCATCTCCTCTCTGTGGGCATTGGACAGTCACTGAGGGATTATTTGGGGGAGATCATCAGTATTTTGGGGGAGAGTTTTCCTGCTAATGGACAGATTCTTCTTCCTAATCATGACGGAGAGCTTCTGGAGAGCAGCAAAACCCTTTGCTCTTTGTTCTCAAGGAGACAAATGATTATTTCTTCTAAAGAAGCTTCTCCTATGATGGGTGAAATATCACAAATAATTAGGCCAAGGAGCAGCGCAAGTCCCACCGGGAAGAAGGCATCCGCTACTTCACTTTCTGCTTGGCGCCGGAGCTCCTGGCTGATTTAAGCTGGTGTGAAGATAGCTGTGGGTATTCCCCGCCCGAGAACTCTAATCATGCTCTTTACTGAATATTTACCATTTCTTATTTGAGTCTTCCTCTCTTGATCCGTTGTTTCACAATTTAAAAGTTCTGCTAGTATTTTGATCTCATGTAAAAATCTCTGTAGTTGTGGAGATGCCTTGTCACCAAGCCTCCTTTGTGTCGTGGGGAGGGATCTGAGAGCGGGATTGAAAGGCTAGCATGATGTGGTAACTCGGGATGTTAATGGTCCCACCGAGAAGGGGCTTCCCACAGAGTCACCCAGGGGTCTGGGTAAGAAAACAAGCCACTCAGATACCAGGACAGAGGGGTGGCTTGAGGGCCACTGGACCAGTGTCTCTGCCCAGATGCCAACAGGTGGGACTAGATGGGGGACGTGGAGGATCTAGGCAGCAATTGGCTCCCAATAAATATTTTTATTTGCTGATGGGTGGAATAAAGTGTGTGAGATTTTTAAGATAAATATTCTGCTGCTGTTAGAGACAAGATGTTGATTAAATCCTGCAGGAGGCAATAACAAGAAATCAAGATCTAGCCTGCTTTATGCTTCCGTTCTGAACCCCGAGTTATTGCTTCTCAGGAAATCCCTGTGATGTCATCAACCAATAAAGGAGTAATAGGTGAGTCCCCACTATGCGTTCAGCACCGTGCCAGATGTCATGAGTCATAGAAACATGAGATGCATTTCCTGTCCCTGGAGGTCCCATCCAGGCTCAATAAGAGAGTAATCTAACAAGGACCCATGACTATACGAGTACGTGTGTAAATAATGAGACTGACTCCACAGCAAGGACATCAGTTACCTAATGGTAAGGGACCAGCTGAAGGTAATGTAAGAGGGTAGAGATGAGAGGCAAGGTCAAGGACTTCTTAGGGGTGTTAGATCTTGTACCAGGTTGTCTGGGTAGACTATATGAGCAGAATACAGTAAGTGAGCAAATATGATAAGCAACAAGATAAATATAATATGGTCTAATACATCAGCCCGATTACTATTGCTATGGCAGAATACCTGAGCCTGGTAACTTATGAAGATTAGAGGTCTAATTACTTCACAGCTCTGGAGGGTGGGAGGTCCAATTCCAAGCTGCCAGTATCTGGGGAGGCCCTTCCTGCTTCATCATAACATGGTGGAAGTTATTACACGGTGAGACAGAGCAAGTGTGCCAGCCAGTGTCCCTTCTTCTTATAAGTCCACTAATGCCATCATGGGGCTTCATATGAACTTATCTAATCCTAATTGTCTCCCCAAAAGCCTCACCTTCAGCATTGGTTTTAAAGAAAGATTAGGGGTAATGAGCATTTGGATTTGGGGATTAAGTCTCCAACACATGCATTTGGGGGAGGACATATTGAAATCTTAGCAATAATATAACATGACTGTGGGTAGAGCCCTTGAGTCAGGTGGACCAGGGACACATCCCAGGTCCTCTGCACAATGGCTGGGCTTGCAAGCTTGGCCGAGTTATTTAACTTCTTTGCTGAGCCCCACTTTCTTCTTATGGAAAATGAAGGGGGCTACTAATAATAGAACCAAGGTCATAGAATTTTAAGAAGATTAATAAGATAATACCCATAGAGCGTTTGGCTCATCATGACGCCATTGGAGCTTAGCTTTGTATACATTAATACTAGTAGTAACAAGCCTAAGGCTCAAGTTTGTAGTGAATATGCATTCAGTTAAGCATCAGTTCACTCAACAGCTATTTATTGAGACTCTGTTTGGGGTCAGATGGGGTGATAGATGGGAAAGGATGCGGGCTCCTCCTTCACTAGGGTTACAGCATGAAAGGAGAGATTGGAGGGAGCAGTGAGATCCACGGGCACACACCTGGGAGGAAGTACAGAGAAGTGCCGTGAAGGGGGGAGCCACAGTTTCCTTAGCGTGAAAAGCAGAAGAATCTGACCAAGTCCAGGGAAGGCTTCCCGGGGGAGCAGGGCTTGAGGTCAAGGCTGGAGAATGAATAGGAGCTTGTGAGCAGGAGAAGAGGGCAAGTTGCCAAGCCATACAGGTGGAAAGGGGCGGCGCCCCCAGGGAGGCCAGGAGGGAAGACATGGGTGGGTGTCCATGGAGGTGTCAACGTCGGGGCTCAGCAGAGGAAGAGCTCACTGTGGGGACAGGAGGGGCAGGGAGGAGACGCCCAAGCCAGGTGGGCTCTGGAGTCCCCGTTAGGCGGTGATCCTCAGATGTGGGGACACATCTGAAGTCATCTGGGTCACTGTGCCTTCTCCTCCTCTCAGACCCCTGAACCACTCCCCTGTGCCACATCACACCTGGTTCCATGGTGGCTTCTCCTGCTTACGTCTTGTCTTGCCGCAGAGGCAAGGTCTTTGTGGGACCCGGAACGTGCTCCTAACACACACAGAACCTTGAAAACACCAGGGCTCCAGAAGACGAGATGTGTCAGACAAGCCCCCAAACAAGGCAGGTATGCCTCTTTCTCCAAGCAGAAGGTCACCTCAAATGCACAAATGCTTCTGAAGTAGTGAGATGTCTACTTCCCTGCTCACTGCATCAATTTATTTGCATGTATCTCGTATTATATAAAATAGGGCAGACATGGAGACTCGTCATTTCCCCCAATCTTTCTTTAAAACCATTTAGGTCATGAAATCACCATATTCTAATCTTCTCATGGACATTCGTCATCTGGCTTAGTTGTCACCAAAGCCATGTTTGAATCCTGTGCCTCTGTTCTTCACTGAGCATCATATCAGCATCTGAATTGTTCAGGACCCAGCATTTTGAATCCATGTAAGATGCTGTCACTGAACATCTTACTCGAAGCCCCGAGAATTTTTGTCCTCTTGGTGGATATTTATGATCTCCACAAGCTCTCCATTTATAGGCTCTAAAAAAAAAAAAAAAAAGTGAACTTTGAAAGACTTGCTTAAAATACCTCCAACATTTTCAATGATGAAGTCATGGCTTCAGAAATAACAGTCAAATCTGCGTTAAATGTTTTCACCTCTCTTTTTCCTCCCGATGTGTTCAGGTGATGCTGTGGCCTCCCAGCCTGTCCCTGCCACCAGCACTCATCCACTGAGGTCACTTCTGACTAATAGCACCTTTCTCTAAATGAAATAATTGAGAAAGTGCCAGGAATGAGAAATCTATTAATACTCGTATGCTCTGGGGCAGCTTCGCCTTACAATCAGATGTGTACTAACTGCTTGTCAATTGAATATGTGTGCTTACCTCACCTTTGGTCACAGCTCAAGGGGACGCAGGATAACATGGAAACTTTCACTGAGAAAACTACTGTGTCACTTTCAGGAATACATCTCATTTAACACAAGCCAGTCCTTCTCAATGGGGAGCATTTGGCAGCGTCTGCAGATATTTTAGTTCCAATCAGGGGACGGAGCACCATTAGTACCTAGTGGGCAGAAGCCAGGGATGTTGTTAAATATCCTTTAGCTCACGGGGAAATCCCCACAACATGTCAACTGTGGCAAGATGGAGAACCCCAGTTTACACTGGATCAAGGACAATTGGTTCAAACTGACCAGGGGCCTCAGGTGGGCCACCAGGGGCTGTCTGCCTCCCAGGCCCCTCACTTCCCTCCTTTGAGACATGGAGCGTCAAAGTTATGTGTTTTCCCCGTTTCTTGAAGATGGGTCTTGAAAACAATCCTGCTCTGCCTCCACTTTGCTTCCCCCTCTCACCCCCGCCCCCCAGGGCTCTGTGGATTCAGGAATGAATGGCTGGTCAAGAACTTGCCTGTCGCTGGGATGATTGCATTATGCCGTCTGCCCCATCTCTTGAGATCCCTCAAAATTTCTGGTCACTAAACGTTTTAAATATCTCTGTTCAAAGTTTCTCCTGACTGCAGGGCTTCAGGTACAAAGTGAACAGAAGTGAAGGCAGTCAGAGGAAGGGCCATGATACCCCTGCCCGACCCCTCTGAGAGGTGGCCACGGAGGCCACCCCACAAACCCCCGGGGCAGAGATTGTGGCTGTTAACTGACATCTAGTGAAGGCTGTTTGGCTAATGCTTCGAGCTGGCCGGGAAATAGTCAAATAGCATTTTAAGCACTTCATTCTAGACTTCTGAGTCCCAAGAAACATATCCTCATGCCATAAAAAATATGTAGTGCTGAACCCCTCGTCCCTCCCCTCCATGTCACGGGTAAATGCACAAGCTGCAGGCTGGAGGCCGGGATGCTGCCCCCTCCCTCTCCCCCGTGTGGGGCTGCATCTGGCTGCAGGTGTGGTAGGTGCGCCACGCATGCTGGCTCGGAGCAGCCTGTGGCCGTCCTCACAGGTGAACAGTGGACGGCAGGGGGAGGGGGTGGATCAATTGTCAGCCCTGAGTTAACTCCCCTTTCACTTGAGCTCCGGCCTCAGATCATTTGAACACTCTTCAAGGAAAAATTGCCTCTCCCTTTCCAAAGTGATCTTGATGGCTACTGATGTTTTTATGATTATTAATAAAATCTCCAAGACAGGATTTTATGGGCACACAGAGACTCTAAAAAGTCATTCTTTTGCCTTGGAAAATTGTGTATGTTAAGAATGATGAAGGAAATTTTAAATAAGAAATGTTTGAGTGAAAGTCAGGGTGCAAAAGACAGAATTTCGAGAACCCCTGTGACTCCTTTCAATATCGAATTTGCTTCTGCACAGGCTTTCGCGGGATGTGTTTCCTGAAGACAGTGCGGCCCCCGAAGGGTCAGCAGTAGCTTCAGTTTAGGTGGGTGGCCAGAGGTCTTCTCAGGAAAATGCATCGCTCAAGATTCTTTCATTTGTTTCTTATCATCTGCTTTGCTTCCCCCTCCTCCCTCTCCCTCCTCCACTTCTATCCTGTCAACATATTCTTTGGAGTTTCACAGACCTGTTCACTGAAACTGTAAAATCAAAGCGACTTAAAAAGGAACCCTAATTCTTTTCTAACCTCCAAAAGAGGGTGGGTTGAAAAATGAGCCAAATGCAAGGGGCATGATGAGTTAAACATGGATGCATCCCGAGCAAACAGGAAGGGCAGAGCCCCCAACATCTGGTTGGAAGTCAGCTTCATAATTCATGCAGATATTGAGAAGAAAATTCCTCGGTGGAGCCTGGAAAATTTGAGCTTTGCTCAATGCAAGGGCATAAACCAGCATGTTTCCATGTCCAGTCTTTGCTTGAAAAAGTGAAAGGGGTACATATGCTCCTTCTCCACCTGCTCCTCCTCCTCCACCTCCTCCACCTGCTCCACTTCCTCCACCTCCTCCTCCTCTACCTCCTCCTCATCCTCCTCCTCCTCCTCCACTTCCTCCACCTGCTCCACTTCCTCCACCTCCTCCTCCTCCACCTCCTCCTTCACCTCCTTCACCTCCTCCACCTCCTCCACCTCCTCCACCTCCTCCACCTCCTCCTCCTCCTCCTCCTCCTCCTCCACCTCCTCCACCTCCTCACCTCCTCCACCTCCTCCACCTCCTCCACCTGCTCCACTTCCTCCACCTCCTCCTCCTCCTCCTCCTCCTCCTCCTCCACCTCCTCCACCTCCTCACCTCCTCCACCTCCTCCACCCCCTGCTCCTCTACCTCCTCCTCCTCCTCTTCCTCCTCCTCCTCTTCCTCCTCCTCCTCCCCCTCCTCCTCCATTTCTTCCTCCTTCTCCTCCTCCTCCTCCTCTTCCTCCTCCTCCTCCTCCACCTCCTCCACTTTTAGGAATACATCTCAGGTCTCCTATAAAGTTCTGTGTTTAAACCAGGTTCCTGGAAAACTTGGTCATTACCAGAGCATAATGACAGGTTGTGCATTCAAAAATGGGAGCAGGACCAACAAGGAAGCTAATTTTGATAATGAACAGATTCGAAGCAATCAGATGACAGAGCCCACCATAGGAGTTCCACACCAGCCATGTTTTTGTTTAGAAACTGTAAAACACAACATGCCAAATTGGTTCACTGAAAGAGTGCTACTTCCCAGAGGCTAACAATCTGTTGTCGCTTGCAAGAGAGGAGAGGTTGCTGAGGCACAGGCGCTCAGTTGTGGCAAGAGTCTCCATGCAAACGGGGGACCCTGGACAGTGGCCCAAGTGGTTCAGGGCCTCAGTTGGCCTGAAGCTTCGAGGGCTTCCATTCTGCTCTCTCTTCTGCATATTCCTTCATTCCTGTGTGTATGTTTCTATTTATGGGTTCAATCCATTTTGCCGGTGTAGACTCAGGCCGTATTTTGATCTGGAACATTGCCTTTTTAGTCAAAGTTATGTAGAACATTTTCCCTAAAGACCCGTCAAAGAAGTTGGCCATTTCGAATAATCTACAAATATTCATTCCTGAAGGGATATTGAATTTTTATGGACCTTTTAAACCCAACAACACCCAGTTGCTGGGTTTTTAATATGGAAGGAAGGAACGGAGGAAGGAAAGAGAGGGGATGGAGGAGGCAGGGGGGCGATGGATTGGTTTGTGCTTTTAAATCCAGACACACTGAAGAAACACTTATCCTTTCCTTAAATAATAAATGCTGGCTGCTACATTGTTGGATTTTAAATCATATGATAAAGTGGTGCTTAAGGAGGCTCTACGCAATAAAGATAAACATTTTTGCTCCACAGGATTTCTATTTAAAAGTAGGGAAGACTATTTTAAACAGAAACAAATGCAATATCTGGCTTATTATAAAATTATAAATGTTAATTCTGTAATCACGGTTTCAGAAAGTTGATACCAAGCATGGTTAAATAAGGTTTGTTTTGTTTTGTTTTGTTTTGTAGCAGGTCACTGTACACTAGTCAAAGTCTCATAACACCGGGTATAATTTAATGGGAATTAAAACAAGGCCCTGTTTTAAGGGGGAACTTTTGCTGGAGAGAAAAATCGCCCTAGAATATCAGTGAGATACTTCAGATAAACATTCAGAATTACCTTCTGGCTAAGCAAGTGAACCAGGAAGAAAGAAAAAAAAAAAAGAAGAAGAAGAAGGAAAAAAGAAAAAAAAAAAAGTCTCAGCCCAGTTCCCCGTGGCGAGGGAAAGGATTTGGAATGGCTCATAATTTGAGCTTTTACTTGTTTTGCTGTCTCGTTAGCTATTTTCTACGATTCGTTTTATCCAAGAACAGTTCTGGGTTTTAAGGCATCCTTCCTTGTTGCAAAGAAAGATAAATTTATATATTCAGGGAGAAGCTGACTTTTATATCCTTCCTCCTCATTAGAATCTATTTGGACCCTCCACCCTCACCCCCTCTTCCAGCCTTTCTGTTTTGTGCTAACTCTTTAAAGGAAAGGAAAAAAAAAAAAAAGCATAAAACAAACACCAGTTAGAAGCAACCACCCTCGCACCTTGTGCTGGAGGTTCCTGTTTAGAAACAAAACACAACCCTTCCTTTTGCCTTAATAAGCATTTAGGAGGCCCTACCATCAGCCGGCTGGTAATGAGAGAGAGAGGCCGAGTTTTGATTTACTATTGTAGTTTAAATAGATTTTAATCCAGTGGAATTGTTTTGTTCTAATTCTTCTCTCCCTTGTTTTCTCAGTTCACTGACTTCTCAAAGAAGGACTTTTCCCAAGGAGCTGGCAGTCTCCCAGTACGATAAGGCCAAGGGGGGAGAAAGTTGTGTTGTTATTTTCTTTGTCTTGCTTTTCCCCCACTGCAAGACTCCGAGGCCCCATGGAAATCCTTGGAGTGCATTTGGCAAGTATGGACCATTATAAATGGAATGCAAATCAAAAGCATCATTTCACTGGCTCCTTTAGGTTCTTAAGCAGAAGAATGTTCTGATCACTGAAGCCATTTCAGGGCCTGAAATTAGAAAGTAATAAAAAATATCACACTCTCCCTGGTGGGCAGTACATTTAATTGGTTCCCCAGCCAGAGTCCAGATCTAAGTCAGAAATGCTTACCCTGTCGGTCCCTGTTCTGGAAGGACCGCATGCAAACACTACCGAATAAGTAAGAAACCCAGTAAAGGAAAACCAGGGACAAATTCTGAAATAAATAGCTTGGGGCTTAGAAAGTATCAAAGGGGGAAAAAAGGCATGAACCCCAAATTTCTTTGAACACACTCCAGACTAGACAGCAAGTTTATGCGTTTAGATCAGCTTGGACCTACGTCCCTGTTTGGGACTGAAGTTATGCTAGAGATTGAATTCTGGCTGCAGGATATTCTTTGGGAGCAAATGGACTGTGTTCACACACTCCTGGCTGTTGGGATTTGTCTTAAAAGACCGGCCAGAGCCTCGATTCACAGCTCACTCTTGGCTTAAGCAAAGCATTCTGGGCTGGCCTGTCCGGTTTTGTGCATTTGGAGTTTGGATGCCGAATAGTTGGGACTTGCTGCATTCTCCAGAAGGACCGCTCGGACCACGGAGCCTGGTGCTCTGCTGCCACCTTCTGTCCCAGCTGTCACGGCAAGAGACGGCTCAGTTCCTGGCTGTCCAGAAAACCCGGCTACTGATCCCATCTGCCTTGGAGAGCCAGGCTCGGGGAACCTGTATGTTCCCCAGGCAGGGATGTCTTCTCAAGGGCTTGGGGTTTGGCCTCTGAAATGGCTTCTTCCAGAACTACTGGCAGCCTGTTGGCTTTACCCTCCTCCCTCCCCTCCTCCCTCCCCTCCTCCCTTTCTTCCTTCCAGATCTGAAAGTTTCTATAGATAGAAGGATCTGGAAAATGAATGGAAGGCAAAGACAAGCCTTTTTGTTTTCAAACATCAGGACACTCTTGTTTCTATCATTGCCAAAGACAAATGGGATGATGTGGAGGAAAGGAAAAATGAGATTGAATAGCGGGAAAAGGCCCTGACAGCAAGATCTATTGCCCTGCGGAGAGGCAGCCCCAGGGGTGAGCGATTGGTGGAGATATTTAAAACTCGAGTGGACAAAACATTAGACCCTTCACCACAGGGAGCAATTCTTCAGCAGCTCTTGGGACCTGCCCCCCGTGAGCCCACGGGTCCTTCCCAACTCTAATTTTTTATGATTTCTCAATTGACTCCCCATTCTATTAAAAAAAAAAAAAAAAAAAGCATCTGTGCCACCGAGGAATCCAACCGCTGTGACGCTCGGTTTGAGGTCAGGATGGTTTCGGTGTGCTTTCCTTTCTGTGCAGCATTAAAAATGCCCCTACACCTATCCTCTTTGAGCCAAAGGAAAGCAAATTCACATAATGAATTTTTTGCAAGGCAGGGGATGAGGGAGTTTGTCCTCACAGCTGGCCGAGGCACTGGGATGCGGGGAGTGGCATTGGGCATAAGCTTACCCCCGACTGTGGTTTGTTTGCCCCACTGGTCAGGATGAGGATGTCTGATGCCAGTTGGGAACATTTTTGGAAGGATGGGGAGGGCAGAGGAAGTAGGTTAGCCTGCATCTCCTTGTGATGGTTCCTTCTTGGTGTGGATTCAATACTTCTTACCCTCACCCTGGACTCGGGGAGACGAAGGGAGGGTGGGAGGGGGGCGACCTGCAATCATGTTCTTCGCCTGCAAGTCCTTCTCTAATGTGCCTTGGTCCTCGATCACCTAACTGATCATCGTTAGGCTCCTATTAATTGCCAGGCATCGGCTGGGACCTGGTGTGTCCCAGCGGAGGTGAACAAGGGACAAGAAAACAAATCGAGCCCCCGAGGATAAATCTCTCAGCACTTCTAACTGTTCCTAGGACAAAGTTTAACTCCCACAGTCTGCAGCGCATCACGTGACCCGGCCCCTTCCTGCTTCTCCCGCAGGCAGGCTCCGGCACCCCCACAGCCTAGGCCCACTCTCCTGTCCTAGGTGAGCTCTGCTCCTTCTCATCTCAGGGCTGCCTGGCGCTCTCTCCAGCGCCGCTGCTGCTCCTCCGCCCACTCCCCTCACCTCCTCAGAGCTTCTTCTCAGCTTCCAGTTCCCAGCTCAGAGGTCACTTGCACAGAGAAGGCTTCCCAGGCCTTTTGGCTTGGGTCAGCTCTCTTGAGCTCCCTTGGCCCTTGTCCCATCTCCATCAGAGCATGTGCTGCAGGATGACTCACGAGTCCAGGGCTGGTGATGTGCTGTCCATCTCCCCCGACAAAGCAGGCTCCTTGGAGCGGGCACCTTACTGTCTGGTCTTGCCTCCCAGGGCCCCCCAGGGCCTCCCACAGGGTGGCTCCAAGTGCCCCTGCCTAGTGGATGGATGAAGCACTAAAGACCTAACCTAGTCCATAAAAGGAGGACGCACAAGGCCCTGTCACAGAGACAGAGAAAACACGTTCCCTCTGAAAGGGCTTCCCAGGGAAGTGATGGCCTTAGGAAAAGGAATTTCCTTTCTACAGGGCACACCGCCTGGTGAGCCTAGGAATGGGACCACTGCTTCAGTGTTTTAGTTAATAGACATCATGGTAAAAAAAAAAAAAAAAAAAAAACATTACTGAGATGTATCCTTAGTGACTCTTTACTCCCATCCTTCTGGGGGTGGGATCCTGAATACTCTCTCCCTTCCTTCTAGGCTACCTTTTCTACCTTTCTCCCAGTTGTGAGTCTGCAAGCTTCTCTATGGAGCTATTTTGGCATCTGGCTAGATTTAACACCATGGGCTGAGCTGTGGAATCAGGAGTCCTCGGTCTATGTCCTCTTACCGACGGGAGCTGGAAATACTTGAATTTCTCCGAGTCTCAATTTCAACTCTTATGAATGGAGATCATCCTCGTCATCCCACAGGATCGTCATGGCTACCACACAGAATCAAACGTGCCGCATTTGGTCAGTTCTAGCACATTGTGCCCTTTCTGTGAGCTCCTCTTGGCTGATTTCACAGTGGCACTTCTCAAGATGGCTAAGGCTTGTTGAGATCTCGCAGGACAATCGCCCACATCAAAGCTGTGGGTGGGTGAAGGACGGTGGCCTTCCATCTTAGCAAGCCATCTCCTCCCATTCCCACCCCCACCCCCAGCTGCACAATCATCATGGACGGTGTAGATTTGTGTCCATGGCCGTCCTTAATGGGACTTTTCCTCCACAAATTTATTTTTGTTGTCTTTATCAAATAATCTGTGCGTAGAATGAAGAGTCAAATAACACAGAATAGTAAACATCACCATAAATTTTAAAATGCTCACCTCTGTGTTTTCAAGTTACTTTATTTATTTATTTTTGTCGTTGTTCTTGGCACATGAATGGCAAACTATTATCACGCAGAACCAGTTTTAAAAATAACATACAAATACATTTTTTTATTTCAGTACTTTTAAAATTTTTAATCCTCCTATTTCTTTAGTACGGTAGAAACAGGTGTCATGTATTCTGTGATGCCCTCTTTCTTTATTTTTTTAATTTTTTAATTCTAATCTGTTACATATGACAGCAGAATGCATTACCATTCATTCATATTATACCTATAGAGCACAATTTTTCATGTCTCTGGTTGTACACAAAGTAGAGTCACACCATTCGTGTCTTCATACGTATTCTTAGGGTAATGATGTCCATCTCGTTCTTCCATCTTTTTCACCCCCTTGCCCCTTCCCTCCCTTCCCTCTGCCCTATCTAGAGTTCATCTGTTCCTCCCTGCTCCCCCTCCCAACCCCACTATGAATCAGCTTCCCTATATCAGAGAAAACATTCGCCTTCCTTCAGTCTTGTGGAAAGTCCTGCTGTGAGATGCTGGTTGACAGGGTCCCTAAGGAGAGAAAAAGGCTAGGAGGAATTGGTTGGCCCCTCCCGGCCCCAGCAGAAGGGAATCCGGTTCTTCTCCTGCTTGTGGTTGTCTGGGCCCCAGTGCCGTGCAGGGGGAAAGGGGACCTCCATTTACAAGGTACCCTGCGAGAGTCAATTTTTTTCTTTAAAAACATCCAAACATTCTCAGAGAGTGTAACGGTGCCCTCTCTTGTGCTCCATGGCCTCTTTCCTCCAGGACACATGTGTGAAATCTCACACGTATTCACGCTCACGGAAGCCAACTGTCTGATTCAACAAGCCTGTTCTCCATGTGTCTGTCAGAGGCGCCAAACGTCAAAGGAGACCAGATGGGAAACCACCAGGCCAGGCCCCTGCTCCTCGCAGGGTGTTGTCGCCTCATCTGAGTGTGCAACCCAGCAGACTAAGGGGTCAACCCCACCTCTGAGTCGTGCTCAGCAGACGGGGTGGCTTCCCACTCTTAAGTCACCGTGCATCATCATCCCTCTGCTCCCTGCCTTGACCTCCTGAAGGTCACGGGCTCTGTCCCTTTACCGCTCACCAGCATTGCCTCCTGCTACGGAGCGGAGCCAGGGAAGGAGCGGGGTGCACTGTGGGGAACCCAGACAGCCCAACAGCAATCGATGATGCCACGTGCCTTCCTGGCTTGCTTGGTGAGGTGAGTGGAGACCATTTGCACATCATGCTGGAGTCCTTGTCCTAGTGGAGAAAGAGACAGAATAATAGTCACCCACGGCACACCTTCAGCGTGTCACAGAGTACCGAGAGCTTTCACACGGTGCTCTCCTTGACCCTCTCAGCCACTATGCGAAGAGCAAAGCTCTGGTTCCTTTTCCACCGAAGAGGGTACCGGGGCTCAGAGAGGCTGAGCAGTCTGCGCAGACACCCCGCACTCCACACCCCACCCAAAACATGCGTGGAGAGCTCCAATCCATCCTGGAAACGAAGATGCACCTGTAGGAATGCCGTGAAGCCACCAGCTGCTGGGAACCCTGATTCCTGAGCGTACTCTCCCCATCAGACCCCTTTCCAGCTCCCTCCTGGGATCTGGGTAGGGACAGCATATGCCCAGGGCCTTGCACAGTCACATGGCCTCCTTCTGCTCACCATGTAGCTGTTTGTCACAGTCTGAGCAGGAAGTTGACAGTGACTGGCGGCTGATGTGTCTCTTTGAGGACGGCCCGGAGCAGGCAGGCTGGCATTTTTGGGGGGACTGTCCTGGGTGATATTTCTCAAACCTGTTTTTGAAAAACCAAGAAATCAAGTCTGGTTAGTGTCTCACTGTCACAGAAGGGGTGGCTGTGGGTAGCATCAGAGGAGGTGATCCTGAATCGCCCCAGGGTAGAAACAATTGCTGAGAGAGAAACATGGTTTTTGACCTGCAGGAATTCGAAGAAGTGACACATAAGAGTTGTGTTGGCCCTTAGTTCCAGCAGTGGAGGCTGATCAAAGACCCCTGTGTTTCCCGTGACCCTGGCCGCTCATTTCCACTTGGATTTGCTGGGCAGGGGCAGAGGGGGTGTGGGGGACCATGCAAAGGTGCATGAAATCTTTCCACAAGGGCCAGCCTTTTAGTTGTGATTTGCATAAAGTCCCACCAGCGGAGGTCCTTAGGTTGTAAACAGGCTTCAGTTTCCAGTTCTAGAGGAGTGGCACCCTCTTTTCCGGTAGAAGTTTTCTCCTCTGCGGCCTTCCCAGTCATTATGGTCAGCCTTTCTCAGAAGCTGTCAAATGTGAATCAAATGGGGAGCTGGCATAGGGACAGCCATAAGCCCCCTCATGTGCCCACTCTGCCTGCTTGTGGCTCAATCTGAAAAAAATATTCCATTTATAATAATAATCACAACAGTAACCCAAGAACTATGCCAAGAACTTAATAAACATGATCTTACTTGATTCTTGGACTAATTGATTAGGCACCAATATGTTAGTATCCCCCACTTTTTAGATGAGGAAGATGGAGGCTTAAGGAAGTTAATTAACTTGCCTAAAGTCATGCACTGGCAGGGAGGAAGAAAGCCACGCCCAGGACTGTTTCAGTCTAGAACCTTTGTACCCTGTGCCACAGAGGCTAGTACTCCCAGACTCCAGGGCAGCCTGGAGGCTAGATTGATGTTTTGGCCTCCTCTGCCCTTCTCTGTAAGTAAAATTTTACATAATCAGCTCCCCCAGGGACAGAGCCTGGAATGCAGAGCCTTTCTCCTGGCTGATTCTGGGTTCGTTTATTCTACAGTCAGTAATAGACGTGGAAGGTTCAGCCCTGACTATATGAGGGCTCCATGCAAGTACTATGGGAAATAAAAATCCTCAAGTACAGAATCCATCTTTGGAGCTGTTTCAGTCAACTTTTTTGCTGCTGAGACTAAAAGACCTGACAAGAACGAACTTAAGGAGGGCTCACGGTTTCAGAGGTCCATAGACAGTCAGCTCCATTCCTCAGGGCTCAAGGTGAGGCAGAACATCATGGCAGAAGAGTGTGGCAGAGGGCAGATGCTCACATGGTGATCAGAAAGCAGAGGGACCAACTCAGGTCACCAAATATATATCCCAAAGACACACCCCACCTCCATCAGCCATACCCTACCCAGCTTCAGTGACCACCCAGTTAATCCCTATCAGGGGATTAATTAAGGCTCTCATAACCCAATCATTTAACTTCTGAATGTTCTTGCATTATTTCACACATGAGCTTTTGGGGGACACTTCACATTCAAACTGTATCAGGAGCCCAGTATCTCTAGATAAAACACAGATGTCCAGTTAAATTTGCATTTCAGATAAATAATGAATAAATATTTAAGATAAATATATTTGGGTTATACTTACGGTAACAATTGTCAACAATTATCTAAAAAGCAAATAATTGTATATTTTTATTTGCTAACCCTGACATCCTGACTAAAATTCAAAACAAATGTATCTGAACTAACCAACAAAATGTGATGTGAGTCTGATGCCCAAGAGCATCTCAGAGACATAGTCAATGTGGTGGTAATAATAATAATAATAATAATAATAATAATAATGCCCTGGAACCCTGAGATTTCTGCAATCTTTTATATTTATGAATCCTACATAATAAGTTAATTCCAGACTTAACAGATATTTGAATTAGAATTGGCACAGAAAGAAGGGGACAAATCATTAGGGTAGTTTAGACAGGTGACTTCTGATTTATGATCAGTGTGATTTTCAATCCTGGCTATATTTTGGGATCACATAGGGATCTTTAAAAATACTGATGACTGAGCCCTGCCCCAAGAGATTCTGGAGTCATTGGTCCAGGGTGTGGTCCAGCCACGGAGACAACAGGCTGAAAATAAATAATCCTTACATTCCAAGGCTTCACAAGTGGGGTGAACAAAGAGTGGTCAGGAATTTGGAAGAAGGAATGGATGCTCCACACCAGGAATGGCCCCACAGCTTCCATGGGGGAATGGGAACCCAACAGGTGGAAGGATGGGGAAGGACTGGATGGGCAGGGAGGAGCAAGAAGATTGTGCCAGGTGAAGGGAATGGCTGGGATCAGAGGGTTAGGAATAAACGTGCCAGCCAGGTACAGAGGACAGGCCGGTCAAACTAAAGTGGCACACCAAAGGTGGCGAAAAAGTTTTTATTATCTGGTTTTGTTTCCACACATAAAAATAGTACACCAACTTGTGGGATTTGTGAAAAGTACAGTAAAACTGGATGAAGGGGGAAAAAAATCATTGATGATTAAATAGAAATCACTTGCAAGTTTTAGCCACTTTTCTATGCCTTTGGGTCATTGTTGAGAATATACCATACCACAATTTTGTGCCCTGCATATTTTTCGTTATATCACAAGCATTTCCCCATGTTGTTAAGAAATTCTTCATGAACGACTATGCCAGCTGAAATGGTTACTATGTTATTGATGTGACCATAGCCTTCTTCCTAAAGTTGGATATTCGGGTCGTATCCAATTTTTCACATATTTGGAGGGTTGATTTGGGACTCATAAAAAGGGAGCAGGAGAGTATGAATGTGTTTTCCTACGAGTCTGTGAACTAAAAAGAATTTGCAGGTGCCTGTTTCAAACTGTGCTCCTTCAAGTCCTAGAGAAGATCCTCAAAGTTTTTCAACATCCGCACTGAGCTTCAGGTTCATCCCCAAAGTCAAAATGGTGCCCACTATGGGGTATTCTAAGCGATGTGTTCTGATTTCTCTTTCCAGCTCCAAATCACAGTTCCTTAGCACAGAGGTGCTACTTCTTCCCAGTGCAGACCTCTGTCTGGCCAAGGAACTACTGTTGGGACCTGAGATATTTTTAACACCCAATTAAATTGGTGTAATTGGATAGAATTGCGACTTCTTTGCCTCCAGCTGTGAGCCATAATCTGTTTCACACCTGAGTGTTGTTTCGCTTGATTTTTGGGGACTTTCCCCAGTGTTGGGGAGATGAGGTACAAGGAGAGAGTGCTTTCTCACTTTTCAATATGTAGATTGTTTCCCCATCATTTTGGATGAGTCACAGGTGGCTGGACCATCATTGTCAACTTCCCTGGGTTAGGACTCTACTGTGAGCCTGAGATTTTAGCACCCAACTCTCTCTGGGTCTTGCTAGTTAAAATGTCGAAGCAACACAGAAACAGCCTGATCAGGGAGCAACAGCGTCCAAGCTCCACTCTCAGGACTAATGCCAGCTGTGAACAAGACTGAATTGTGTTCCAGGCTCACCAGGCCCAAGTCCCCAGGCTTTGGGGATGACACGTGGATCATGCTACGATGTTAAGTCCTGATCAGTTTTAAAAACATGGAGCAGATACATATTCTGTGGGCTGGGAAGTAAACTCAATAGGGGAGGCCAAAGAAGCTTGAAATACATTCTTAACATTTTGTGATTTAAAAAAAAAAGGGTTCTACAGCTGAATTCAGGTTAAACGGGGAAGAGTTTTTCTGACCTTTATATTAGTCTATGATCTAGACCCCTTTCCTGTCTTGGGTCAACCCTTTCTCTCATGATTAGCCTGAACTTACTCCTTGCCTTGGTGATTGGTCGTCAATTCTGTAGAAGTTCCGTATGTTGAATTAAGGCTTCTCAAACCCAAGTGTGCAGCAGAACCACCTTGAGGGGTGCATGTTAAACTCCAGGTTGTGAAAACCCGACTCTGATTCAGCAGGCCTGGGGTGGGAGTCTAATGGGTTCCTGGGTGAGCTGTTGCTATGGGGTCCAACTTCAGGAATGACCGTGTTAGATTTTGAAGGTCCCCTTGTAAACATCTAGACTGAGTGCTGGAGAGCCAGTCATTTGCCTCCCTGTTCCCAGGATGGTCATCACTAAACCATTCTGTTTTTTTTTTTTTTTTCTTTTTTTCCCATGGGTTCAGACTAGCCTCAAATTTCTTCCAATATAGCAGTCTAGAACCTTGCAAATCAAAGGGCACTTCACAGACCAGCAACATTGGTATTGCCTGGATATTTGACCAAAATTTAGAGTTTGAAGCTCACCCTAGGACTGCTAAATTTGAATCTGCATTGAACAAGATCCTGGGTGATCTTTGTACACAATGCATTTGAGAAGCACGAGTCTAGCGTTACACTGAAGTCCAAGCCCATTTTACTTAATATGACCCAGCCATCTCATTAGAGTTGAGAAAACAAGAGTCCACAAAAATCAAGTGATGCACCCTCTTATAAGAAGCTGATGTTTTGGGGCTTGCCAGGTTGACAATTTACTTAAGGTGTTAGCTAATAACCTCAAAAACACTTTGGAAATTTCCAACCTTTCTGACTCTAGAAATATCATTGCTCATGAAACAGGTCTTGAAAATGGACATCTGGATTTGAGGAGAAGGTTCTGTAAGAATTGAGTGGTAGGCAGAGGGTCAAGGTGAAAGCCACTCTCAACAAATGAATGCTGCTGGACACCTGCTAGAAGCTGCTAGAGGCTCGCTGGTCTGCCCACCTCACCCTGGCTGGAATTTTTGGCCATAGGCCCAACATCCACTCACACAGATTCTCTGCTCTGAACAGAAAAAGGCAATGGGGCCTCACTTCCTACCCGCACAGTACCAGTGACTCTGGAATTCTTGTTCTCAAGAACATTCCCCAAAGCCAGCATTGCAGGCAGGTTCAGATAAACAAAAGTGTTGGTTTGGGATGTAGCAAAGCTGGTTTGTGCAGTGTGGTCCACGTGATGAAAGGCAGGAGGAAAAGGCCAGGTACACGCTTGAACATGGAAGAGTCCATGGTGATGAGCCAGCCTCCAGGTCCTCAGTCTGTTTAGTTTTAGAGGCATGGGACGGAGATAGGAGAATGATCTCACAAATCAGCGTGGGTGAGAACACGGGCAGGGATGGGGGCTGGAAGGGTGCCCAGGGCTAGTAGTGGAGTGTGCAGTGCAAACACCTTGATTTATGTGCCAAGCTGAGCTGGTTGAATCTGTCCACTACCATCCCTGATTTCTAAAGAAACAGTGATTTTTAACTTCATTTTTATTATAGAGTCCTTAGAGGATCTAGTTAAAGCTATGGACTCTCTCTTTCACCAGATGTGAGTGCACATTTGGGCTATGCACATCTGTGTACACAATTTCAGGGGTCTCGTTGTCCCAGAGGCTGACCCTCCAGGGGATCCAAGGACCTTGAGTGAGGACCTTTGATTAATGGTTTAAGTCAATGCTTGTCCACAGTCACACAGCTGGTGAGCAGGGCCTCCTAGATCTCTGTGCACAGCTCTCTACACGCCCCCAGAGTCTGTCACTGTGAGACACTGAAGGTAACACCTACTTGGGAACTTAACCTAGCTGAGTTTAAATCTCAAAATAATATCTTGCCGATGCATCTTTAAAAGTCAAATGAAAAGCCAAGGCCTAAATCGATGTGTTCAATCTATAAATATGTATTAAGCACCTACTATGTAAAAGAGTGCTCTAAACACAAGATAAAGCAGCCAGATACCAGCCCTGCCCTGGGGACATCGATGGTCTAACTGGGGAGACAGAAAAGGAACAAGTACTAATTATTACAAGTTGCTGCTTAATGAGCATTATAAAGGTTATCTTGAACTCTTTTGGAGAAACTGTGCTAAATAAATGATTAACTTTAATACTATAAATAGTGTTAAACCCTCATGTTGATGAATAATTAAAGGTGCTTCCATTATAGACATTCAAAGCTCAGGGCACCTCCGTTTAGCTGTTCCTTCTCCGAGCGGTGGTCCCAGCTTGCAGCCACCGCTCTCCGAGGTCCCTGTGGGTAACACATGCACAGGAGCTCCTGCCTCGCCTGTGGGGGAGCCCTATACAGCCAGAGCCAGGCTGACTGGAGTCCTCCGTAAACATTTACAGTGTTTGGTGCACTCCCTCCTGACATCAGATGCCAGGGATAATCAGAAAAACTACTGAACTCACGTTGATCCTGCGTGACGCTATGATAAATATTTAGATGGCATGTTTGGGGGGCTGGTTATGGAGCTGTGAGGAGGTGCCTGCTTGTTCCAGAGGAGATGCAACCAACATGGATCCATTTCTGAACATCCAGAACAGAATTAGGAGCAGCCACACCCTAGCTGGGCTACCTTTTTTTTTTAACTATTTATTTGTTCTAATGTGTTGCACATGACAGCAGAATGCATTTCAATTTATAGTATACAAATGAAGCACAATTTTTCATTTCTCTGGTTATGCACAAAGTAGAGTCTTCACACATGTATGTACCCAGGGTAATGATGTCCATCTCATTCCACCATCTTTAGCGATGCCCCTTCCCTTTTCCTCCCTTCCCTTTGCCCCATCCAAAGTTCCTCCATTCCTCCCATGCTCCCCCCTCTGCCCACCCCTATATGGATCAGCAGCCACTTATCAGAGAAAACATTTGGCCCTTGGTTTGGGGGGATTGGCTGACTTCAATTAGCATGAGATTCTCCAATTCCATCCATTTACCTGCCAATGCCATGATTTTATTCTCTTTAAATGCTGAGTAATGTTCCATGGTGGATATATACCACAGTTCCTTTATCCATTCATCTACTGAAGGGCATCAAGTGATGCTTAGACAATTAGCTGTTGTGAATCGTGCTGCTATAAACCTGAAGGCCACCTCTGGTGATGAGAAGCTTGCTCTTCTCACGTGTCTTGTGAATTGGTGGGGAGCCTGTGTGTCCTGGCGAAGCAGTTGAATCTGTCAGAGATGGAGGACTGGGTGAAAGGAACTGTGTCCCTCAGGCCCCCCAAGGTGTGTCGTCAATGTTGTTGGCTTTAAAAAGTTCTAAGTGTACAAGAGGCTGTCACTGAATCAGTCACTGCTGTGGTTCAAAATTCACGTGTACAAATTCATATATGGGTATTTGTTGGGGGGGTCCTCTGGAAAGAAATTTGGACTAGCTGAGGACGTGAGGATGGGGCTCCCATCATGAAATCGGTGGCTTTCTAAGAAGAGAAGAGCACACTTGCTGTCTCGCCACGTGACGACTTCCACCATATTCTGACGCAGCAAGAAGACCCTGGCCAGATGCAGACCCTCCATCTTGGACTTCTCAGTCTCCAGAATCTGAAAAAAAAAAAAAAAAAAAAAAAACTATTGTTTATAAATTACTCAGTCTCAAGTATTCTGTTACAGTAACACAAAGTGAGCTAAGACAGTCACCTGCCTCTGGTGTGAGGTGACAACTTGGTAGGCTACGATGGTCACAACAAGACCCACAACCCCAAACTTGAGTTGTCATGCTGAGAAAAGATCCAAGAGCTTCCACATAATTTTCTTACTTTTTAAAAATGTCCAGGTGAGAGAGCATGACTCTGTGCCTGCCTATCTGTCCAACGGAGTCTTAGCACTTCGGCCATTAGATTAGAACTCAGGGAGGCTGCACTCTCCAGGATGCTTCTCCCTCACTGTCCACCTAGCCTGTTGGACGCAGCTGCCCAAGATCATGGGGTATGTGGGGAAGCTGGCTGAGGTCCCTGGGGCCCCTCTTCCTGCGACCACTTTAAATCCATTTCTCTCCCAGGAGCAAGACAGGTGGGGAATTTCTGCCATTCCTAAAAAAAAAAAAAAAAAAAAAAGTTCAGTCACTTCTCCATTTGGATTCTTTCTGATCTATAATATATGTGTGGACATATACTATTTGTACAATCATACACCCCAACTTTGGTCATCTGTACTTAGGTACTAACACACAAGAGACAAAGATGTCTTTAACAAAAAAAATTGAAAAAAATTTTATTTGACTCTTGGGAGACTGAACAAAAGTACAAACTCAGTTTAAAGATAGCGTCCACCATTCCACCAAACTCCAACGTAACCAGGCGGTAGATGTGGGCACACGTTCCTGGTCACGGCCTAGAGTGAAGGGATCAGCACTTGGTCAAGGTGTCTCCTTTTCTATGATACCTCCTCAGGTGGCTCTGACCCCTCCAGAGTGGCTCTGCCCCCAGGGGAAAGCCGTCCTCCCGCCAGTCCCTTGGAGACTGCAAACTCAAGCCCTGGTGCACTGTAGCTGAGTGCCTTGGGTTTGCTCCCCAGCTTCGTCTCGGGTGGCTTGAGGAAGCTCCTGCACTAAAGGACAGTGCTGAGCCAAATAAAAGAAACTGGGACATCTCACAGAAGAGGAAAAGGTGGCATTGCTTTGAGGGACATGACTGAATAGGTTTTTGAACATGGCCATGACCTGGGCCAGACATTTTTAGCAGCAGAAGCCAAAGAGGATCTGCCTGGGTTGAGCCCGTGTTGGTTTACACAGCACAGAACACGCCACTCGTTGTCGTCAGCGTCCCTTGCTCAGTGCCGGGCTGACCTTGGAGAAATCCAGAAGTCATCGCAGGAATGGGCAGTAACTGTCAGTGACAGGGCGGGTTGTCGCCATTTTCTATGATCATGTGAAAAGCCAGGGGATGATTTCATTCTACTTCTGTCTCCTAAGCAGTTTTGACTCTCCACTTAATACCAAGTTACCACCTCTCTGTGGCCCTGCTGTGACTTTTGTTGAAGACCCCTCCCCAAGATTTTGAGGTTCTGGGATCTCCAGATCCTCCCACCAACTTAGTCAAATTGTCAAAGGTTCACAGTTGTATAAGACGCAGACCTGGTGGGGCAGGTGGTGTAGGTGGCGGGGCAGGTGGTGTAGGTGGCAGGGCAGGTGTGTAGGTGGCAGGGCAGGTGGGGCAGGACATCTCTAGCAGCAGAGAGCAAGAGCGGCCTATTCTTGGGCTTCCTCATCTTTGTAATGGAGATGACTTCCCATCTTTGGAATGGTTCAAAGCACACAGTGAGGTGACCTGTGTGAGGCGTGGCACCTTGGGCTACTCTGGCCCAGGGGACGGGCTCAGAGAAGTCCAGGATCTTTCCTCTGTGGCTGAGCAGGACGCTGCTGTGGGAGGTGCTGGGGGAAGATGGAGGGCCATGGCCATTTTGCCAGGTAGGTTTTCCCCCTCCCTTGCTTAGTCACTTAGAGGGGAAAGACCTAGGGTAGGGCCACTTAGCCCTTTTATGAGACATGACCTTTCTGAGAGTCAAATAAAAACCATGGTCCCTCTCCATATAAAAACAATCACGTAAGCGGCAAGATGGCGACCTCTACGGAGCACTTAGCACGGGCCAGGCACTGTGCTGAGGGCTTTCACAGGGTGTTTAATCTCTGAACAACGGTAGCAGGCAGGTACTATTGATTATTACCAAATATAAACATTAAAGCATTGAAAGGTAAGGAACTTGGCCAAGCTACACTCCACGCTTAGACTCCTAGAGCTGCCATAACTGAATGTAACCGGTGGCTTAAGCAACAGAAATTCATTCTCTCACAGTTCTGGGGACCAAACTGCAACTAGAGGTCCAAGTGTGGGCAGGGCCATGCCCCCTCCCAGTCTCTCATGGGGCGTCTGTCCATGTGCTTCTCTGGCCTCTCTGGTTGACTGTGGTTCTTGGCCCAACTTGGCTTGCACCCGGGTGAGCCCAGTTTCTGCCTTTTCATCACTCCTGTCTCTCTCTATCTCCCTCCCTCCCTCCCTCCCTCTCTCCCTCCCTCTTTCTCTCTCTTGTTCTTCTTCTTAGAAGGACAGCAGTCACATTAGGTCAGGGCCCAGCTGATGACCTCATTTTAACTTAATGATACGTGCAGATATTCTCTTCCTAAATAAGGTCACATTCGATGGCACTGGAGGCAGGACTTCCTATATCTTTTGAGGAGGACATAACCCACGACTCTTGGTAAGCACAGGACGTCCTCCCAGAAATTGATGCAAAAGGCAGAACTCGGGAGCCCCCACCTCGGCGAATGGTCCTGCGTGTACCTTGGACTGTTGGCACCAACCTCAGAGGAGCAAGCCAATCTCGTAGTGGGATTTCTTCACCTCCATTACTTTGAAAGCACCTATTGTGTGTCGGGCTTGGTAGTGGGACCAGGGACCCTAAGGAAATTTAGCAGCCACCTTGGCACTCCACAATTTAGGGCCTAGTTGTATAAAAATAATTAAGAGATGCTATAAATAAGGATCACAGTGAGTGGGCAAGAGTCAAACAGACAATCACATCCAAATCCCTCTGAACAGAGATCCCAGGAAGCCAGGAATGGGATGCGGATGTATGTAAGGAGGGAGGAATTCAGACCAGCCATTGGGCACTGAGCTCTGAACACACCCCCAAGGCAGGAAGGCTCCTGAGAGCCAGGCTGCTCATCTTCCTAGTCCTTCATGCCTCTGTGTCATCTTGCACACTGTGCCTTCAGTCTGGAGGTCCCTGTGCCTCCTGCTGTGTCTACAGATCCCTCTTCCCTTTCAAAGTTCCTAGAGACTGACCTCCAGTGCCACATGCCCAGCAGTGGTGGCTGCTGCCTGTCCTGTCCCTCCACCTTTGTTCTGTTTTCACTGGGGACTGTCACATCCCTGCTGTGTCCTGCCTCACCCACAGATCTCTGAACCCTTGAAAGCAGAACACTTCTTGGCCCTTTGATGCCCAGAGCACAGGGTAGTGCTTGTTTCCTCATGTCAGTGTGAGTCCATTTGGGCTGCTATAACAAAAATTCCTTAGACTGCCTAATTTATAAACAATACAATCTATTTCTCATGTTCTGGAGGCTGGGAAGTCCAAGCCCAAGGTGCTGGCAGATTCAGTGTCTGGTGCCTTCTTCCTCACAGCTGGTACTTTCTTGTTCTCACAGGGCAAAAGGGAGAGAGATGGAAAAGCTCCTGAGCCTCTTTTGTAGGGCTTGAATGCCATTCTTATTTTTTTTTAATCATTTTTTAGTTGTACGCAGTCACAATATCTTTATTTCATTTTTATGTGGTGCTGAGGATCAAACCCATTGCCTCACATGTGCTAGGTGAGCACTCTACCACTGAGCCACAACCCCAGCCCCTTGGATGCCATTCTTGAAGTCATACCTGAATTATCTCCTGAGGGCCCCATCTCTTACTACCAATATTGGAGATTAGGTTTCAACATATGAATTTTGTGGGGACACAAACACTCAGACCATAGCAGTCACCGGGGTAACGTCTGTTGACGGGGTATGTGAAGGCCCAGGCTCACAGCTCACAGGGAATTGGGCCCATCTGGTGAAAGAAAATGGCCGGTGAGAGCTAAGAAAACCAGCTATCTCTCCTTGAAGTTTCTCCTTAAAGACCTGTGTTTTGGGTTCATTAAACCTTTGACTCTTAAACCTCCGTGCAACCTTGGGCTAGTTATTTGACCTCCCTGATCCTCAGTTTTCTGGTTTGTAAATGGTAAGATCTCTGTCCCCCTCTTTGGCAGGGTGCGTGGGGGGCAGGGTGAAGTCTGTGACATACTTAGTCCAGCATCTGACGCATACCCAGCACTCAATGAGAGCAGTGGCTGTGAACGGTGCTCTTGTCACCATGGCGGTCATGATCCAGGTTGACAGCCCCTTGGCGGGCCAGGGCCATAATCCGGGGCTGGCTTGATAAGCCACATTTAACCCGAACCCTTTCACTGGGCTCAGCTCTCAACAACAGCTACGGAAATCCTTTCAAGATCCGCAAGAATGTTCTTTCAAACGAGGCAGCCTCTTGACACAAGGTGTATTTTCAAGACCCAAATGTTTCTTGAAAAATCACATTTTCAGAGGTCTATTACCCTTTCAACAATAGTTCATGGATCCCGAAAGTGAGGCGTTTGATCCTTTCTCCTCAGAAGGGCAGAGAGGAGGAAATAATATCCGCGGTCCAGTCCCTGTGAAATCCAGGCAGAGCAGAGGGCTCTGCAGGAGGCCTCACCCTGACAGGGGATGAAATGAGCCCGGGAAGGACGCGGCTCTCCTACCCTTCTCACCGAGAGACCCTTGGAACCTTCCTTCGGCACATTTTCTCTCTTCCTTTCAAATGCATGTTTGTATTCCTGAGCCGTGGACACTGGGAGGCCTTTTGGAAGTGACTGGGCACCCTGCTGTAGCTCTGGACTCTGGTTTGGATCCTGTTATCAGCCCACTGGGTGTCTTTGGGCAAGTTACACAACCTCTCTGAACAAAAGAAGCATTGGACTAATCAATGGAGGCATCCTCCGGCTTTGGCCTTCACGGGAGTCTACGTGTGGGAGGTTGCTTTCTCTCCACCAGGTTTGTGTCCACCTCATGGTGTAAGACTCCTGTCCGCATTGACAAGGTGGACCAGAGCTGTATTCAATCATCCGCACCATCAGCTCCCCAGCTGAGGGTCTTGGGCATGTCTCTTACGATCACCAAACGGCAGTCTCCTCTTTTGCAAAGTGGGAGAAGCCTTCCCCAGAATGCCAGGCTGCAGGGGGAAGTCACTGAAATGGCAGCTAAAGTTTCTGTCCTGCCAGGTCTGCAGAAAGTCAGTTTCCCTGTTCTTCCCTCCAACACCGTCCCCTCCAGCTTTCCTTCCCTTCCGGGGTGCTCTGCCATCCCCACCCCATTCCCACGAGACCCAGAAGCCCTCCTTCTTCCAGGCATCCCTGTTTTCCACCCCTTCCCCACAAGCTGCAGTGAGGCCCTTCCCAAGCCCAGGGCGCTCTCCCCTGAGGTTGCTGATCTGAGCCCCTCACTGCTGTGGCTGCGGCTGGAGCGCTTAGGGGTGTTGTTTGCATTCTCTCGTTCTCAATGTCGAAGGTGTCACTCACTTGACAGAGAAGGAAACCGAGTTGAAGAAGGTTGGGTAACTTGTCCATCAGGCAGCCGCGGGGCAGAACCCTCGCTGCGCCCCTGGTTGGGCTTCCTGTCTCAGGACAGCTGAGCATTTGGGTGGTTTCCGCCAAGGCCTTCAGCTAGGCGGGAAGGAGTAGGATTTCTTGTATGGGGGTCAGGGAAGGCGGGCGGCCTGGAGTGGGGTGTTTTCTGGGCTGGGGGTGTGGCTCCACCTGGTGGCCCCCTCTGCCGGCTCCCACCCACCTTGCTTCTGTGACTGCTGCAAGTTCTGATTGGCCATTTGTCCCAGCAGTCCCAAGAGCTGGGAAAAGCAAGGCATGGGTCACTCACCAGCCACCTGTGACCCTGGGAGGCTCCGCTTACACCCCTGCATGCTCCTGCCTAGGACAGAGCTGGGGGCGGGGGGAGTGTGCAGCCGGGAGCTGTCTCCCTCCCCTGCGGGCGTGTGTTTTGTCTGCTGCCAGGTGTTCCCGGGCCTGCAGTGTGAGGAGGGTCTGGAAATGATTGTGGCTCCTCTCTGGCTGAGAAGAGTGGGAAAGAGGAATCATCGGGGAGTGGAGACCATTAACCCTGAGGCTGGAGAGCAAGCTGCCAGCTGGGGGGGGCGGGCAGGGGGCGAGTCAGTCGGTGACCCTCGAGCACTCTGGGCCCTGGGTGTGCATGGTCCGCCTGTCCCTAAGGGCAGAGCAAGGTTTCCCACTCAGGACCCAGTCCTGTCCTGGGTGGGAATCTAACCACAAGAGAAATCAGAGGTTGAGTTAGATTTGCCTGGGTTTGGAGCCTAGTGCTGCAGGGTCAGCTGGGTGACCTGAGAAAGTCACTGACATGCCTGACGCCTCACTTCCCTCATCTGTCAGGGGGCACCTCTTAGGTTCATTGCGTCCAAAGTGAGGAATGTAAAAAGCCACTCAGTCCCAGCTCTAGCACAGGGTAGGTGCTCATTTAATGTCAATAAATGTCTAGAATCCTGATTGGCAGCAGATCCTGCCTGATCTTTTAGACACATCCCAGATCCAAACACGTGCCCTCTCAGACAAACAGGTTCGCCACTGGCCATCATCACACTCCATTCAGCCCTGCTGAGGTCCAGGCACAGCAATAACAGCAAACCTGTGGTGGACGAACTCAACCAACCCTCCCTGAAATGCCAAGAGGCAGGCACTGCTTCATCTGCAACCTCCAGTTTGGCAGGATGAGGTCATGTGCTTGAGGTTGTGCAGCCAGCAGGAGGATTTCAAAGCGGGGGTTTGAAAGGGGAGTGCACTGGGTCACTTCAGACAATGCCTCTCCCATTGCCACTGTGCAAACTCAAGCCACTGCTCAGCCCCGCTGCCCCATCGTCTTGAGGAGGAGAGGGCCAAAGAAGGTTCTGGAAAAATGGCGAGGGGGACTTTTGTCCAAAGTTACCCTTGGGTGGTTGGATGCACAGCCTGAATGTCTGCAAAGGGACTTAACTTCTCTTGCGTCCTGCAAGACAAAGCCGGTTACCATGGAGCCAACCCAAATGCCAAGTTCTGCTTCAAAATCCATAATTCAAAGTAACGGGAGGATAATGCACAATCTCCTGACTGGGTTCAATAGTGTTCCCCTTAAAAATACATGAGATCATCCCTAACACCTGTGAGTGTGAACTTATTTGGACATAGGGCCTTGGCAGACATAATCAAGGTAAGAAGAGGTCAGACTGGATGGGCTTGGTGCTTCTCCAGTGAGTGATGTCTTTAGGAGAAGAGGAAATTTAGGACAGAGACACAGGGACAGTGGCCATGCAAGACACAGGAGAAGAGATTGCAGTGATGCAGCTACAAGCCAAGGAAAGCCAAGGATTCCTGGTCACAGCAGAAGGCAGGCAGCTGCAGGGGCAGATTGTCCCCCGGAGCCCTCAGAGGGAGCATGCCCTGCCTGCACCCTGATTTCCAACTTCTGCCCTCCAGGGCTGGGAGAGAATACCTTTCTGTTGTTTTCTACCACTCAGTTTGGAATCATTTGTCACGCAGCCTAGGCTGCCTCCTAGAAGGGAAATGCGGGGGTCACCTTGGAAACCATTCTCTCTAAATGTACCTGACAGATGGGAAACTGAGGCCCAGACTTGTGCACAGGCCAAACGAGCTCAGGACAGAGCAGAAGTCCCATGGGAGAGGTCAGGACAGGTGGTGGCTGGGTGTTCTCAGGTCCTCTGTGCACATGGCCAGTGCTCAGTGTCACCCAGCACAGTGACCTTTCTCGGCACTGTGGGGTTGGGGCTGCTTCGCGCCACACCCCGGGCTTTCAGCCTCGGCCTTTGGCAAGAGAGGGGTGGCTTCTGGGGCAGGTGGCCTTCTCGGGAAGACTCCTTACCACAAGCTGTATTCAGAGCTTCTCTCGGCCCGGACCCCTCCCCAAGGCAGATTGAGGCTGGGGTCAGAGCAGGCTTGCAGTGTCACTCTCTGGGCTCCATCCTTTGTGCTGCAGGGAGCTGGGCCGGGGTAACGTGTAGTGTGTTTGAAAGGCTTCCTCTGCAAAGAGGCCGGGACAATGGCATCGACTTGGCATTTCTCTCTCCTAAGTTGGAATATTGAATATACCTGAGGTCTTAGCTATTGATCTTTGTGGGAGAGGCATTAGAGATCTTGACGAGATTCTCCAATGCACTGAAGGCACTGTCTGTCAATAACCTTCTGGGGCCACCTCCTCCCACCACCTTCCCCTGCCAGGGGACGGCAGAGTCAGCTTCCTGCTGATTATTTGGGTTTTTGGTGCTAACTGGGAGTCCGGCAGCTACTGGCAGATTATGATTCTAAAACCAAGCCCTCTCTGCCCCACGGAGGGAAGTGCATTTTGTGGCTCCAGTTATCTGAATACCTGGGGAGATGGGATTTGACCACACAAGTGGTTGTCTCGTTGGCTTAACTCTGTGGTGGTAGGTACACCCCCCGACCCCATGTCAACACACGGCCCAGCATTTTGGGATATGGGTGAGGGTATCTATTTCTTTCATTCATTTATCTATAATCATTCCTCAGTGCACTGGTACATTTTTCATTCTTCATACACAGGCCTCAGATGTTCATTTGGAAATTCACTGTGAGTAGTTGAATCTTCTCTTTTTTGTTACATTTTACCATCTTTTTTCAACTATTGCAAGTAATAATTTTTTCTTCAAAAACTCTATGGACGTAAGAAATTACTACTATTTTCCTCCTAATAAAGATGACGGGATTCAGTGATTGACCTTAAGGTCAGAAATGAAGTTCAAATTGCTGTGGGACCTGTAATCAGAGTGAACTGTGCTGAGCAGGTGGAGAACTGGGATGGTTCTAGAAGCTGCTTTCCTGGTATAGGGAATTTGAGGAGATGAGGTAGGTGGTGGTACCCTGACCAACTTTACCTGTCTTATTTTTTTAAATAAATTTTACTAGAAAACAAACCAAAATCAAGTGGATGTCTTTGTTTTCAATAGGGAGGAATGCTGAGCTTCCCCAGCAGACAACAGTTGAGAGAAACTTCCAGAAACACAGACATCACGGAGGACGCTGCTCCCTATGGCCCTTTGGGGGAGGAGAATCGATCTCCTTGACGGAATTGATTAGATTCTTGAGGAAAACCAATACCGTGAGTGGGGTCTGAGTCTTCCCCATTAACTGCCAAGTTTCTGAACAGTTTTTTGGACCATGTTCCACCTCCACCCAGGTGGACCAGCTTCTGAGTTCCCTGGAGGATTTAAGATCAAGAAGTTTCAGGATAGACGTTCCCAATGACTGCCATGAATTTTTCCAGCTCTCCTGTCCTCTCCCTCCCTCTCTGTCCCCCACTGCCCCCAGCCCTCACCATGAGGCAGGCAACCACTTTACAGGAAGGACCACTTTGGTCCCTTCCCACGAAGGGTCTTGAAGATGCTCCAGGGAGGAACCAAGCCCTTGGGATCCCTGACGAAGGCAGGGCCAGATCCAGCCTGTCTACCCTCACCCTCAACAGATGCCCCGGAATAAAGCAAGGGACCACGTCTACGTCCTCTCCACTGCCAAAGTCCAGCTAGCCCTGAGCCCGGCCATGCGGAACTCCTGGCCTTGCCCTGCAGGCCGCACCGTGTCCCTGCGTCAGGTCTTAGAGAATCGGTGTTCTGAGGCAGGGAGGAACCTCGGGGGGATGTAGGTGCCACAGCAGAGGAGAAACTCAGTTCCCCTCCTCTGGACGGTCGCTCATACCACTGTCACGGGCTGGGCCTCCTGCTCCGGGTGCCCCTGAGCTCCACTTGGGGCCCACGTGCTCTGCCCTCCCTCTCCTGTCTTCCGGGACACCTACCATCCCTCCCACCTCCAGCGTCACTCCCCAGCCCAGAGTTGCCCCACCTCAGCCAAGGGCCTGCCAGCAACCTTTCTCCTTCACAGGACGCCTCTAAATCCCTCGAGAGACATTTCGGTCAAGGAGTTCCGAGGCGAAGATTGTCTCTCAATTGCTGGAGAACACATTAAAAATTCTTGATAGCAATGCTTCCCTCTTAAATACAAAACCAGCCCGTTTCAAAGGCCCCCTGAAGGGCCCAGAACATGCCCTGACTATAGAGAAGGAAACACTTCATCCCAGCGATTCTTAAGCAGAGAAACACCCAGTTGATTTGGCCGCTGGAGTGTGAAATCATTTACACAGTGCGCCAGTGGCGTGGCCCAAGCAGGCTGAGGCTCCCTGCCCGGCACGGGGCCAGGCTGCTGCTGGTCACTGTGGCCTCTGCTCTGGCAGGGCCAGCACTGCAGTGGTCAAGGCCAAAGCTGGTGTGCGGAATTAGCTCATCTGTGCTCCTGGGGCTGGTGAGGAAGGGCACCCAACTGCCTGGGGCCTGCAAATTAACTGTATGCCAGAGCAGCTTTGCCGAAGCAGCCCCGTGGGGACGTGGTCCAGGATAGAACCCCATCCGAGTCCAGTTCATCCACCAGCATATTTGTGTTCTTACTCTAAATTGGGCCTGGAGGCCCCTTAGGTCAAAAAAGCCAAAAAAGCCAAAATGAGGAACTTGGCTTTCTGCTCACTGCCAGGGAGGACTGGTCCAGGGAAGGTAGGGAGACAGTGGAAGCTTTAGGGAAATGTCCCTCCTCGTCTTTTCTGAGGAGATCCAAATCAGCTTCATGGAAAATGGGCTCCCGTGGCCAAGAAGGCACCACACCCCCAGAGTCCTGCACCCATTTCTGAACTTGGAGGAGACTTAGCATGGCAAGGGCTACCTGAGCCCCTTCCCTACAAAGC
Organism: Callospermophilus lateralis; assembly: GCF_048772815.1. NCBI lineage: Eukaryota > Metazoa > Chordata > Mammalia > Rodentia > Sciuridae > Callospermophilus > Callospermophilus lateralis. The sequence goes on from NC_135319.1 coordinate 78,199,929, forward strand.
TTCAAGGTTGGTGTAACGATGGGAACCATGGCCTGGCATATTACATTGGCCATTAACTAGGGGGCTATTGGTCTTGTCAATTTATACCTTCTGCAATTTAGTTTTCTGCGTCTACTCCTTTATTTGATGTTCTAATCAAAACCTTTTATTTATTTATTACCATTATGAGTGCATTTTAACTATAATGGGTTTCTTTGTGACATTTTCACACATGCATATAAAGTATTTGATAGTATTCACCCTCTCTTGTCCCTTCTCCCCCTTCCCCGGGCCCCTTCCTTCCCCAGTGGTCCCCTTCTACATTCACATTGTCGTTTCCTTCTCCTTCTAGATTGCACATATGAGAGAAAAACCTGTGACACTTTTCTGAGTTTGGCTTATTTTGCTTAATGTGATGATCTCCAGTTCCATGAGTTTTCCTGTAAATGCCATGATTTTGTTCTTCTTTATGGCTGAGTAATAATTTCCTTGATCCAGTCATCCATTGACGGGCACCTAGACTGTTGCCATAACTTGGCTATTGTGAGTAGGGCCTCCGTAAATAGAGGTCTGCAGGCGTTTCCACTGTAGGTCGACTCCGATTCCTTCAGATGTGTACCCAGGAGTGGTAGAGCGGGATCATATGGTAGGTCTAGCTTTAGTGTTTTGAGAAAACTTTATCCTGATTTCTGCGGTGGCTGTACCAGTCTGCATTCTCACCAACAGTGTACGAGTTTCCTTCTTCTCCCTTACGTTCTTGCCAGCGTTCGTTACTTTTTTTTTCTTTTCTTCCTAATCGTCATTCTGACTGAGCTAAGATGGAATCTCAATGTAGTTTGGATTTACATTTCCCTGGTGGCTAAAAGATGCTGAAAAAACATATATTTTAAAAATTCATATTGTATAAATTTAAATATATATTGTATAAATATAATATTTATATTGTATAAATTTATATATATTTCTTCTCTGTTAGATGAATAAGCTGGCTGAGCTTTTCTTCTGTTCTGTAGGCTATCTCTTTGTTGATTGTTTCCTTTCTTGGGCACAAGCCTTTTAATTTGATGTGGTCTCATTTATCATTTCTTTCTATTATTTCCCGAGCTATTGGAAATTGTTGCCTTTACCAATATCTTGAAGTGTTTCCCCTGTGTTTTCACCTAGTGGTTCCTAAGTTTTATGTCTTAACATTAAGGCTTCTGATCCATTGGAATTGAATTTTGTGCAGGGTGAGAGAGAGGAATCTAGTTTCAATCTTCTACATGCAGATAGGTATCTAGTTTTCCCATTTATCCATTTGTTGAAGAAGCTGACTTTTCCCTAGCATGGATTTTTGGCTTCTTGGTTGAGAATCAGATGGCTGTAGATGTGTGGGTTTGTCCTGGGTCCTCTAGTCTGGTCCGTTGGTCTAGTTGTACTTTTACACCAGTACTATGCTATTTTGGTTACAATGGCTCTGTGGCATATTTTGAAATTGGGTGTTGTGATGTTCTATTTGCTCAGGACAAATTTTTGTTGAGTGCTGATAAGCTGTTGTACTAGGAATGAGGGAGACTCTCCAATATTTAAAGAGTGAAAGAAGAGATGGCATGAAGGAATGAGAGAGGATGGAATAGGAGAGAGACAGGGCCTGCTGTAAGAGGTTAGGGAAGGCCTCTCCTAGGAGCTAACATTGGGTCTGAGACATTGAGAAGGCATCAGCAATAAAACGATCAGAGAGAGCAAGATCCCAGGCAGAGGGAGCAGTAAATACAAGTACCGGGAGTTAGGAATTGTTCCCTGTGGTGGCTGAACCCTATAACCAAGGGGAGCCGGCTCTGCAGGGCCTTGAGAGCCATGGCAAAGAGATGGGGGTTTATTCTAAGAGAAATGGAAAGCTACTCGAGTGCTGTAAGTAGGGGTGACATCATTGAATTGGTCCAGTATAAGCATCTTCCAATGGGGTACCATCCTTTGTCATTGTCTCTTCCAAATGATGAGAATTTTTTTCTTCTTCTCTTTTCTTTTTTTTGCAAGCGTAGACCAACGGAGAAAGCGAAAACTCTGCTAATGAGTCCATGGAAGTAGACAGAGAGACCTGAATCCTGTTTTACAAATGAGGGGTGCTTTGAAATGCCTTGAAAATATTCCCAGCCGATTCCTGACTCTTTAGGGCTGCTTTCAGCTCACTTGAGCCGTAATGAAGGTGGCCCTTATCAGCCTGAGCTTGAGCTGCCTTAATTAGACCCAGATTCTCTATCTTTAAATTGGTCTTACATCAAAGCTCGAGTTATAATTGCAGGTGATGTATTTGCGAGTTGCATTGTTATGTAGAATACGGCTGCCAGCAGGTTGCGCTGGGATTATTGAAAAGCAATTTGCAGGAGAGGTCTATGGGGGAAAGGTAGTTCACCTCACTAAGCCTAAAGAGGAAAAAAAAAAAAAGCAGCCATAGATAGCTGGGGGTCTTGGAAAAGCATGTTTAACAAGAGGTATTTAAAAAACACCTTCAATATTTCACCAGCTCTATTTTTCAGGCACATCTGGCTGGAGCCATTCCTGACTCTGAGACATGTGGCTCTTTAGGTCCCTGTTTGTTAGAGGTCATTGCTGGTCTGCATTTGATATAGCTGAGGGACTGGCCTGCTGGGGTCAAAATAGGTTATCGGGAAAGCACAGGCAGCTGGAGGCAGCCCCCACCCTGGCCCCAGCCGTGCACCAATTCCTCACTCAGTTTTGGAACCAGGAGACTTGAGGCTTACAAGGTGTTCGTAGAAGGTTGATGTCTTGGGCTGATTGTGTAACTGGGCTCTTGCGAGCAGTTGCTGCCACGAACACAGGAGGGCAGACAGAAATCATCATCTGACATGATGATTTCAAACCTTTTGGGTAAATATGCCCAAGTGGGATGCGGCAGCATGGATGAACAATTTACTAGGAGAACAATTTCCTGTTTACCAGGTGCAATAAGCCAGGCACAGAGAGACGAGCATGAACGTGCTCACTTCTTTGTGAAACCTAAAAAGAAAAAAAAAAAGATCCACCTCAAAGGAGTGGAGAGTAGAATGGGGAGTGGGGAGAACACCATCGAAGTGGACCAAGCCTCAACCAGACAAGAGAACTAAGACTTTATTTCCTTTGAAAAACATAAATGCAGATATATTTACATCGTTTCACCCTTTCCCCGTGTCCTTGATTCTGGAGCCTTTGGCAAATGTGAAATCGCTTTTTCACTGGTGTCCATGAGGGCCATCGATGGGGCTGTGACGTCCATAGCTGTGTGTGCTGCTCACCCACAGCAGATCATCCGGCCAGCGGAGGTTTGGAAACACCCACTGTGTTAGCTGAGTTTCTGTTCTGGTGGTGAACAGTGTTGGCCTCCGGGGAGGGAGGTGACCTCTTGCCTCTTGAATTGAGATAATGTCCCCCGGCAGGAAGGCAGCTGCGTTCCAAGGGGCTCGGGTTTGGGGAAGCAGAGGTCAAGTCAGCCACCAAGGACAGGGGTCCGGGTCTTCTCTCAGACCACATGCACTTTTCTAATCAAACTGGCTCATGTGATTCCAATTATTTTTCCATCCTCTCCCAGGGCACTGGGCCACGGGGTAGGCTGATGACCTGTGAAATTTCAATTTTAAAAAATGAAACTGGCTTTGATTTATTAAAAAGTCAGCCCATTCCTAGGGTCCTGTGCAGATGGGGAGCGGGCAAAAAGAGCTGCCAAAAGCCTGGGTCACATTTGATGGTGACATCCCCCCACCCCAGCCTTGGCAGCCCCTGCACATGTGGAGCCCTCTCCTGTGACGCCACAGAGAAGTGACCTGCAGCCCCAGGGCCATCCACACACTCCTGATGATGCTGGCAGCGCAGGCCGGGTGGGGCTTGTGCAGCTGGGCCATCGCAGCTGTGCTGGAAGATGTGACCCTGCCCGGGCGGAAGTGGCTGGGTCAGACCCTCTGTGTTGTGACTTCTGCCTTTGGCCTGTTTCCTCCCCTCGTTGCTGGTGGACCTGGTGGGAAGCAGTATCTGGGAGCTGGGAGTCGGCTCTGGACTGCGGGGTCAGTGCAGGCCAGGGGCAGAGCACCTGAGTGCTGGGCTGCTCCCTGGGGTGGGGAAGGTTCTGCTTTGATCTCTCAGACTCTGGCGCTTTGTCTCCCCGGCCTTCACCCTTCCTTAGAAAACTGTTCCGCTGAGGGACGTGGCGGGCTGGCTGCAGTGTACACACACCTGCACCGATGGATCTTCAAAACGTGATCCGGAGTTAAAAGAAAGGAAAAGAAAATAAACCCAATGAGATGGACAGGACGCGGCGCTCAGCTCCAGAACGGGCGCGCGGGGCAGCGACACGTGTAAAACAAAAGGGTCACGTTAAACATCAGAAGCGCTGCCTGTGGGAGGAGAGGGACGCAGGTAGGATTAGAGAGAAGGAATGAAACCAGCCATGAACGACGGGGTCGATCCACCGGTGCCCATGTGCCAGGAGCTGGAGAGCATTCGGAGCTCAACCGCTCGCACTAATCGGAAAGAAAAGAGACGTCCTTTTCATGACCTTCCTAGATAGGAGGCTGAGCTGGGTGATGGGTGGTGCCAGCTCAGCCCTGATCCTCCCAGCACACAGCAGAGGCCAGGGAGCTCACTGGGGGGTGGGGGGGGAGTGGGAGGACAGCTCAGGGGACAGCACCTTCCTGAAGGCAATGACAGCTGCCTCGGTGACGAACGAGCGTGGACACTCACGCCTGGCACTCAGCCTATGCCAGACTCCTCGTGGGTGCATTGATAATAAACCTCGCCACCGGGGCGGTTTCCAGTTCTTATGCAAGCCTGGCTCTGACGGCCCAATTTGGGAATCATTCTGCAGACCTTGGCGTTCGGCTGACAATGTGAAAATACCAAAGTCAATGAGGCTTCTAAGATTCTGGAAGACAGAGTATTCTTTGTCCTCTGTTAAGTGTCTTGAGAAACCTTCAGGGCTGGGACACCACAGCGGGAGCCTGGCACCCAGAACAGAGCCCTGAGGCCGCAGGGAGGAAGAGTTGAGAGAAGAACCACAGGCGCACGTGGAGAGTGAGCAAAGGCCACCCGGGACCCCAGCTGCATGTGGCGGCTGCCTGCTCACGCCTGGGGTGTTGACGCTTAGAGTCCATGTGGGCTAAAGGGCTTTAACACTCCCGATCTCACTGAGCCTTATGACTCTCCTCTGGGAAATAGCACTCCCAGTTTACAGACAGGAAAACTGAGGCCCAGAGTGTCCTAAGGCCAGGGGGGACATTAGTTGTAGACCTAGAACTGAGGCACATTGATTCCCAGACCAGAGCATTATATAGTAATGATAACAACAGTGACAATTACTAATCATAAGTGTCCATGCGAGCCAGGCATTTTTTAAAAAAGGGTTTTATATTTCATTTAGACCTTACAACAGAATTATGATGTGGATGTGGTTATTGTCCTCATTTTACAAATGAAACAGCTAGGATGCAGAGAGTCTAAGTAACCTACCTAAGGTTGCACAGCCTGGCAGCAGTAGAGGCAGGGCATGAACATGGGTGTGGGACAATCCTCTCATCAGCTTTGGTCACTCTATTACTGCCTGGAGGACCAATCTTAGCTGCTACAGGGCCTGTCAGATAAGACACCCTTCAGTGTGCCTGAGGGCTGTAGAGGAAGAGGGGGCTGTGGTTTCTGGAGCCAAGAATTTGGAGACTTGGCCAGCTAGAGGTCTCTCTGCTACTGCACACAGCTTAGCTGGGGTCCTATGGAGTTTTCCGGGGTGCTAGGACTTCAGGCAGTGGCCCATGCCCTGGGATGTCAATCTGCAATTTCCCGGACTTCAGCCCAGGCCTCCCTGCCCCCAGTCCTGCCCTTCATAAGGTGCACCCTTCAGACCCTGGATTCATCAGGGGGACAGGTGTGAAGTGCTGGAATCAGTCCCCACCAGCCTCACTCCACCAGGAGAAGTTAAGATGGAGCTGAGTTTGTCTTGACCTGGTACTTGATACTAACCCAGTTCTTAAATCTGTTGTTTTCTTCCCTTTCACCCCGTTACCCTCAGCCTGGAGTGCAGAGAAGCCCTTGGGGAGCTAAGATGAAGATCAGATGCCCGCATCTAAGAGCACAGTTCATCCAAGGGGGCCTGGGAGATGACAGGGCCATCAGAGAGCATTGCTTTCCTTGCTGTATCCATGTCCCTCTCCTCACGCCATTACCACAGCCTCCCTTCACCCCTGCTGGCCAAGGGCTGGGCTCTGCTCAGCAGGAAGAGCTCTGAGCCGCATAAAGCCACAGAACCCCACTTCCTGACTGGGGAGGCCCTGCAGGATGCTGACCACTGACTTTCATTTTTAGTTTGGAAATTATTACACCAGTCAGTGGCTCTAAGATACTCTGAAGTCATGCATCTGTTTGAAAATATGTTGAAAAGTTATGAACCCAGTTCTAGATTGGGGGAGGCCATAGAGGCCTACTTTATACACAATATTAAAGGGTTACCCCAGATACAGAGACCTGTCCGTGGATTCTCTGCTCATACACACCTTTGAGTATCAGGTCCTGTGGCGGTTGCTGCCATGTTCCTTTTGTGCTGGGTTTTCTTGGATGCTAAGTGGGCAGCCCTACGGGCTTGCTCACCAAGTTAGTTCTGCGGCCCACACTTGACCTCTTGCCTTGTAGATCATCCAGACTGACCAGCTTGAAGTCATTTTCCGGGGTGGTAGTGGGAAGAAGCACAGGGAGACTTCCAAACTTGTTTTTATTCAACATCCTTGCCTTCGTAAACAGAGAGGACACAGATGGAACCATCTGCTTCAGACTTCAGCGCTTTTCTACCTCCTAAAATTGGAGGGGGTGAATGCAGGAAAAGCTTTAACATGGAATTGGCCCTGGCATCCCAACCAGGACACGTTTTTCTAAAAACTTTTCCTCAAGGTCACCTTGAGGGTGGAGACAAGCAAGATATATTTTTAAAAATCATTGCTTCTCAGAGATGGAGACAGGCCTAGTAGTAGTCACTTCCCCTGTTACCACCCTCTAGTTGTTTTAATACCTGTTTATTTTTAACCTTCTTATTTCATGTTATCTCAGGTATGTCTTCTAAGGACCATACACCCAGTTTGGGGCTACTTTCAATCCAATGTGGAAATCTTTGTCCTTTAACCTGAAAGCTTTGATCCATTCACATTTATTGTGTTCACTCACCTGCTTGGATTTATTAAAGTCATCTTCTTGGGTGTCGTTTTCTTTATCACAACTTCCTATCTTCCCAGTTTGCTTTGTATCAAACCTGAGGGATGAGAGAGGACATTCGGCTGCCTTTTTACCTCCTATAAAGAAGACCCGTGTGTTTTCCCTGATTCCTTTGGAAATTCTCTTCTTTGTATCCTGAGTCTTCCAGGCTCTTTGGTTTCCCTGAAAGTCTGGAGGAAAGAATAGGAAGGAAAAATCTGGGTGCTGAACCAAGGAGAGAATGGGGTGCTACTCCCCTCATCTTCCTGACCACATAGGACGAGGGGAAAGGGGGAAAGGATGTGCAAGAGGCGGAGAAGGTGGCAGCTTACAGGGCTACCACAGAGAGCCAGATGAAACTGTGCTCTCTCAACCATAGAGCTGATTCACCCAGTTGGGAGCCCTGCTTTGGTGGCAGGGAGATGTCACCTTCTGAGTCTTTAGGACTGGTAACGGAACTGGCTTTCTCTCTGCCCTGCTTTATTTAATTGTCAGGACTTTTCTCTCCCGTGACTGTGGCTCATGACCAGATTTGGACCCCACCCCATAGTCTCTGAATGTCAGCAGTTGTATTTGGTTTCCAGCCTCCAGCCCCGCCAGTTCCTGCAAAGGCTAGCCCACTAGACCAGTGACCACACACTCACCCTCAAGTTGGCCAGGCTCTGGGGGAAAGTGGCCAGAACTGTGTGGAACAGATTGTGTGTCTACGTGTGGCCCTGGGACAGAACCCATGACGAGCAGCTGTGAAGTGTTCCACCCTCATGCCTCCAGTCAAGGGTCAGGATTTTTAGGATTCTGTTCATGGAAGAGGAAGAGCCCGGTGCCCCTGTGCTCCCTGACAGCCTGAGAGAACCACGCACCCTCAGACCAGTTCTTGAACAGACCCCAAGAGGCATGGAGGCCGTCAGCAGTACCAGGGTGCCGGTCACTGAGCTGGCTGGTGGAGAAGAGAACCAGGCCGCGCAGGTTGCCCGGGGCCCCTGCTGACCTCACGCTTTGTTCAGATGGGGGCTGAGTGACTTCACTGAGTGACTGTCCCAGGCCGAGGCCTGCTGCGAGCTGGCTGGGCTTTGGAAGTCTGAGAGCCCCCAGAGAATGGTCGGGAGGGGAAGCTCTGGTCCTCTCACTTCTGGGCTCCGGTGTCCCCTCCGTTTCTGTTTACAGACTACCTGGCTCCTGGGAGGGCATTTTTTCACCTATAAACCTACCTTAGAAAATTGAGTGAATATCAAATAAGACGCCAACTGCACTAAGGGAGGGTGTGGAAAGATGGTGTGCAGTCCAAGACAATATTTAAGCCCAAGCTGAGGGCTCTGGGGTGGAAAGAGACATCGTGAGACTAATGTCCTTCACACTGGGCAGGCCAGCACTCAACCAATGAAAGCCCTTATCCCTCCTAGAGGAAGCAGTTAATTCCAAGACCTCCAAGGGAGCAGGAAGAGAATATATAAGGGGAGAAGAACAAAGGGCACAAATACAAGTTAATAAAAAGAGACAAGCTCAGAAATCCTTTTTTTTTTTTTTTTTTTTTGCAAATGGGGTGGGGAGATGGGACTTCCATGCATTTAATAAACACTGAGTCCCTCTTGGTGAGGCAGCGTGGGTACAGTGGTGAACTAGACTGAAGTAACCCTGTTCTCACTGGATATCGAGGGGGGAGGATTAAGGGGGCGTGTTGAAGCACTCTGTCCAACCCAAGACCCTCTCTCTACGTGGGACCCCCCCCTCCAAGACAATACTGACCTCAAAGCTGAGGGCTTTGTGCAGCCACGTTCATCACCACATGTTTTTCAATATTGTGTTTTGAGAAATTCATTCCTAGAGATTTCATCATGCAGAATGGTCTACAGAATTAACCACCATTGTGGGACTTTCTGGAACCCCTGGAAAGGCATCATGCCCTGAGCATGAATCGCCACCTACCGTGGGGGCCTCTCCTGGCTGAGCGGTGGACGACGAGACCAGCTCCCTGGTTTGCACCTGCTCTTCCTCTGTGGAGGGCAGTCTGGTGGGTCATACTGTGAGTTGACCACAGATCCCCAGGGACAACTTCGTCCTTCTGGCAATGACCAGTTCCAGAATGAGCATGTGACTCAGCAGAAGACAACACAACGTGGGAACAGGTTGATCACATGCTTCTGAGAAGCTTTGGCCTTCACTGTTTGGTGGTGCTGAGGACCAAACCTAGAGCCTCCTTCCTAATGGAGGGCTTCGAGAAGCGTCCCCTGTGTTGGCTCCTGATGGACATAACAGAGATGGCTCATTTGACTGCTGTTGCCGGTCATGCTACAATCAAGCAGGAAGCCACCGTGGGTGACACCGGCTCTGTGGACAGCAGATGGAGAGGGCAAGAACACTGTCCTTGATGAGCCAGGTGTTCGTCTGCACTTTCTGCAGGGGAGATACAACACGTTCCTGAATGTTTAAGCCCGTTTGAACGGAGATTTCCATTGTTTCCAGTCTAACGCATCCTAACAGACACCTTGATAAACAGAAGTGAGAATCTGTTATAATGACTGCAGCCCCATTGGCTCCGCAGGGCTCCGTCCTCTGCAGAGGACATGTGGCCATCTAAACCCAGTCCCTGCTCATCCATAGTCTGCCCCGTGCTCCCGGACACTCTGGTTCTCTTGTAGAAGGAGTTCTACTAGAAGCCCCGCCTGTGGTGCTATCAACCTTTGGATCAAGTCAGGTTGAATAACAGCAAGCACTCTTCTAGAACCTGCTGTGTGTGCCTCAGGGATTTGCCTGAGCAGTCTGCATAATTCATTTAATCTTCTCAACAACCCTCTGAGCTGAATGCTACCACTTTTCACCTTTTCTAACTGAATAATCTAAGACACAGACATTAAGAAACTGATCCAAAGGCACAACAAGCTAATAAGTGGCTGGAGCTGGATTCACAATTAGTTGGTTTGGCTTCAGAGTTTGGGCCACTAGCTGTCTTGCTTCTCATGTGAGGTGGGTCTAGATCCATGGATAAAAAGTGTCATTGGGATTATAAAGGGGAAAGCATACCCTTTAGGGCCCTATGAGTCTCCAGGGAAGACATGGCAACTTTGAAGAATGAGAGTGTTGGTTGCTGGGCGATGAACCACGCTTGTCTTGCATTACCTCACCTCTCTGTGATCGCCTCTCTCCATTTCTCTACGACCAGCCCACTTTTCATCACTCTTGTCTACAAGAAGGACAAGAGAAACAGCAATCTGCCATATCAGAAAAATCCTGCAGACTCTGGCCACATTACCTTGCCAAGATCACTCTGGTTTCACCCACCTCCAGGCAAAAGGAAAGCTCCGCTGTGCAGAGGGGCCCTGGGCGGGCCCTGCGCGTCTCTTCCCCTGGGCTCAGGCTCACTCCCACCTTTTTTATTTTGCAAAACATTCCTGCTGCCTCTCCACTTTCCCACAGCACACTCACCAGCCGGTTAGAGGAAGGAAGGCTGTGGGGATGAGGGGCCTGGCCTGGCCACCGGGGTGGGCTGCAGGTGCTGGGGAGGGCTGGCCAATGGGACATTCTTCTTGGAATAAGCCTGACAAGTTACCACTGGCTCAAACCTAGGGTCTCATCTCCCTTAGCTCGGCCCCAGGTCACCAAAAGGAAATGCATTTAATTTTCGAATCCCTCCCAGAGCCAAAAAGAATTCCAAGAAAACAGCCATAAACATTGAAAGAGTCTTGTCTGATTTAGGAAAAACATTCCATTGGATTTAAAATGAAATATCCTGTGACTAATCTCATGTAAGACTGGGAACGGCACTAACTGTTCAGTTTGGTGGTCAGCGAGGGGACTCCAGAGAGCGACTGTGTCCCTCCCCACTGCCACTTTGGGAAAGGCAATCGATCAGCCAGGACTGAGTTTTCAAACAAGGATTGTGGAGGGTTTGCTGTTTGATCCCCAGGACCGCCCCCCCTTCTCAATTTGTCATTGATTTCCCATCAAGAGAGTTTGTGCAACTGAATCCCCATACAGTCCTGGCACTTTGTGAGCCAGTAAATAAAACCCAAATGTTAATTCTTACGAGCACGGCGTCCTTGCCAAGATATGAATAATGCACTGTGCAAGAAACAGCCTCGCGCATCCTCGGAAGGGGGGGACAAGGAACAGTGGGGCAGAGCTGGGAGCAGGGGGATTACGAGGGAGGGAAAACCAGAAAGAGACCTGCAGAGGGAAGAGGGAAAAGGAACCAACTGGCTTTTAAAGTATTAGTCCCATCTCTTCTACTTGAGCAAAATCTCTATGGCCAGGACCAGGCAGCAGCAATCATAAAGGATTACTAGGTCCCACATCACTGTGCCGTGGGGAGCACTTTCCATGATGTTCATTTTGTCCTCACCGTGATCTATGAGGTAGGCTCTGCTATTATCCTTATTTACAGATGAAAAAACTGAGGTTCCGAGAAGGTCAGCAATTTGGCATGTATAGCAGAGAAGACATGAGGCACCTTCTGTGGTTTGAGTGTGTGCCCCATGAGTTCACGTGTTGGGATCCTAATTCCTCCCTGCAGCAGGGTAGGGAGGCGGAGCCTGGTGGGAGGTGTTTGGGTCATGGGGGGCGGAGCCTCATGAATGAATGAATGCCTTTCTTGAGCAAGTGATTCCTTACGGTGAGCTTGGGTTGTTATAGAATGAGGCAGCCTCTGGTGTTTTATCTCTTCTGCCCGTGCCTGCTTCCCTCCCACTTTCCTTCTAGGAGTTGAAGCAGTATGAGGTCCTCACCAGCAACAAAGAAACTGTTGGCACCAAGCTATTGGGACTTCTCAGCCTTCAAAACAGAACCAACCTCTCATCTTTATATGTCATCCAGGCTCAAGTATTCTATTCTAGTAACAGAAAACAAACTAAAACAATGCTGGTTACCCGAGTCTAGAATCATGCCCACTGCTGTCCTGATCCAGAGTGGGAAGGCGAGGGGTGGGCAGGGTGAGCAATCACCCCAGGTTTCTTAGGACTCGGGGGACAATCGGGAGGCAGGACTTTCAGTGCTAAAACCAGGAACATCCCCAGTAAACGGGGTTGAGTGTGGGTGGATTGACACTGAGTATCCTCTACAGATGTTCAGGGCAAAGAACGTTGTCAGAAAAGCAGGCCCTGGTGCCTTCACTCTGTGTCTACCAGGTGAGCTGGTAGACACTGGTCCTGTGAAGGCAGGTCCTGGAGGGCCCCTAGCAATACCCTCCCCACATAGGACAAACGAAGAAGGAAAGAGCAACAAGGGCCCTTGCTGTGGTGCACCCTCCCCTAACATTTCCCCTCCAATAATCTTTCAGGCAAAGAGGAGAGGATATCATCTTACATTTCAGGCCCAGAAAGTCTTGTAAGTAACTTGTGATTTCTGCCTATTATTTATTAACCATCAGGCCATTTTAAAGGCACAGAGGGACTCTCTCTATTTAACACTGGGTCTGTGTAAGGCAAGAGAACATTCCTCAGCAGAGACCCAGTTCCCATGTCTGAACCCCACTTTATAAGCTGACGCCTCTCCCTCGTGAATTATGCCACCATCTAGCCTCTGGAGGAGTCGGTCTTGGAATTCACCCAATAATAATAGTTCCCACCACAAACAAAGCCACACATTTATAAACAGCGTCCTCATCTATGTGATCTGACCGGGACTCCTGGGGGGGGGGACGAGTTTCATGTTCCCCAATGTAGGGACAGAGGTTAGGAGAGTTAAATGATTTATGGAGGATCATCCGTTTAGGGCAGATGGAGTCAGAAATCAAGTCCATATCCTACCTGCCTTCTTGGCACCCTGTTATTAGGTATCAGGATGGCCGAACTATTTTTAAATTAAAAAAAAAAAGACTAAAGGACGCGTCCATCTTTGTACTCCTCTGTGTTCTTCTCTGTATTTCCACAATTGACCAAGTTCTTGGCACAGAGAGGGTGGTCGTTTAGCCTCCTGAAGCAGAGAGAGTCTAGGGAAACATCTGGGCTCTGACATCAACCAAGTTTCAGTCTGAATCCTAGCTTACCCGCCCTCAGTGTGACTCTGGCAGAATATCTAGCCCCTCTGAGCCACCAAATCATTTCCAGGCTAAAGTGCAGGCAAAACCACCCTCGGAGCCGCTGCGAGCTTGTGCTAGGGCCAAAGAGGGCTGGGCACGCAGCTAGCGCTCCATGGGAGATGGCCGCTGTTGTTTCCAGGACCCAGGATTCGGGGCACTTCTTTATGGCCACGCCGGGGGTGGCAACACTGTGACACAGGGCATGTCCTCTAATCTCCGGAGGTGAGGGGCTGTCCCAGGTGCTACCCCGTCAGGTTGGACTTACCTTTCCCACCAACATGCGAGGCAGCGCTTTGGAGGCAGCCACACATTACAATGCTGCTCCTGACCCCCTCCGTAAGTGCCTGGAGCCAAGCTACAGGTGATAATTAGCTCTCAGAAAGCAGGAGGACGTTAACTCCAGCATCTTGACTCCATTCCAATTGAGATAATTAAATAAAGTGCCCACAGGTGGATCCAGTTAATGAGGCATTGACTGGGCCTGGGCTGCACTGAGCAGGTGGCAGGCCAGGGCTGGGGCGGGAGCTTAGTGTGGAGGCCAAAGGCTGCCAAAGCGGAGCGTCCTCACCTTCCCCGTTCCGGCCTGCAGTTTGCCCCTGTCCTTAATACCCCAGGCCCACGGGTGTCCTCGGGAGCACCGTGCAGGGAGTCCGGGGTTTGTGTGCCTGGCTCAGCTGTTGGAGTAATGCAACACGGTGGGCCAGGGGCTCCACGGCCTGTGACTCAGTTTCTTCAAGTGTAAAATGATGGAAGCAGTTAAGGGCACAGCTCAGGAAACTGAAGAAGAGCTTGGGGACAACTGGAGTCAGCCTCCGTTCCTCCCCCTCCCCTCCCAGCTGCTGCTGGGCTCTGCTGCCCTCTCCTTGGCCTCATTCCTTCAGTGACCCCCATTTGCTGCCCTCAGTGATGAGAGGAGGCACAGAAGGACTTCTACCCTGGGTCCCTTGTTTGGATCCTGGAGAAGGTCACCATGGCCCAGCTTAGGTATAGGGTTCTCTGCAGACCAATCATGGTGGCTGGAAGAGGAGCTGGCATTCATCCAGAAACCGACCTATTGAATTGTCACCAGAGAGGGGGACCCTTTAGTCCTGAACTGCAAAGCCACCTTAGTTCATATGTGGATGATGCGATGTCATACATCCCGATTCTTCCTCTGAGAATAGAAAGAGTTTGTGCTCCTGGTACAAGCGGTGGTGGTGGTGGTGGGTGCTTGTGTTTGTGTGTTCCCATGCGGGTGTATCTGTCCTGGTCATCTGGAGCAGGAATGCACATTTCCCCAGAGAAACAATGCCACGAGATCTGGTTCATCTTCCAGAGCAGTCCAAGAAGTTAACCGGGTGACTGTGGGCAAATTGCTCCTCTCTCTGCCTCTGTTTCTGCATCTATAAAATGGGAGTGCTCAAAGCACTAGGTCAGGAGTCGTGGAGGTCATCAACAGCTCAGGTCCTTGGCATGCCGTGGGGGCATCGGTGAGGGCTCGATTAAAGTAGCCCGAGTTATTATTAGAAAGTTAAACACTGCACACACGTGCCTCAAGAAATAGAGGAAAATCTCACTTACAATGAAAAAGAGACCAGCAAGACCCCTGAGGACGACACCTGCTCTGGTGGATGTGGAAAGGCAGGTTTCACTAAAGAACCGAGAGAAAAATTCCACGGTGAGCCTTGGGTACCGCAAACAGGGCCTGGGCTCCTTCTGGCTGATTTTGCTAGTAGCCGTCTTCTTCCTTTCCAGGCGCTAACACTATCTGCTTGCTTTTGAGTGGCATTTGAGACTTCTTAGTGGGAGAGGGAAGACCCCCATATAGGACAGTGCCAAAGAGAAGGATGAGATGAGAAGAAAGAGACCAAAATAAAGGTGATCCTGACATTCCTGGGAAAGTGACGTGGACAGGCCCAAGAATGGAGGCGGGAAGAACTGGCCACGCTGCCATCCAGTGAGTCCCATGGGGCAGAAGACAGAGCAGAGCAGGAGCCTGGATCATGCACCTGCCTGAAGAGGAGGAGGGGAGGACACACGCTCTCCCGAAGGGGTACAGGAGGCCTAGGATGCCCTCCCTGGCTTTGGAACTGTCAAGAGCTGAATCTCCAGGGTAAAGCTGCTGAGCCTTTCCTGGTGCTCTGTGAGTGCCCTGGTTGACCTGCGGGACACCCTATTCTGCAGTGTACCCTGCTGTGATAATCACTGCCCACATGTCCATCGTAGTGCTCAGAACCATGCCAGTTCCCCAGGAGGTGACCCCAGCCGTCAGCAGGGCACTCAGAAACCACAGCGGAGCTGCTCCTGACCCTTCTCTCCGTGGGTCAGTCAAGATGCCCCTAATCTGTTGCCCCAGGACATCCCGGTGCCTTCAGTGGGAAAGGGAAGGCAATCCGGTCATTCATTCATTCATCAAACATGTCCTGAGGCCCTGCTGTCTATGAGGCTGTGATGAGCAGGAGGGAGGTATTGATGAACAAGACAGAAAAAAATCCCCACCTCCTGGAGACACATTCTGTTGGCAGAGACAAGGGAGAGACCCCCAACTCCCTGTCCTGTGTGGTAAGCGCTACCAGTAAGAACACAGGTGTGTACATCGAGAGGGCCTGATACACCACAACCAGAAGTTAGTATCTCAGTCTCTGTTTCACATCCAAGATGCAGGTTCTTTTGACGACTTTGGTTATATTTATAGTTATGAAGGAAACGTCTTCTGATGATGGAAAACATAGAAAGCGTAAAGATACAAAAATCTCCCATAAACCGCTGCTAAAACCACACTTACTTTATGCCTACTTGGGATCATATTGCAAATAGTTTGTAACCTGCTTTTTCACTTCGAATTACATGGTGAACCTCTCCTCCAGCCATAAAAATGTAATTTAGAACAACATGTTAAATAACTGCATCACATGCTATTATGTAGACGGGCCATAAATTATTTAATCATCTCCCTATTGTTGAGCATTTGGTTTATTTCCACTTTCACAAATAATGGTTCAATGACTCTCCTTATTCCTAAATCTTTGTTTGAGACTCTGTTGGTTTCTTAGGACAGTTTCCTAGTCAATCAGGGCACAAGTATTCATCAAGCAATTACTATGTACCAAGCAGAGTACCTTTGCTTTTTAGCCTGATTCTTTCAGTGCTGTCAGGAATGGCGACGATGCGGCCCTTGGTTCTGTCCCCTGATCAGGAACGTCTTATCCTGGCCTCAGCTGAACTTCTGGGCTGAGACACGGGAGGACCCTGCCTCATTTGGCCGATTTTTATTATTGTATCTTTTTGATCCTCGATCCTTCCTTTCTTGCTCCCAATCTTCCTGGGATCATGTTCTGTGTGAGAACACCCATACTTACTCCTTATTTAGGGGGGTGGAGATTGGTGAAAAGTGTCCCCAGAAATTGGTCCAGGGCTGTTTTGAGCACTTGCATGTATGCGTTGAGTGGGGACAGAGGGTGTGTGGACGGCTGGAAACTGGCCTCACTGCTTCTTGACCATTTCTTTGAAGGGACTGAAAACATACTTGGATTAGGGAAAGCCGCAGACCTGTCCCATCAACTGTTCCTAGCCTGTGAACTTGAAAACCTTTGGAAAAGTCCAAGGATGCTGCGGTAGAGGGATTGTTTCAATGGCCCTCATCAGTGGCCTCCCTTAATCTATGCCCTTTGCCCTGAAACCCTGCAGTCCCCTCTCACGCTAATTCAGGCTTAGCCATGAGATTTGCTTGGCCAATGGTATGTTAGTAAATGTGTTGAAAATAGAAGCTTAAAAAAATACCTGCATGTTTTTGCCCACCGTTTTGCACAATTGAACTTGTTCTTTGTCACAACTCTGACACTGTCATCAGATTTTACTGTGGCTGGCCTGTTGAAGGATTGCAAGAGCTGTGAGGATCCAAGACCATCTAGACCAGCCAGTCCCCTGCCCATCTTCCAGCCGACTGTAGACACATGAGCAGACATAGACAGGAACAGCCAACCTCCCCTTAGATCAGAGAACTGATATATAGGCTTGAGAAAAAAATAAACTATACATTGAGTTTTGGAGTTATTTGTTACTCAGCAATAGCTAACTAATACAGCTATGATATTGAAGAACCAAAAAAAGGAGAACAACAGGGGAAGAACAGATGGGCAGAGGGGATAGCAACAGGTCAAGGCACTCAGGAAAAACCTGAGCTCTGAATTCACCTTGGGCATTGTGACATAGTAGGTCTCACCCTGTGGCTGAGCCTGCTCTTTGACCTACAGAGTTGAGCATGGCTACCCCTTCACATTGGGCACCCTCACTTCTGAGTCTCCTGACTAGAAGTTCGAGGAACCAAAGTTGTCAACTCCTGGGGAGCAGAGGTCCTAAGAGAGCAAACACATCTACATTTTGAGGAAAGTTCCAGAACTTTCCACTAGAATCTCTACCTAAGAACACATGGGGCCTTCCCAGAATTGGCCAGATTTCCACTTGTCTTCATCTATACTTGTTCTTCCCCCTGCCTAGGTTCTGGTCCCATGCTCGGGGTCCACGGGTCACCTCTGATCTGGGGCACTGTGCAAGAACTTATCTCGTCCTGAACTCATTACAGCCCCCCAAAGCCAGGCAGTGCCAGGTTGCAGTGATAGGTGGTCCTGGACCTGGATCAGTTCACCTCCAGCACAAACCCATCCCCGTTCCCACACTGAGGGCCTGAACCTCATGCCATGGGTGCACGTGGAGCCGTGAGAGGCACCCCCTCGGGAAGCTGAAGCAACACATACAGCTCCCTCAGAGCTAGTAAATGGCTATCCCCTCCCATTTCTATTTCCTCCGAGCTGGCTTCCAAACCGAGAAACGCAAGTGGCCCTCCACTCCTGCCTCGATATTACATGGTGGTTTCAGTCTCATTATTATTGCATTATATGTAGCACATCTGTTACTGGTCAGGAGCCAACTATTTAATTCTATTAGATACATCTATACAGCAAAGTGATAATCTGCACCAGGTTTGTGGAACAAGCACTTAATACTTGGCAGAGAGCAGCCAAAGGCTTGCTACACAAGCCAGAGAGTGCAGGAGGCCCGTCTAGCTGCGGGTCGGAGGCGGCCAGAGCGCTCCGCTACATTCTTCCCCAGGCGGGCACCCAGTGTGGGAAAGAGGCAGTCGAACCCTGGTTCCAACATCTGCAAGATATTGACGGAGAGCGGGGAGGCGGGAGGGAGGGCGAGGGGAAACGTTTACCTAACCAAATGCGAACTCCTCCAAGGGGATTCGTGTCAGCCAGACTAAATGAAGTGAGGGCTTTAGGCACATGTGGTAGTATTTACCCCCCAAGAAACGGACACAGATCCGTGTCTTGTTCAGTGACTCCAGCGCTGAGACATGCCTTCTGCAGTTGCCCTCGGGTTCCTGTTTGTGTTTCCTGGCTTCGTCTCTGCACAACGCAGGATGGGTTTGCTCTCCGCCCCCAGGAGCAAGAGTGAGCCCTGTGTCATGCCAGAATCTCTGGCCAGGGCGCTGACCCCACAGAAACGCAGGCTGGACCAGCTCTAGGACCTCCTAATACCCCCCAACACACAGGACCAGTGAACAGCCATCGCCATGCGTCGCCCCGAGCTGGCCACACTGGGTGTCAGCTTCTCCTTCGGCTTCTTCACCCAGGGCTGAGGGATGTGGAAGGAATGATGACAGGCTCACGGCCACGTCTAGCTTCCCCCTGACCCAGCGAAAGGATCATTTCTAAACCTCAGACTGACGAGGGGAGACAGGAAGGGCCAGGTTGAGAAGAAATCGGGTCTCCTAATTCATCCATTCTAAGTGAGATGTCATCAATTTTAAGATGCACCGTTATTTCACATACAGTGGAGAAAGAACAAAGTGCTGAGCCTTCAGCTCTGCTCTCCAGCCATGAAAGACAATCCCGATTTCCAAGGTGTTAGATGTTGGGGGCCGAGGGCGCCACTCATCTTAGGATGCCCAAACCCAGGGCTCTCCAGGACGGGCCATTTATGAACTGTGTAATGGTGAGTGGGGATATTGGAGGCATAGTGACCCAAGGATTAAATATTGTGTATGTAAAGTACTTAAAAGAGCCTACGTAAGTGTTTGTCATTTACTTTTTGTGTGACTTTGAACATGCTGCTTAATATCTCTGTGCCTCAGTTCCTACAAAACACAGGTAGCAACACTTTTCTCTTTCTTTTCCTTTAGTGTAGACTAGTGTTTGAACTTGAACTGACAGGAGGGTGGGTAGACAAGGGGACCTGGCTCAAGGAGAGTCCATATGGTTGGTGGGCTCTTGCCACCACGCTGACCTGTCCCTTCCCAGTCCTTCAGACATTCCAGCTGCAGCTGAGGGCTCTTCCTGGCTGAACCCACCCACCACACCAGGCTTCCCTCCTTCCCAGGAGTTTTGGGGAGAGTCTGGGCCCTGTGGCTGTGGAAGGTCCTTGGACAATGCCCCACAGGCCCTGTCTGGCCACTGGCCTCCTGTCTTTGCAATTTCTGGGCACCACCCACGTCTGCTTCCTGTGTAAAGGTATGCCTTTTGTTTCGGGGCTTCATTTGCTCAGCAGTTTCATATCCAGTGTCACTTTCAATGTTTACCGTATGCTGTCTTAATGACGTGATTCCCGTTAAGTAAGGGAGGAAACTGAGGTCTAGAGAAGTGAACTGAAGCCCAAAGCTTCACGAAGCTGCTTCTGAGAGCTCGATCTTGGCCGTGTATATTTATGAGGTACGTTGGACTCCTGGCCTCCCCGTATTTGGTTTCTCTCCCCATAGTGGCCCTCCCTGCTGAAGGATCATGCATTCCTGCCTGTTGACATCAGATTTGGCCACGTGACTTCATTTGGCCAGTGAACTGCGAGCTTTGTCCAAGAAGCAGCCCTAAGAGCCACGCGTGACTTGCCACATGTCTTCTCCTTCCAGAAGGTTAGCCAAGTTCCACATAGAGGCTGCTTCATCAACCTGAGTCCTGTGGTAGGAACAATGTGGGGAGGAGTCATGGATGGCCTCCAGGGGACATGACACATGAGCAAGAAGCAGATCTTTGTCCTTAAAATCAATTGAGATTGTGGGGTTGGGCTTTACCCCAGCAAAACCTGACTATCCCAACAATACAGTGTATTTGTTAAAACAAACCCTCGCACACCGGACCCCTATCCCCTGCTCGTCCTCCATGGAGTGCCTGCTGTCTTAGAGGGAGGCTGTTCAAGCGCCCAGATGACCAGGGCTCTGCTTCATCCTGTGGCGCTCATAGCTGTCCTTCCCGGAGCCCTGATGGGCACCATGAGCACAGAATCAAACCACCCTGATCATTTGCTAAAGCACAGCCAAGGTGAGTGACGTCAGGATCTCAATATGCAGACTCAATAAGTCACACTTCCTCTCCCCGCCTCCTCCCATCTGTCCGTCCTCATCTGAGAAAACGTGCTCCGTGCTCCAACAGCTGACCCGGGGGCAGGGCCTCCGCACTGTTAGCTGTTAATCTCCCTCCAACTCCATCCAGACTGACAATAAAGGATAGAAGCGAACATTCTAGGCCAGTCAATCCTATTCGACTTGGAGGCCACCGGTTCACATAGAGGTGCACCCTGTCTGCCACACAGTGGGCACTTGGTGGGCATGTGTCAAATGAATGTTGGCAAATGTGTAGAAAGTCCGGCCAGCTTTGGGAGCCATTGCAGAGGAACGCTGGTGGTAGAGAAGGGTGCAGAGGAGGCAGGGAGCTCCGACTCTTTTGTCTGGATTTCTGTTGTCTTTGCAAAAGCCAGAGATTCCTCTAGGCCTCATTTCCTCACCTAAAGAACAGCAGAAATGAAGCCAGTAGGAGTCAGAGAATGTCAGGATAATGGGATACAAGGTCCTCGAGCCTGAGTTCTGTTTCCACCCATCAGCAGTGCGACCTTGAATGCAACCTTGCCTCTCCCAGCCTCAGTTTCCCTACATGTGTAAAAGTGTGGGCTGGAGTATCCATTAGGCCTCCTTTGGCTTTAACCGCCCGTGCCTCTCATTGTGAGTTGAATTGTGTCCCCCTCCCCACCAAATTCACACTTGGAGGTCCTAATCGCCAGCACCTTGGAATGTGACCTTATTTGGAGACAGGGTCTTTACAGAGGTTAAAATGAGGTAATCACAGCAGGCCCAAAACAGGAAGACAGTCATGCTTACTAAAAAGGGGCAATTGGAACAGAGACATATGGCGGCCACACCACATGAACTTGAAGATGGTCACCTATAATCCAAGGAGAGAGCCTGGGAACCATTTCTTCTTTACAGTTCTCAGGAAAAACCAACCCTGCCCACACCTTGATTTCAGATGTCTAGGCTCTGGAAACATGAGAGATTTATTTCTGTCATGTAGTCACCCAACTTTGTGGCACTTTGTCATGGCAGCCCTTGAAAACTAACATAGCTCTCAATTTCTTAAGGTCCTGGAAGTGGTAACATATAGTCTAGAAGAATCTGGTGAATTAAAAATAGGAGTAGGGGGCTGGGGCCCTAGTTCAGTGATAGAGCACTTGCCTCACATGTGTGAGGCACTGGGTTCAATCCTCAGCACCGCATAAAAATAAATATGTAAAAAGATATTGTGTGCATTTACAACGAAAAAAATATTTTAAAAAAATGGGAATGGGAAGGAAGACTGGCATTATCGAGACCGAAAGGCAGCCCCGCCTGGTGTGTCTGAGGACTGGCAAGTGCCCTGCCATAGCTCTTGCGTACGGTTGGAGATACTGGAAGGTGGATTGGGGCCAGATCATGGAAGATCCTCTATTATCAACAGTCTAACATTAACTGCTTTTATTTTTTGACAACCAGGAACTGTTACAGCTTTTTGTTAAAACAGAAGGAAGGATTCTCTGTTGGATTGGGGTTTCCAAATGGTCAAAATTGACTCAGGATCAGTCTAGTTGAGTGAGGGAAGTCAACTAGACAAAAAAATACAGAGTAGATTTCTAGACCTGTTGGCTTGTGCGAGGAAATAGATTGTCTGGCTACAAAGCTGAGCATATGCTTCCTGAAGCTGTTCCTTTGTGGGTCAAGCTCTGATTCATGTCATCAACTAGTGGTGACACTTCAGTCCCAACCCGGGTAGTGGCCCACTCAGTTGTGGCAGGGCAGGAGCATCCAAGTGGATCTGCGTCTCGTGGACCCTGGTATGAGCCCTGCTCCCGTGTCAGGCAGAGTGTGGCAGCGTCTGACGGTAGGAACGTGGGGTCTGCGTGATGATGTTGCCAAGAGGACCTCCGTCTTGACCTGACCTCACCGTGTGTGTTCCTTCCATGTGGCACAGCTCCTGTCCACCATCCCGATCTTTATTCCCGTGTTCCCACCACTCTGGGTTTGGAGCCTGGAATGTTAGCCTGGCTTCCTGGACTGTCGATCGGCTGACCTCAGCTTCTGGCTGGGATCCTCCTTCAGATCGTATGGCACAATTGGCAGCATGTCCCACACCCCAATTCTGCTCCTGTGGACGCTGATTCCAACCAGTATGGGCTCACTCTTCTGGTTTGTATAACTGGACAATGGGCTACCCTTTGGAAAGGTGGTCAACAATTTCCAGCAAGGTCCATGTCTCATTAGCTGTTCCACTTGGACTACCAAGGACCCGGAATTCCTGAACGGTCCCTTCTCAAGGTACAACCACGCCCTTTCTTTTCTGTAGAGAACAGGGCAGGCTGACCTATTCCTGATCTTCAAATGCATATGGAGGGCTGAATGTCTGAATTTGAAGGTGTCTGGGGACCTGCAGATAAATGATGTCCCTCAGAAGCGAGGGGCTCGGGTTACCTCAGAGCTGCCCACAGTGGCTGTCCTCGCTGTAAGTGCTTTGGATCAGGGTCTTTTCCAGCTGAATATCTCATGCTTACTAGGGAGCCAGTCCAGGGCTCTGGAGCATAGGACTGAGCTCCAAACTCTACTCCAAAAGAGTGAGTGACAAGCAACTAATTTCCAAAGTTGTGCAGCGGATATTTTTTCTTCCTTCAACCCTCTGGGAGAGAAAAATGATGCAAATGAAAAACCCAAAGGTTTTTTTTTTGTTGTAACTTATGATTAATCTTGAAAAAACCACATGAGCTAAGCATTCCAGTCCTGGCGCTAAGCTAAAGCCAGGAACATGATCCTGCTCCCTCACACACTCCGGGCTCCCTGGTTCCCAGCACCCTAGGTCATTTACACAGCGCAGCTCGAAAGGGAGGAGCGTACCTTTGTTGGGGCCAGCTAAGGAAAGAGAGGCCGCAGGGTCTGTCTTGGGGAAATTATTCTCCAATTAGAATAAAAGATTGATGTATTTTTATAGATTTTTCTCTTTCAGGTACTTGATCTCATTGTTCTTCATGGCAGTGCAATGTCATCTTTTTCCAAGGCCAATAAAAACGCTTTTGCAAGACGGTGGGTCATGGCTGACTATGGGTAAAAACGATGATAGTAGAAAGATCGTGGGAGCAAGAACAGGCCACCCTATCTCTTCAAGAGTAGGGCATGTTTGTGCTCCAAAGAGGGCTCCCTGCTCGCTGGTCAATGCCGACTTTCAGGGAACCGTGACCCCTCCAGGCTCTGCTATTCATACCAAACCTGGGACTAGCACTGTTTGTGTTCCCTCCAAGACTTCTTGGGAAAACAAAGTTGCTGTGGTGATAACCTATTCTACTCATGTCTCCATTTTCTTGGGGTTTTTATGAAAATCAAATGAGCCAAGGCATGCAAAGTGCTAAAGGTGGTGCCTGGCACACAGTAAGTGCTAAATATATGCTGGCCATTATTTTTATTGACTTTCAACAAAGCCAGCTAAAGATAGAGAAAGGCAGAAAGCAGGGCACCAAGAAAACGGGACTTATCTCCCTACTGGGCAGCTCTTAGGACACCTCCTTGAGTCATCAGCTGGGCAGGTCTTTCTTTAGGTGAACTGCAGCCCTCTGCCACCCTCTTGTACCTGGGTGGCCCCAGCAGTGTGATGGGACCTTTGGACAGGGCTGATTTGAGTCGGGATAAGTTTGGACCGTTTGGTGTTGAGCCATCATAGTATAAAAACACTTTTTCAAATTAATGAGTAATGAGGACAAGATACAGCCTTGTCCTTCCCTGAGCCCAACCTTGTCCTTGAACTTGACCCTCTTGGAGTTTAGGAGGAATTGCGATTTCCCACATTAATAATATGTTCAGTGGTTTGTTTGTTTTATTTTCTTCCCCCTCCCATTAAAACTTGAAGCATTTGCTTTCTAGGCTGCCTCAGAATATTCTGGTCTAAGTGGAGATGTCGGAAGCCTGCCTTCTCCCACAGCCCACCCAGCCTCCTCAGACACAACTTCCCTTCTGGACTGACTGGGGGTCACTGGCCTGAGAGGCTCTGCCAGGGGTAAGCAAAGGCAGTGTTGGACCCCATTTTATCCTAAGAGGAAGAAGGCAGCATCATTGGCCACAAGCATGGGAAAGCCCAGGTTGGGGTGCTGGGGTGCCCGGGATCGGAAGGCTTTTATATTAATTGGCGACCATTTACAGCTTCATTCTCAGCTCTGATTTTAATTAGGTGCTTCCGGATGGAATCACCAAATGTTCTGCCTCCATCCTTGTTTAATCCTGCAGTCTGATGGGCCCTGATTTATGCACATCAATACTGTTTACAAACATGAAAGCCGCCCAACCGCGTTTGAACTTTAGGCACCACCATTGGTTATCGATAAGGGGAGGCAGCTTGGCAGGTGGCGTGTCAATACCACCAGGTCAATATTCCGTGCACAGGCGAGATCCAGGCCTTTCTGAGTGGCTGGGGGAGGAGGCTGCTCCTCTTGTCATTGCTTCTATTGTGACCATCTTCTTCCCCATCCCGAGTCCCTCAGTGAGGCGCTACAGGGTTGATCTGCTGATTTAAGAGGTTTACTCTGGGGTAAGAGGAGAAAGCCACCATTTTGGAAGAATGTATTTTTCCCCCCCAGTGGACAACAGAACCAGGTTCTCTTGGGATGCTTGAGTTGGAGTCTGTTTTCTGCCGAGTTCCCACTCTTAAAAGCTGTATATTGGGGCAGAACATCCCTTGGCCTCCCTTTTTGCATCTAGAAAATATGAAAACTCAGTGGTAAAATGTAAGCTGGGGAGGACCAAGTGGGTTGTGGGAAAGTTTAGCTTGCAGAGCAAGACGTTGGAGGTTCGAATCCTGGTTCTGCCCCTTTCTAGTTGGGTGTTCTCCAGTACCTTGCAGGATCTTGCTGAGCCTCAATTTGTCTCTGTGTTGAATGGGTTTAGTAGAATACTGTTTGAGGATTAAATGATTAAATATAAAGAGTACATTCTGGTATCCAAACCTAAGAAATACTTAATGTATAGTAACTGCTGCTCCATTATTATGGCTATTTTAATTATCGTTCTCATCATTATTATTTAGAGGACCCAGGTTTGGCACTTCTAAGTAACCTTGGGATGGTTATCTTCCCTTCTGAGCCCTGGTTCCTGCAGCCACTGAATATGGATCCTAACAGTGAACTCTGCAGATCCTCTAGGGCTACATGGAGCTGGTGAGTTTTGGGTGCTCAATGCCTGTGAGCCCTCTTCCCCTAATTTTGGTTGTCTCCCTTTCTTACTGTGAGAAATGTGAGCCTCTTCTTTTTTTTTGTAAATCTTTTTGCAAATTCTTTGTAAATCTGAGGCTTCTCTCAAATCAGCGTGGACAGGTCAACCTGGGCTGGCAAGAGCAAGTTTCCAGGGCCTGGCAGCAGGGGTGTGGGGTGTGGGGTGTGGGGAATGTGTTGGGGGGTGTCCCCTCCGCATGGTAACATCCACGAGGCTCCTCTGGGGTTTCGCTTTTGTTTTGTTGACTCCTGAGCATCTCCTTGTTGGCCCCTCTCTGTACCATAATGTAATTTGTGGGAAGCAGCTTAGTCCACCCAGGACTTCATTTTCCCAAGTTCCCATGAAGGAGTCCAGTTTCCAAGGCAGCGAATGCCATGGCCCAGGTTCTGGGTGACTGGGAAATTGTGTTTCTACGACTTTTGCGAAAAGAGTCCCCTGAGCCTAACATATGCATTTAGCATCTGTTGATGTAGAGAGGCCCCAGGCTTTTACTGAGTTGGTTAACTTTTGGGGTAGTTGGGGGCTAGTGCCTCCCCCAACTACAATGACCATTCTGAATAATCTGAAAATGTTGTCTTCCGGGAGGGTGACTGACTCATCACAATTCGTCTGGGAGTTTCCTTCTTTGAGGACTCAAAAGGCCCATGTCCCAAGCTCCTTTGGTCCCAGGCAAGCTGGGACAACTGGTCACCCTGACTTCTAGTGTAGCCAAATGATCTTCCTTTCCTGCAGATGACGGAACAGAAAAAAAAAAAATGAGGATTAATTGTGGGGTTTCTTTACCAGAAAAGAACAGGGACCCCCCCCCAAGAGACCCTGAACCCCCTGCTCAGCAAACTAAGCCTGAGTTGCCACTCTTGCCCCAGGAGACACATGAGGCAGCTTCTTCCTCATGGAGGAAGGAGGACTCTGTGGGCAGCACTAGTTGGGAAGCGTGGAATGAGGGGCACCTATCATTCAACTCCAAATGATATTGTTTTATCACTATCATAACCATCTCCCCCCCCCCCAACACACACACACATCTCCCTTCTGAGTCTTCTATGAGCATCCTGGGGGCAGAGCAGTGCACAGTATAAATCTAAAGAGAATTATCTCTTTGGGCTTAAAAGTCAGAGCAAAAGCCACTCCAACAAATGAGTAAAAGAAACTTGAGAATGATTTAAGTGTCACTGAGGTCCCTGAGTGAAGGATGCTGGTGTGGCTCATGCTCCTGTGGACTGCATATTTTCAAAGGCTGAGTAAAGCAGCTACAGGCTTCTGGGCACTGGGTGCTGCAGACACTGTGCTACATGCATGTGCCTCACCATCTGTCCTCTCAGCATCCACGCCAGGAGGACAGTAGTCTTCACAGGCCTTTCCTAGATAACTGGTCTGAGGTTGCACAGCAAGCAGGTGGCAAGGCCAGGACTTGGGCCCTGGTCTTCAGGATACAGAGTCACACTCTTGACCAGTGTGCTACACCGTCTCCCTCTGTCCTGGGTCCCCTTCAGCACACAATCAGCCTTGCCGGCTCTCCCTCCATGGATTTGTACTGTGATCTCCCGAAGACCCTCCCGAGGTGCTCTGCTCAGAATGAAACACAAAGCGGTCACTGCTATTAACGCTGACCGGGCACACACGCACACACCTGCTGGAGACATTCAGACTCAGGTGGAATTTCTGCATAGTGTGCAGCTCTTTTCTTTCGATTGCACCTATCTCAGTGGTTACTCCACAGAAGTTGGGTGAGGTGGTTGAGGTCGCCTAGGTCTTAGAAGGACTGAGGAAGGTGCTGGGGTGATGGAGGTAGGGTCGTGCACAAGGCCCCCACCCTGCCCTGCCCGAGTGTGCTGGAACGTGGCACTGCTGTGATCAGAGGCCTTGGTAGAGAAGCTTCCCCCGGGAGCAGATCCACAGGCTTTCATGAGGCGCAGGGCTGGGAACTGGGGGAGCCAAGAGGGGGGCTCTGGCTCCACGGTTTAGCTGGGAGGGCAGATTGCAGCTTTGGAAGGGTGAGTCAAGTCCAGCCTAAATACATCAGGGGGAGATGGCTGCAGCTGAGTCTGGGTCCCACACATTCCTCAAGTCCATGAGCTTCTAGCCACATGTTTTCAGAACCCCAGACCCTTCCAGAGCAGGGCTCTGTGGGGCCTACTGAGGCCAGCCTGGCTTTACCCTGAAGAATGTCACTCCAGACTTTTCCACAAAGGTCTCTTGAGTCTCCTCCTTTCCCTCCCTGCCACCTCAGTTTCCCCACTCACCCCGGCCCATCCTGCCTCCCCGCAGCCTGTGTGTCGACTGGTTTGTCCGATATTTGGGGTTTGCCAGACGGCAGGGTCACTGTGAAGAGGAGGGAGGAGGCAGGAAGATTGGCGTCCCCTCGGTGCTCTGGGGAACTCAGGAAAGACGTGGCTGACTGTTGGGAGATCCTTCCTGGAGTCACTCACATCCAACTCTAAGTTTCCAGAGTGTTCCATGAGCTACCAACACGTCCCTTGCCTTGGTGGCAGGTTATTCCTCAACGGGTCAGCAGAGACTGCTCTGGGGCTTCTCGCCTGGGCCTGGGTTCTCTTCTACAGGATTCCGGGAAAGTTTTCCTGAACATCAATAAGTCACGGGTGGGTCTGAGAGACGGGTACTGCCTCTTCATCCAAACAGAAGGGACTGGGTCGCTTTTGAACACGCCATCTTCACAAGGAGACACATTGGGGCTGCAAATCTGGTTGCCCCCCCCCACCTTTTTTTTTTTTTTCCTTGCTAATTGGCAGGAAACTAATGAACGATGCTCTGCCTGAGCAGATGCTCCTCGCGGAAAAAGGCAGAATTGGAGTTTTTCTTGCCTTTTTAAAAAAATTTTTTGAACACATCAAGAAGGTAGTAACATGTGGCAGGTCAGAAATTAAGAGAAGGTAACAGTACAGATTGTAAAGAACACAAAGGAGTCGGGGTGTGTCTGTGTGTGTGTGTTTGGGTGTGAGTGTGTGTTTTTCTCTTTTGTTTTAACTTCCTTGCATCTTTTTTTTTTTTTTTTTTTTTTTTAAGCTCATATTCGGCTGTAGCTCATAATTAGCAGCTAGGCCTCTGGGACCTAATTAACCAATTCAATTAACAAAAAAAGCACACGAGTCACCCTGACATTTGTCAGCCATTAGGAGGGATGTCAGACTGGCAGTTTCAGCCGACACATTAATGGTGATTAGCTCATTTGTGACTCACTTTTACTCCACGATCCTCCTGGAGAGACAGCCTCTAAGCCACACTGCCCAGAGCTGTGGGGTCAGTCGTTTGACCTTCAGAGGTCAGGAGGAAGCTCCCACCCCGCTCTCCCATGGGGTCTAGGGCCCCTCTGCAGCCTTAGCCGAGAGGCTGAACTTCTCCCAAGTTCCCATGAGAAGTCTCTTTGGAGGAGCTGGATAATCTTGGCTATTTCTCCAGGATGAACTCAGCAAAGGTTTCTTCAGTAGGGAAGAAGCCTTTTAAATTTTATGGTCATTATTATTTGGGGCCTGTCGGTTCCCATCTTTAGTTCCCTGGCTGGGCAGGGCTGCTGCGGTCAGCTCTAGCAGCAGCTTCTTCAATGCGGTACTGCCTTTGTTCTTGGGTTGATTACCTCCAGTGCCTTCTGTGATGTAGACAGGTATTTATATAGTGCCAGGCTATCTTTGCCTCTGATCTCCCTTAATTTAACTCAATTTTCCTGGAAGTCCTGGTAAATAAAAAGCAAGAAAGCCCAGGTAAATAAAAACTCTGGTTCAAGGGTTGGCGGGTAAAGGGGAAAGTCCTGAGGAACCAGAGACCTGACAGATCTTCCAGTGTATTCCTCCCCCAAATCTGATTTGTTCTCCAAGGAGCTTATCAAGGGCTTGTTTTGCTGGCCTGAGGAAATGACAATCCCCAGGTAGCCTTTGGAGATTGTGCTTGGCTGCATATAACAGAAAACGTCAGTAGCTGTGACTTCGACACATGGGGATATATTGTTCTCACCCAACAAGGGGTCCCAAGAGAGGCAGCAGAGGACAGCTGTGCTGGCTCCCTCTGTCCTTCTGCCCCACTTGCCTTAGAACCTGCAGAGTTTGTCCTTGTGGAGGCAAAATGGTGGATCGCAGGCTTCCAAGCCTGATGTCTCCATTCCAGGAAGGAAGAAGAGGGCAGGGAAAAGAAAAAAGTGTTGTGAAGTCTGCCTTTGTCTTTACATCAAGGAATAGCAGCTTTCCAAAAAAGGTCTACCCAGCAAATGTCCACTTTTTACTGACCACAACAATGTTGTACGGTCACCCAGACTACAAGGGACAGTGGGAAATTCAGTTACTCTTGCTGTCCTGAAAAAAATTGGGGAATCTATTGGTAAGGAAGAAGGAAAGGAGAGATATTTGGTAAACTAGCAACATCTACCAAATACATTTATTGAGTACCAAGGAGGGGGACATATTTTCCTTGCAAGAACCATTCAGGAAAGTGATGATGATACTCCTGTTCAATGGAGGGTCAAGTGGGCTGGGGAAGGCTGACAAGTCTACAGAAGTCACTCTCTGGTTAATGATGATGGATGATAGGTTTTCAGATGTACTGGATACAAAGCTTCTTTTTTTTTCCTCCCTTAAAAAAAATTGTTTATTTATTTTGAGACAAGGGTCTCACTGTGTTGCCCAGGCTGACCTCAAACTCATGATCCTCCTGCCTCAGCCTCCCAAATACCTGGGATTACAGGTGTGCCAACCCGCCTGGCTCATGAAGCCTGTTCTGCCCCGCAACCTCTGCACTGGCACCACACTGCATTATTCATGATTTCTCACACACAGTGCAGCCACGTGGTGGGTATCCCCAAAGATCAAGATTTTTCCCACCTGAACATTGGGCTGGAAAACTCAGCAGAGGCCATTCCTCTTCCGGCCTGCCCGTGTGGCTTGCCTGGTTCTGAGCCACATGCTAACACAAGCATATGGGTTTCATTTCCCTGGGAGCTAGCCCAAGTAAACCTCCAAAGAAATCTTGCTTGCCACCCTCTGTCCCTGCTTGCCAACCCCCAATCCCCGCTCACATACAAAGATGACCCATTCAAGTTGGAGACACCCTGGGCGGCACAATTAGGCTGGAGGAGAAAACAGACCTCGTTTCAAAAGGTGACTCCCTACCATTTTGAAATAAGACTTCATTAATCGCAGGCCCCTGTTGATTCCTTACCCTCCAGTGTCCTGGACGGCTTGCATGTCGCATAACCTTTCTCAACAGAGGGTGCCGGACATTCTTTGCAGGTAATCTACAGGGCCCAACAGCAAACATCTAGAATCCCGACTATTCATGCATGAACAATATAGCAGCTCCTTATTGTTACACCCATTGTTCCCTCACAAAGAGCATCTCGCAGGTTAAATCTATTTTAGCTGAGAAGGCTCTACAGAAATCCTTGCTACTGGGCATTTGATACTGATCACAGAGTCACATCAGGGAACAGCCACTGAAAGGAGAAAGTCATTTTATTTCTGAACCTTAGAGGAGACAACCTCTCCTCTGCTCTGGCTCTGCAGGACTTAGGCCTTGGAGTGGGCATGAGGATTTTGTTTTGTTTCTAATGACGCTCAATGAGATTGTTTGATTGAGGGTGGGGGGCAGTGGGTGGGCAGTCAGGGAGCAAGTAGGAAGGTATCAACAATGTCATACTCAAGCGACATATGTGAACTCTGGATTCATTCCATTTTAAAAACATGTCCCCAGGGGAAGCGAGACAGCGAGCTGTGAATTATAACGAAGGGCGTGGTGGCTCCTCTTGGAACAACAGAGCTAATGTGCATCGCAGGAACTTGATTCTGCCAAGGTTTGTCTCTGTTCAGCCAGGCAGAGGGGGCGCACTGGCTTGATGTGCCCTCCTTCTCCAAAAGGGAAGTCAGGAACCGTCCTTCCGAGACCTATATAATATCCAACATGCTTGAGGACCAGGAGGCATTGGATAGACCGCTGAGAGTGTCAGGTAGAGGAGGGACTTCAGATGTTATTTAATCCAGTCTTCCTATACAACAGCAGAGAGGGCCAGGGAGGGGATGTGGCTTGCCCTGCTAGTTAGTGCTGAGATTAGAGGCAGCCCGCAGCACTTCATCCTCAGAGGGGGTCTTCAGTGGGAAACATGGCGTTGAACGAGGTCAGGTGGACAGCAGCAATTTAACCTGGGGTTGGGGGAGAATACCCAAATTATTTACCAATATTTAGCATACGCATTCCTAGATCAAGCAAGGGCATGGAGCAATCAGAATAGACACCAGCCACAAACCACCATTCAAGCCCTACTAGAGACCCTGATGCTGTCGGGCATGCGCTAGACCTTGAGAAAACCATCATGGCGCCTGCCAGGAGCTGAGCCTGCAGGGGAATCCTCTTCACAGGCAAAAGAGGGGACCAGCCGATAGTCACCCTTTTGCTGATGGACGTGGTGGGAGATGGAATTGGGAGAGAAGGTAATTCCATTAGTTGTCGGAAATTATTTATTCCATAAAGTTCTAAAAAGATATGTGAAAATAAGAGCTATTTGTTCTGAGCTTATCATAGCAAAGGAGTGAGCCACTGTCATTTGTGTTTGGCAGAGACCCAAAGACAGGTAGAGAAGGGCAAGCTTTAATGTGAAGGACAGGGGGCCTCAGGTGGCCCAGGTGGGGGCTGCTGGCCAGAAGCAGGCATCTCATCCAGTTGGTTACACACCCATATCTGGCTTTCTCTGGTTGTCCCTAAGCTGGAAGTATTGACAATTCAGGAAGCTGTCAGCTATTAATCAAGTCCTGGCCATTTGGGGGCCTTTGTTAGGGAAGTTACTGTTGAGTTTTCCTGGGTTGTCACGAGAGATGGCAGTCCAGCTTCCTGCAAGTCTGATTTATAGCAGATGTTCAGAAAGGACTACAGTTCAGGGTAATTTTCTCTGATGAGTCAGAAGTTATCTTTTTTGCAGGATTCTGGCTTCCTGGGTTGTTTACTGTAGATAAAAAGTCGCTGCAGGTTATGGGTCAAAGTTCTATTTTTATATATGGTTGGGCCATTGTTTGTTGGTAGAGTGAGCTTCTGGGTCATATAGGGCCTAGAGGACCTCGGCCCTCAGTCCTCAGGTTGTCACTAGTTTGGTTCAGTCATTTCTCCCCTGCCATTCTTCTCCTTGGAAAAAAATGAAAAATGATGGTTTGGATTTGCTCTGATGTACCCGCTTCGTAACACAACCCGCTCCTTGGTATCTGTGCAGCGTCCTCAATGCTAAACCTCTGCAGCTTCAAATTGAAACTGCTTCTTCATGTAGGAAGCACCCTGTTGCTTTGCTAGCTACCCTACGAAGACAAGAGGGGGGTTCACAGGTGTCCCCCTTCTCTGACCTTTCTTCCCATACAGTCAAGCTGGGTCACCTGCTGGTGTGGGGAAATCTTATTCTGCCTTTGGCATTGGGCTGTCCTTTCTGTGACTTGGTGCTAATGCTAGCCATAAATGTTCCTACCGTGTGGAAAGGTGGGCGTGTCCAGTTCCGTACAATATCCTCATACATGCAGATCTATGTTGCCACTACCAATCAGAGGACAGCTCTGTCACTGCAGGACCCCTGTTTCCTTTCTATAACCCTACCCACCTCCCTGTTGTCCCCACTCCCTGTTGCAAACCCTCATCTACCACTAATCTAGTGCCCATTCTATAATTTTGTCAATTTTGTAATGTTATGTAAATGGAATCACATAATATGTAATCTCTTGAAACGGTCCTTGTTCACTCAGTATAATTCTGGGAGATTCATCCAAGTTTTTTTGAGTCCTGATGATTTTATTTTACAGTCTGTTTTGCTAGTCACCTATTGAAGAGTATCTGTTTTTTTTTTTTCCCTAGATTTGGAGTTATTCATGAATAAAGTTGCCGTGAACATTTTTGTATGGGTTTCTGTGTGAACGTAACTTTTCATCTTTGTGGAGTGAAGGCCCCAAATTTCAAATATGGGGTCACATGGTGATTGCATGTTTAGTTTTATAAGAAACTGACAAGCTGTTTTCCAGAGTGGCAAAACCATTCCCCCCAGCAATGAATGAATCACCTACCTCTTCTCCAGCACTTAGTGTTGTCCCTATGTCTTACCTTTGCCATTCTGGTAGGTGTCAGTAATACCTCATTGTGATTTCAATTTTCATCTTCTTGTTGGCGCATGATGCTGAACCTCTTTTCAAGTGTTTATTTGCCACATGTTGTCCACTTTGGGGAAGTGTCTGTGGATGTCTTTTGCACATTTTCTACTTGGATTGTTTACTTTTTGTTGTTGTTTTGGGGATTTGAGAGTTTTTTTAATGTAATTTTTTTTTTAAAATGCCTCCTCTAGTCCTTTTTTATATATGTGTTATTGGATATATTTTCCTTTAAATATGGCTTTAAGAGAAGCTTCTGTCATCTCTGCTACAAACCCAATTTTTTTTTTTCATTGAAGACCTTAAATTTTTTTCACTGAAGACCTTCAACCATAAATTTCCCAACCGTAAGCCTTTCGGGGAAGATAATTTTTCAGTTACAGAAAGATCACCATCCATCTACCCACTCAGCTCAGCTGTTCGTGGAGGTGTAGTTGAGTGAGCAGGCGGTTCGACTTAAGCCTCATCTTTCTCAGGCTGCAGCCTCAGCACCAGCTGTTTGGAAGTTCTCTTTGAAATGATGTTTACTTCCTGTCCCCAGATCTGCTTCCTACACAACATGCTGACTGACTGCTGTTCGCTTCCTTCTCTGCTCAGAGAAACAGGCGGAGTGAACCCTTGCTCCTACCCAAGAAAGGCCTGAGTTCCAGGTCTCCCAGATCTCACTGTCCTGAGGACAAACTAGGCCTCAATGGTTTCCAAGGTGAAGGTAGGAAGTGCTCATGGTGGAGACCTCATCATCCTGACTGTGGAAGACGAGCCCCCCTCAAAGGAAGAGCCACGGACTTGTGGACATCCCCTGAGAGAATACGTTTAGCCTTCATCCATGCTGACAGATTTTTGGAACATATCCAAGGGCCAGGCTCTGTACTAAACGTCACGGTGGACAGAGCAGAGATGGTCCCTCCAGTCAAGGAGAGTGTGGAACTTCATGGTCTGTTTCTTGTCTCCTCTCATTTCCTTGCTTCATGAAGACTCTTGCAGAAGGCTTAGAACGGTCTACATAAGAATGGTCCTGGGTCCCATGGTTCCTGACTCTGATGGGCCCAGTGACTCATCCTTAGCTGCCAGCATGTCTTTGGGTTATGTGCAGAGGTGTGGAAGCTCCTTCCCGCTCAGTGTGTCATGCTTGGTTACCTGTTCCCAGATGTAGCTCTGCTTGTGCCCAGAGCCACACAGCCTGCTCCACACACTCACAGCTCCCAGCCCTCAGCCCTTGTCTGTGGACTTTAATGCCATCCATAGAAATCAGCACCATTCCCTGACGGCTACTGGAGGTCAACCCTGCTCTTCCCCCGAAACAATAGCCTATTGCACTTAGAAACCCAGGGGCCATCCGGTTGTCCCCACTCCTCCCTTGTGGTAGCCAGAGAAGGCGGTGGAATACTTTTGGAAAGGTGTTGGAGGCTTTCCTGGGCAGAGTTGAACCTGGAAAAGTAAAATGCTTCCAGTTTCAAAAGAGGCACAAAAACAGAAAGATCAAGATTAAAAGAGGGGACTCTCCCAGAGTGAAGATGGAACTTGTCAGAGAGAGAGAGAGAGAGAGAGAGAGAGAGAGAGAGAGAGAGAGAGAGAATCAGGCAAGGTTTAAAGTAGGAAAAGACCAGTAAGCCTTTGTGGAAGGTTCTTAGAGACCATTCCCGCTTCCCCACCAGCTGGAGATGGTGAGTTTAGCCACATTCTCCCAGTGATGAAGGCTGGGCTCTTGGCAATGAAATTAGACCATGAAGAAAGTCCACCGCATGCACATTTACCTAATGTGTTTTATTCCCCAAACTATTTCCTGAGAAGGTTTCAAATACAGCTCATTGTTCCCGCTAAGGTCTTGAAGATCTAGAAACACAATGTGATCACACACACACAAAAAAAAGATCTCATCCATGGAAGAGACTCTATTTAATTCCTCTTTGCCTCCTCATTCTTGTTCATTCTGATATAAATTAGATACAGCTGGAATATCCCTAATCTGAAAATCTGAAATTCAAAATGCTCCGAAATCTGAAACTTGGAGCATTTACGTGATACGCAAAAAGTTCCAGATTTTGAAGCACTTCAGATTAGGGATGTACAATCTGTGGAGTTTATGCAGATATTCCAAATTTGGAAAGATTCCAAATCGGAAGCACTTTTGGTCCCAAGCATTTTGGATAATGGATCTCAACCTGTACTCAATAAATGTTCTGTGAATGAAGACAGTATTTTTCTTGCTCCAAATTGAGGAGAGAGTTGTTGTTAGGACACTTTCCTCAACTGTGTCCCAAGAAATAACAGATAGCAGTAAGTATTTGAAGCCAATAGGGTCCCATGAGGTACAATAGACATTAGCCGAGTAAAGGCTCTAAGAAGTCCTGTGGCAGGTACAAACCCTTTAGGCTTTTTCTAACTTGACACTTTTGAAAACTCTATTGACCACGGAACCCTTTATTCCATGGAACAAAATCTTCAGAAGCACCTCACAGAACCCATTATGTGAGAACTTGAGTTAATTAGTCAAAGAAGGATGGAAGAGACGTTGCACAAGGAAGAGAAGAGAGAGGAGAGACCATGGGGTGCAGAGTCCTGGGGCCAGGGGCACTTCTGCATTGTCAGGGTACGAGGTGTCAAGTGGAGAGGTATGAACCACAGACTGGGGGGAAGGGAGCCCTGTTCCTGCAGAGGGCCCATTGCCATGCTGTGGAGCCTGGATTTAGCACTTGGGAGCCCTGGTTCTCTGAACAGTAGATTGACATCATCAGATTCCGATGGTCAGGTGGAGAATGGACTGGAAGAGGACACTGGGGATGTCCATTCAGGAGGCTGCCTTGTGGTTTGGTAGGAGAGGTTGGGGGTCTGATGAACAGTGTGTTAGCAGGTGCCAGCGTAGATGATCTGTCGTCCAGTATGTTCCCAGCCTTGATCAAGGCCTTGCAAAAATAAATAGTGCCAGCTAGCAAAGACCCAGGTGGCTTGAGGGCAAAAAAGACACTGAGAAGTGGCAGCAGAGCAAGATGGCATCATGGCATCAACTCAGAGGTAGAGGGGCAGAGAACCTGAATCCCTCCAGCGGAGGCACTTTTGACCTCTCTTTATTCTATTTTTCTTTGTCTCCCAGCTTCTGACACAGATCAGAGTCTCAATAGATGTCCTTTGAATGAATGAACCAATCAACCTGTTGGCTCAAGGTTTCTCGACTTAGTCCATTTTCTGTGGCTACGACAGGATATCTGAGACTAGGTCATAATAAGAGATTTCCTTAGTTCACCGTTTAGGAGGCTGGAAGTCCATGATAGAGTGGCCCCATTTGCTTGATTTATGTGTGGAAAAGAGGGAGAAGTGGGCAGAGGGGGACCTACCCTTGTAATAAGTAGCCCACTCTCACAGTAACTACATTAATGGCTTCATGAGGGTAGAACCCCTGTGACCCACGCCTCTTAATAGCCCCACCACCTCCCAATGCACTGGCAGTTAAATCTCACCAGGAGTTGCAGCAGGGACAAACCACATCCAACCCACAGTTGTTTACCACCTTGAACAAGTGTGCCACTTTTCAAAGAGAGCCTCTCGCAGCAAGAGCAGCCAAAATAAGATGCCCTTGGTTAGCTGAATTTTTCCTCTAAGGCCTCATTAAGTTCCAGCCTAAGCTTGTTGGCTCATCTGTTAAAAACCGAGTGTGAGTTAGGGGGTCTGGGACTTTGGGGGTGTGCACACCATGGAACAAATGGCCCCGTTGCTAAGGGACACAGAGGATGTTCCAAGTCAGACCCCAGCTCTCCACCCCACCCACCCCCAGTCCATATTGTCCCTAAGCCTTTGTCCTTCATGGTTAATGCTGAGTGTATTTCAGGGGAAATTTAATCCATATGGTTTTGATTCATTTACACTTAACTCATCAAAACACTTATTCTCTCTCTTTTTTTTTTCTAGGAGAGTTTGTTGCCATATGGGAAGTGTTTTCAGATGTGATAAAAGCTTTTAAAATGATCAGGAAAGAGCTAGAAATTGGTCATAAAAATGATGGATTCGACGTGGAAGGAGGCCCAAGGCCAAGTTCAGAGATGGCCACTTTTGGTCACAGTGTTCTTCCTTGGCCTTGGAAATGGACCGGATTAAAGGAAGACGGGAAAATAGGGAGAGAAGACCAGAGCAGGAAGCAGTACAGAGGGGCCAGTGCAGCCCAGCCCTCACCTGCAGGCTGGCAGGCGGAGGGCAGAGGTCCCTCTCCAGTCACCTTGCCCAGCGACCCTCACCTGGGCCAGGCTGTCACCTTGGTCCCCTTGGTTGTGAGAAATGGCTCTGAACCCAGGCTAACACTTGGACAAGCCCTTAGAGACCAACATATACCCACCCCCTGGGTTTACACGGGAGCAACCAAAGGGCAGGAAGCAAGAGGCTTGTCTAAGTTCACTCTCGGAGCCTTGAGCCAGACTTCTGCCCCACCCCACACCCGAGTGCCTTGTTACGGGGTGCGAGCTTGGGCAAGTTTTTAAACTTCCTTTATCTTAAGACATAGTGAACATGGTGACCAGGAGAGGGAGATTGGAGTCACTATGCCGGGGCTCGAATCCCAGCTCTGCCTCTTATTAAGTGGCTGATCTTGAGCAAGTTAATTGGCCTTTCTGTTTCTCAGGCCCCCGTCATGGATGTGTTTGTAAGGCTGGGTGTTCTTATTATGTAAGCTAGTCCCCCATAACTGCCCAGTAATGGAGCTACCCTCTAAACCTCCATATGGTAGATAAGGAAATGGAAGCCCATGGCATTTTTCCAAGATAACTTACAGAGCTGGAATTCAAACTTCAGAACCTTCTGGGTCCAGAGAAGCAAGTCTCTGGGATTTATTTGATAAGTTTGTAGAATATGTTTATTTAGGCTTTCCCCCTCACCACGATATAACCTAGGTGTAACAGGATTTCTCTTATATCTTTAATATACAGCATAATACAATAATGATTGACATTAAGTAGCAAGTAAATTTCAAATAGAATTTCCACTGTTTTCTCAGAACCCATTCAGTAACTGGTCTCCTTGTGAAATGTTCCTACTTTACCCATGATACTTGCAGATCCAAGAGACCAAAATTCAACTCAAATCTTGCAACACACACCAAAAGAAATACGTCAACTCGTATAACTGGAAAAGTCCATGGTCAACTCCAGCTGCTCAGAAGATGTCACCAGGAGCCTTTGTCTCACCATGCCTTCTCTCTGCTTTCCTCAGGGCCAGCTTCCGTCTCGGGTGGCAGTCCCCATGTGGGGGCAACACGGCCACCTGCAGTTCCAGGCTGATGGGCCACCAGCTTAGCAACCTTGGCTGAAGGAGAATGTGTTGTCTGAAAATTCCAGCAAAACCCCAGTGTTGATTCTCTTCTGGTCTGGCCGGGACCTCCCTCCACCCCCTTGAAACAATCACTCCTGCCGGGTCCAAAACCCAAAGCTTACTCAGCCCTGGTCATGTGATTGTCCCCTGAGCTGGTGAACACAGAAGACTAAGGTGAGGGAGGGGTGGCCCCCATGGAAAGCTCAGATGGGGGATGGAAGCTGGGCTCATGGAAACATCAGATGTGCGCTCCAAGTTGCCAAACACGTGTTAAGAAAAAAAAAATCAGTCTTTGAATCATACTTGACACCCCACTGGACAACATTTCCATCCTCAAACATTCTGCTCACGAGTTTTCCTTTGTCCGAGAGCCACTCTGGCCAACGCCCTGCGGGGATGTCTCAAGCTCCAAGGTGGCAAGAAGGGCAAGCAGCCCTGTGCAGGTGGGGTGGGTCAGCCCCAGCCTCTGGCTCTGCAGGGCCAGGGGATGTTACTGCTGTCCCAGTTAAGAGTGGAGGGTTAGTGCTTCCCCTCTCTGGTGAGGACCTAAAACTGGCTTTCCTCAGGATCCGAACAGGGAGAACTTCACCCTGATTGTCTTGGGACAATGAGATCTCCCTAGAGGCTGGCTGCGGTGGGGATGGTGTTGGCATGAGGACCACGTTCCCGGGACTCCCTGCTCGCAGAGAAGTCACCCCCTCACCCCCAGTCAGCCCGCCGAGGGGCCTTGAGGGTGGCTGGGCAGAAGCTGTCAGCACCCTGTGAGCTGGTAGAGAA
Source organism: Callospermophilus lateralis (assembly GCF_048772815.1). Lineage (NCBI taxonomy): Eukaryota > Metazoa > Chordata > Mammalia > Rodentia > Sciuridae > Callospermophilus > Callospermophilus lateralis. The sequence continues at coordinate 78,239,818 of NC_135319.1, forward strand.
GCCAGTGAGTCATTTTCTAGAATCCTATGCTCATCCACATGTGGTGCTGATAAACAGGTCCTTTGGGCTGAACCAGCCATTGGCCCAATCCAACAGCATTTACTGCCACTTGTCAGCCTAGGGACAAGCAGAGCCGTGGCTTTCTAGTCGATGCCATCAAACTGCTCAAGACAGCGTTGTGCCGTGGAAAGACCGCAGGCCAGGAGTCAGACGGGACCCACATGCTTTCTGGGTGACTCTGTCCTCCATTTCCTAGTCTGTAAACAGGGACACTGTCACAGGGCCTATCTCAGGGCTGCCCCGAGGGTTCCATGAGGAGACATCTAACAGGCCAAGTAGCTGGAGAAATCACTCAGGAGGTGTGGCCTCCCTTCCTCCCTCTGTTGGAGAATTCCTGCTGATGATCTGCCCAGATGACAAGATAGAGTGCCTTCTGGTGCATAGAGGTGGACACTGGACGTATCGTGGGTGCTCAGAGACAGCAGTGTGGACACACTGACCTTCGTTTGATTCAACTCTCTAACCAACTCCTTCAGGCAGCAGGAAGAGGAGGGAGTCACCAGGTGAAAACTGGCCATCTGTTAGCCAAACACACACCTTAGTGGGCGCCCTGGGTGTCTCTTCATGGCTCCAAATGCAGAGTTTAGCCTTTGCAGTTAGCCTTGATGGCTGTGGCATCTAGATCTGACAATGATAACAGAAACTGGATTAAATACCATGCTCTTGCCTTCCCTCAGACAGTCATGACGGTGTCAGTATTGTTGTCTCTTTTTACAAATGAGAAAATGGAGAGGTTCCATCCAGGCAGCCACCCTCAGTCCTATGTGTGGTCTGTGTGACAGCACCCTCTGGTGTTGCGGAGGTGCATAACAGTCATAAAAATAGCAGGCATTTGTGCAAGGCCGGATGTCTGTCACATGCGTGCACATCTTAATTCTCACAACTGTCCCATGCACAATCAGAGACCACATACAAAGACTCCTGGCTAAGGAACTCGCCCAAGGCCAAGAGCTTGTAAAGGAAGGGGCCTGTAAAGGAAGGGGCCTTCTAGGGTCCCCGCCACACACCCTACACAACACCTCCGGTAATCGGGATTGACTGATTCTCCACTCCCCACACACTAGGTGGGAGCTCTGTGATGGCAGAATAGCCATTCTTGCATCCCCAGGATATAGCAGAACATCTGGTTGATAGAAGGTGCCAGATAAATATTAATAAGAAAGTGAATTAATGAATGGGGTATATAATTCAGGGAGGGTTTTCATGGCAAAAAGGGCCCATGATGTCCCAGCAAATGGTTGGAGCAGGTGTGTGTGGCGGGGTGAGTGCTAGCTTCAGTGCCAGGTGGTACAGAACAGATAGAGACCCCTGTGGAGTCTTACACAGATGGAGCCTTACAGGGCTGTTTTCTCAAGTGCCCCAACTTTCTTGGTCCCCTCATAACATCTGGTCCAATAGACACGTTTCTCAGAAAAGCGAAGGCACTCATTCCAATGTGCAAGTGGCCCCTGGCCCACAGGCACTGGGGTCAAGGCTGATTTTGTTGAAACAGCTGAATGCGGGCCACAAAGATTCAGCCCTTCTGCTCTGGCTGGAGACACAGCATCCGGGGTCAGAGTCGGACTCTTAATCCTCCTGAACACAGAGAGGATGTGCTCCTGACTTAGCTCCCAGGCACCCAGTGCCTAAGGGGTGGCCCAGGGCGAGCTGGAACATTCAGAGACACTGCCATCTAGTGGTGCCTTCAGGACAGGGCAGGGTGCTCTCTGGGCAGCTCTTTCAATCCACCAAAGCCTAAATCCCTATTCTCTTTTTTCCTCATCTTTTCCCAGATTGATATCACTCCCCCAGCTCCAGAGTAGTGACAAAATCATGTCTGGATACGATTTGGGCATTTGAGTCCTTTCTTTCTGAAAAGAACACAAACAGAATGCACTTTTGAATTCTTAGGAAGTTTTTGGAAATCTTTCTTTGTACAGAGCATTTCATGGAGGGTGTGAAGAGAGTCCCCCTGGTATTGGGTGTCCTCCTGGGTCCAGCTGAGGCTGCACACTGTGGAGGCTGAACACATCCATGCCACCCCTGTCCACCAGGGCTGAGTGTCCTTAACGTGACCTCACCAATGTGGATATGTCCCCACAGTTTCTGAAAGCTCCACTCACAGCCTGGATAACATCCTGCATGAAAGATTTAATCTGAACTAAAGGGATTTGCATTCGTTTTTCGTCTCTGTGACCTAAGAACCTGACACAAACAACCTGGAGGAGGAAGGGTTTATTTGGGTTCACAGTGTCAGAAGTTTCAGTCCATGGTCAGTTGGCGCCATCACTCTGGGCCTGAGGTGAAGCAGAGCCTCGTGGCGGAAGGATGTGGTGGAGGGAAGCTGCTCAGCTCACGGCAGCTGCAGTTAGAAAGGGGGGGGGGTTGGAGCATGATATGGTCCCCATGGGCACCCTCCATGACCCACTTCCTCCAACCATGCCCCACCTGCCTATAGTTTCCACCTCTTCCCAGCAGTCAATGCAAATTCTTAATCCATAAAATGGATTCATCCACTGATGAAGTCAGAGTCCTCATGATCCAACCATTGTTCATCAAGGACCCAAACAAGTAGCCTCAGGTTCTAGACAGAATAGACACTTGACAATTCTAAGGTGACGGCACTGTGACAGAATACATGGCATCTCTTGTGCCCCCCGGGGAAGTCTACAACATTGTAAGGGAGCAAAGCCTCAACTGGGTGCTGAGAGGTGATTCCTAGAAGATGCTGTTCCAAGTAGGGCCACAGAGACCATGCACCCTTGCACCACAGTCCTGAGCCACCTGCCTGGCCAACTTCCTTCTACCGTGGTGGGGTGACTCCTGGATGCCAGGCTTGGTGACATCATCAAGGTGAGAATAATCTTTGTCACCTCCCAGCTCTCTTGGAAGTTATCAGAACCATGCAGAGCAAGTCCCTGGATGAAGCAGGTGAACAACAGGACAGGAAACAGAGCTGTGTTCAAAACCTAGGGCGCCACTAAAAAAGGGGGGTGAACACAGCCAGAGTCTACTGAGCACTGAATGGAGCTGCCAGATTCAAAAAGTGAGAAGGGACCCTCCATGCAAGGGCCATGGAGTCGAGCTCTTTACCTAAATTCAAGTTTCTGCTCACCACCTGGTAGTTTTGTGACCTTGGAGAAGTTACCTCACCTCTCTGCGCTTCCACATCCTCAACTATAAAATAGAGGGAAATAATATTTATGCCCACAAAGGGGTTCTTCTAAGGATCGAATTATATTTATAAGGCACTTAGAATTTCGGTGCATTATAACTGCTTATAAACAAACACCACGAACATTTGGAAGCAATATTAATTTACCCCACTCCCCTTTTATTCAGCACCCATACCCACAGCTAGGTGTCAGAGGTGCAGAGGGGTGGAGTTCCAGTCCTGGCATGTGTAAAATGCAGAGGGTGCTGAGGTGAAGGTATGCTGAGGTTCAAGCCACCAATTTGTCATTCCCTGGCTGTGAGGCACTAGCAAACGTCCCTCACAATTCCGGGCCTAATTCCCCATCTTTGAATCTTCATGCGTTGGACCACGGACCTCAGTGTTTCTCCAGCTTGGTCGCTCATTAGGACCACCTAGGGGGTGATAAACAGCATGGCTGGGCCTCACTTCTCTCCTCTGCTGCGGACAATTGTGCCTGAGAATCCAGGCAGGGCCCAGCCTCTGCCAGGCTCTGCCCTGAGAGGATGCCATTTGTCCTCCGGAAGTTCTTAGTCTAAGCCAGAGAACAGCAAGCATATGGGTGACTTACTGGACCCCAAGTAGACAATGAGCTTGTCAGAAAAGAAATCCCGAGCAGACTCAGAGGAGAGAGAGGAGAGGCAAGATAGAGCTCGTTCACCTTTGGGGCTTGAAATAGCTGCTGCAGCCACCACCCGACTTAGCCGGGAAGACGAGGCCTGGGGGACTGGGAGGATTTGTCCACTGGTTTTTAACACAGAAAAGCGACAGAGAACAAAGACAGAAGTGGAAGCACAAACCAGCCTGCTCTCCCCGCCTCCACCCTGGGGTCCAGGCAGGATGCCCTCTGGGTAGGGGGCGCACTCCAGGAGTGAAGTGATGTTGGATGTGAAATTAGAGACTTCTCCAGAACCACAGTCCCAAGCCTGAGGGGATCCTTTTGTTCCAAATGGGAAAGCCAAAGGACCCTGACATGCCACCCACAGAAGCAGCCTCTGCAGCCCAGCATGTGCTCTGGGACATCCCTCTACAGCTCAAAAACAAAATTCCTTCTTCAACCCCATGTCTCTAGGCAAGAGCATCACAAATGGGACTTTCAGGAAAGCAGTCTATGGGGTACGGAGAGGCTTGCATGGGAGGTAATGTGAAGGGAGCTGGGACCTAAAGGGTGGAAGCGATGGGCAATATTGTAAACACCAACTATTTTCTGCTCTGCTGCCCAGGGGCATGGTGGGCTTGTGCTTCCTTCCCTGTCCCCGGATAGTTGACTGTAGCCCAGTGGTTAGTTCTGACCAATGGGAGTGAGCAAAGGTGACCACTTTTAGGCCAGGGTGTTAGACTTCCAAAGGGCTCTCATTCCCTCTGGTAAGGTGTCACGTGATTTGAAATGATGGGTGTTCCGTTAACCAAATTGTTTCCATGAGTTTGATGACCAGAACCTTGTACCAACCCATGATGGACTTGGAGGATGAGTGACAAATGAGACTTTTGTTGAAGACACTACAATTGGGAGGATGTTTGTTACTGTAGCACAGCTTATCCTGTTGTGACTGATACAGTGGGCATGATTTGGATGAATGACCATGGTTATCAGAGAAGATGTCACTTTGAACCAATTTCTTCCTTATCTGGACTTCATTTTTTTTCCCCCTGACACGATGACTTTGTCTCAGAAGGCTGGGCTCTGCTAGGTCCACACCCAGGAATGAGGGAGAAGAAACAGGATCATTTATGCACATGTAACACTCAGCAGTTTATAGAAAAGGTCCAAGTATACTCCCTGTGTGCTCCTTATACCAACCCAAGGAAGTAGGCAGAGCAGGCGGACTTCATACTTTCAGAAGCTGGAGGAGGCTGGCTTCTCTGCATCCTGCTTTGCCACCTGTCCCCACCCATGCCCACCCTACTTCCATACCCAGCACAACTTGCACGTTCTTGAGCTGCATTTCCCACCTTGGAAGTTCATCAGAATGGCAACTGTAGTTGTTTTTTATTTTACCTTTTTATGGACCGAAAATTTATTTGTGTATTTTAAAACAAATTCTTGGCTCTGCCATGGTCTCAGTTTAGATTCATCCCGATGTCCCAGATATATAACTGAAGCTCACTACAGTGGCCCTGAGATGGAGTAAAATCCTTAGGTGCCTTCAGAAATGAAAAAAAAAAAAAATACAACTGTATGTGAAAGACCTTGAGTTATGGAAGAGCCTTAGACATCACCTAGTTCAAGATTTTTCAGTTATAAATGAGAAAAATTCAACCCAGAAAGATTAAATGACTTGCCCCAAGTGGTAGAGAAATGATAGTCATTAGAAGAATCCAGACAAAACCCTCCATCTCCCAAATTTCTGGTGTTCTTTTGAAGACTGGTAGTTTGCAGGGCCTTGAATGGTCTCAGAATCAGCAGGCTTGGGATGGGGCCTGGGGTCCTGTCACCTTTAAGACTCCTGGGTGATTTCTGTAAGTTGTGAGCATTGAGTTGTGCCAGGCCTATAATTGAAGTTCATGACACTGACTTAGAGCAGAGTCCTCTAGGCTGGGCTAAGCTGAGGTTGGCATGGCGGGGGCTTGGCAAGACAGCTGTAGCTGCTGCCTTAGAGAGCATGGGGCCAGCGCCTTTGTCCTCTCAGGAATTTGCAGAGAAGAGACCTGCTGGAGCCCACCCCCGCAGTAGGCAGGGGACAGAGGAACACGTTTGCGTTTTATTATTAAATGGACTACCAGTCCCTGCAGGCTGGCAGGGCCTAGAGCAGTATAAAAAATGAGTATGTCCCCATTTTATTGATGAAGTCACCAAAGCTCAGGTAGAGGGCCACACATGGCCAACGTGTTAGAGCAAGTAAAAGGCAGACGAGGAGCCGGCTCTGTTAGTAACAAAGGACCAGGCATGGAGTGCCTTACACAGCACAAATATCGTGTCTCACAGCTGGAGGGGTCTCACTGGGGTAGACCAGGGTGTCGCGGGCTGGCTCCTGGAGGCTGGAGGGAGAATCCATTTCCTGCCTCTCGCAGCTTCCAGAAGCCCCTGCCTTCCTTGGCTCATGGCTTCCTTCTTCTATCTTCAAAGCCAGCAGTTTTGCATCTTTCTGACAGTTCTACCCCCAGCCCCACCCTCACCCCTCTCTCAACAGCCAGGAAAGGTTCTCTGCTTTCAGAGACTGGAGTGCACCCACCCAGAAAAACCAGCATAATCTCCCCATCTCAGTGTCCTTAACCTCCATTGCAACTCCAGCCCCCTTTGCTCCGGAAGGTTCTCAGGATCAGGCGTGGACATCCCTGGGGGCTCCTAGTTTAGAGCCCTGGGTCAGACCAGGCTGTGAGAGTGGCTGCCCTTCCTCCCTCACCCCCTCCCCTACTCCCCTCCAACACAAGGAGTGACTTCCCCTCAGGCTACATCTGCTTCCAAACGGATCCCACAGTTCTCACCCAAACCCACCATTTGATTCAGAAATTACATGCAGGACTAATTGTTGCTGGAGGCGACTTGTGAAATGGGGGTAGTTTGTAACAAAAAAGCCCAGCATAAGGCTTCAAGGTAGGAAGTGAGCTGTTCTGGGAGGAGACAAGAAATACAGAGAGAACCCTGCAAACTCTGTACTCTTTACCAGGTTTTCCCCAGTGGTAGCATTTAGCAGAACTATAATGCAACCTCTCAGCCAGAATATTGACAGATCCAATACACTGATTTTACTTAGAATTTCCCAGTTCGATTTGTAGGTTCACACATGGTTCTGGGCCATATTATTTTAGGTTTGAGTTCTCGTGTCTACCACCACCCCACAAAGACACTGACTGAATAGTTTTTTTCACTATAATGATTTCTCATGGAAAAAACAAACAAACGAACAAAAGTGGGTCTTTAAAAAAAAGAGAGAAAATATAAATAAATGGATACATAATGAAAACAGATGAATATCTATAGATCCAATGAAAGAGCAGAGAATATAGCCCATTGCCCTATCCTCAGGGGATGTACTCCAGGAACCATGAAACCACAGATAGTAGCAAACCCCACCATTGCCCATTCCTGAATCTGTGTAGCCCTCTCTTGTTTGCTGTAAGTGGCTTGATGTCACTGGATTCAGGGGTCCCTTATTGAAGACTTCATGAGGTCTCGATGCTGTCTTGTGAAATATGTTGCCAGCAAAAGGAAGACGTTTTCTGTTCCTGTGTTCCAATCACACATTTGGTGCCTTTTCCTTTTTAACTCTGTGCTTGCCAAACACTGTGGTCATAACTTGCACTTTGATGTGAGATAGCAAAACTAGAGTGAATTTCTTTTTTTCTTCTTCCCAATTTCATAGTCAAACTCTGCATAGGATTTCCCCCTCGCCCATCCTTATTAAGTCAAGAACTTTCACCTTTAAAGGAACTTTGTATGGCTTCTCTTGGGCATGTCCAAATGGCCAGCATCAGGAGTCCTGCCCCTTGGGACCCTGTTTAAGTGAGGTAAGGGTTACCTCAACACCAGCACTGTGATACAGTGACAATAGATCTGACTGCCAAAACAGTCCTCAGGGGCCAGCAGGTGGCTCTCACACAGCACAGGTGTGCGCACAGTGTGGATACAGGTGGTGGCTTCCTGCTCTCAGCCTGCATCGGTTCTGTTACGTTGTCAAGTAAAAAATAATCCCTACTTTATCTGAGTTGTTTCAGAAATCAAAAAAGGGGAAAAGCTGTCTAATATATTTTATGAAAGGACCATGCCTCAACTGAAAAATTATGTAAGAACAAAGATTAGAATATAATAGAAAAAACTCGAGTCAACTAAATCTAATGATTAACTGTATTAATAATGACAAAGTTAGGGTGCATTCCACAGTACACAGATGCTGAATCTTGGAAAGCCTATTGTAATTCAACATATCAATGCACTAAAGAAGAAGAATCTGATGCTTTTATCAATAAATTCAGAAGATGTTCTTAATAAAGTTTAAGAAGTGATTATTATTTTTAACTCAGAAAAAAAGGTTTTTAAAAATTATTTTTAGTTGTAGATGGACTCAATATCTTTATTTATTTATTTATTTAATGTGGTGCTGAGGATCAAACCCAGTGCTTCGTGCATGCAAGGCAAGCGCTCTACCACTGAGCTACAAAAAAAGGGTTTTTTTTAAAAGTTTTCTTTAACTTGAGAAATGCTAGATACAAAATACTTGTGCAAAAATTAAAACTGAGAAAAATTCAGATGTAGTCCATTAAGACTACCAAAGAAAGAAAAGATAAATTCTTTCCTTTTACTAACCAGTACAGCACAGGTGTCTACCCAATGCTGCGATATAACCAAAGGAAACAAAAATTGGAAATTGAAAGAATGGAAAAGAAAACTGTCCATATTTGGAGGTGCTAATGGTCATTTCCATAGTGAATCCAACAGAACCAGTTGGAAAATTCTTAAGAATCATAAGAGCCTGGCAGATTGCCAGATTCGAGAGTAATTTACACACCTCAATGAACGAAAGCATCTCTGACTTTTAACTTATGGTCCTGGTGATGGCACTGGGACTGGACTTGCCATCCTAAGAACACCAACCCAAAGCAAGTTAAAATTTGAGACAGCTGTTTCCAGGAAATGAACAACAAACAACACAAGAGCTCGGATCCCTGAAAACAAGGAAAATAAGTGAGGTAAGCCCTACCATCCCTGGGGGAATGTTCTGGAATACAGTACAGGGATTAGGATCCCAAGCAGCCCATGACTGCATCCCTGAGTGAAGAATACAGAAATCATAGTCTGACGAGGCTGAGGAGACTAGAACTTGTGGAGGCAGAGAACCAGAGGAGGGAGACACATAAAGAAAGAATTCCAGGAGTTTCTGTGTGACTCCTAAGATGTGCCCCAGTAGAATGAAGCTCCATAAGGCAGCACAGGGATGTTGGAGACCTTGCAAAGTCAACAACATCCAGAGACAGACACTTGAGAACTCACCAATTGGAGAAGAAGGTCCTTGAAACTCAGGATTTTTCAAGATAGTAGCTAAAGTCACATGTTAGCTAGACTAAACTAGCCCAGAGTAAAGTCTACTCTAATTTACTCTAACAACAGCTTTAAAAACAAGTCTCAAAAGGATAAAACTGATGGATCAGTAACTAGACTGCCTGCCAGAACAAATCCAACATTCCAGAAGGAAAACAACAAAACCCAGCAACATGAAATTCTCGATGCTCACCATTCAGTAAAAGATTACTTGAAATACCAAGAAGCAGGAAAATACAGCTCATACCCAAGAAAGAAAAAAAATCCAAAGAAAGAAGCATCAAAATGCCATGAATGATGAAATTAACAATCAAAGCCTTTAAAGCAGCTATTATAAATCCGCTCAAGGACTTCAAGAAAAATGTCAACGCAATGAGAGAAATGGAAGATATATAAAATATATAAACATAACAAACTAAAATCTGTAGGGTATAATTAAAGCAGTGTTTAGAGGAAGATTTGTAAATTTAAATGCTCCTTTGGATAGATCTAATGTATAATCTCCCATTATAAAAAAAAATTAGAAAAACAAGCCTAAATGAAATAGAAGGAAGAAGTCAATAAAGAATGGAAACCCATGAAATAGAAGCAGAACAAAACTAGAAAAAAGACTCAATAGAACAAAAACTGGTTTCTTAAAATTATTAATAAAACTAATAAACTTTTAACCAGATTTGTCAAGAAAAAAAGAGAGAAGACAGGAATAACCAATACCAGGGACACGTGAGGAGACATTTTTATAGATCTTATGGATCTTAAAGCCATAATAAAAGAATATTATAAGCAACACTGTACTAATTAATTTAACAACCTACATAAAATGAAAAAATATAATTTGAAAGACCAAAAAATAAAATAAAAATATATAAAATAAAATAAAAATAGAAGAAATAGGAAATAAATTGCCTCAATGCAATTTTTGTACACAATAACATTTTTTTATACATCCCACAAAGAAAAGTCCCAGCCAAGATGGCTTACTGGGGTATCTATCATATATTTAAGAAAAAACAACTTTAATCTTAAACATATTCTTTCAGAAAATAGTAAAAGGGAGTAATTCCCAGCTCGTGTGATGAAGCCCATATGACTTGAATATCAAAATGAGGCAAAGGCATTTTGAAGAAAAGAAAATTGTGGATCAATGTCTTTCACAAAAACACATGCTAAAATTCTTAATAAAGTATTTAACAATTGTAATCCAAATATATATATAATGGATAATTCATATGACACATTGTGACCTGATGAAGTTTATCCCAGGAATGCAAGGATGGCTCAACATTCAAAATTCAAATTTATTAATAGAATAAAGGAGAAATAGCATATGATCATTTCCATGAATACAGAAAAGACATTTGATAAAATTTAGTATGATGCTCATGATAAATACTCCTAACAAACTCAAAGTGCTAACGGTTTTCAAAAAAAAAAAAAAAATCCTACAGCTAACATTATACTTAGTTGTGGAAGATTAAATCTTCTTTCTTAAGGTTTGAAGTAAGTAAAGATGCCTGTTTTTACAATGTCTGTTCAGTATCACACTGAAGGTCCTAGGAAATATACTAAGAGGAAAAATTTTAAATTATAAGGTATACAGATCAGAAATGACATGACATACTCTCTAGGTATTAGCTCCTGAGAAATCTATCAACAAGCAACTGAACTAATAAATTGATATAATAATATTTCATAATACAATAATTAATGCAATAATTAATTGTATATCCAAATTTAGCAAAGAAAAACTTAGAAAATGAAATTATAGAAAAGGCAATTACAGTAATAGAAAGAAATCTCTGTGGTTGCCTTGGGTGAGCAGAAGCATAGGAATTGAGTACAGAAGGTCTTAGGTAAATTTTTTTGGGGGTGATGGAAATGTTCTATTTTTTTATTGTGATCATGTTTACATGGGTATATACAGTTGTCAAACTCATGAAAAATTACAATTAAAATGAGTGTCTTATTTACAGATTTTTGTCACAATATGATTGATGTTTGAAAAAATAAAAAAAGAAGGAGGGCATATTTCACCACACCCCAACAACCTCCTAGAAAAATACTATAGAGCTCAACTCACAATTCAGAATAATCTCCACACCTGGGACTATCTAGGAATTAACTGAAAAATATACCAGACCTTTACAGAGAAAATTCTACATAAAATAAGACTCAAATAAACAGAACCATAGAACGTGTTTATGAGTGTATTGACTTATCAATTCTCCGGACATTAACTCTTTAAATTTCTCTCAGTTCCAATAGCATTTCATATTGTTTGGATACTTAGAAAAATAAAACAACACAAACAGCTAAGATATTTCTGAAAAATTTTTAAAAAAAGAGCAAAGAAAGAAACCTTTGCCTTTTAGATATGAAGACACGGTGCAAAGGTGTGGTAATAAAAATAGTGGGACAGTATGTGGGAACAGACAAATAGACCCAGGGAATAAATAAAGGAACCCAGAATGAGATCTGTGATCTAGACAAGGAGCCACCAGAATTCAGTGGAGGGAGGAAAAAAAATGAATAATTTAGTAGATTCTTGTTGGGGTAACTGGTCGACTGGATGAAAATGAAGACGTTGTAGCTGTAATTCAAAACACATTCAAAAATGACTCAAAAAGACCTCAATGTGAAAGAAAAATGTGAAGTATTCAATAGAAGAATATGTAAAAAGAAATAATAATAATCTTTTTGACCCTAAGGTGGTAGTGGTTTTCTTTAATAAGATCCCAAAAGCATAAACCGCAGGGCAAAAACTGGTGAACCTGAAAACGCCCAAATTAAAAATAACTGTTCAAACATGGCCACTAGCGCCACAGTTAACTAACGGGCAGGAGATTGAACGCCGTGGAGAGCAACAGAGGAAGAGACCCTAGAATATAAGATTCTACTGATCAGCAGGACAAAAGCAAGAGAGCTAAGGGGAGAAAGGGGAGGAAGGAAACTAAATAACTAATACATTTAGGAAGAACTGTTTAAGCTCCAAGTAAGTAGAAAGACACACATTAAAATAGCAATGGGATGCCCCTGGTAAACGCAGAAAAGTGAGAAAGAAGAGACCGAGTGTTGGCTGGGATGTGGGGAAGATGCAGATGAGCAGACCACAGTGAGCATGTTCTCCAGACGTACAAGGACCCGATGTCCTCCGGAGACAGACCAGGGTCGGCAGCCATGCCACCGAGAGCTCTGGATTGCTAGGTGGGTCCTTGGGCAGGAAGAGCAAGGAGCCATTGCCAGGGGAGCCAGATGGAGCCTGAGTGGACTGCAGGGCGTCTCCAAGGGCTGCCTGGATACAGGCCAATAGGAGAGACCACGGTGGCATTCGGGTCCTGCTGTTTGTCCAGATGGGATGCGGCGGATGTCCAGGGCAGGGTCTTTCTGCTTGGCACTGCCCACATGGGACACATGCAGGTCGGTCGTAGGGTGATGGGAACGTGAACACCCAGCCCCAGGTGACTCTGTGAGCTGCTCCACCTGGGTCTCCTGGTCCTTCCGCCACCGTGCTCTTGGGCCCTCTGCGGGGGACCTCCCTGCCTCTTGTGTCTCACAGGCCAGGTTATATAAATACCAGGTCCTGCAATCTCAAAATGCAACCGGTGGGCTGGACCATCAGGAGGAGTGTGCTGGGCTGCTTTGAGGTTTGACCTATTTATTTTTTGCCGGGAGCTTTTTTGAAAACTCTCTTTGTTACGGTTTTTCCTCCCCTCTTCCTTTCTTCTCTCCAACTTTGACGTCAACACAAAAGCCAGTGTGGGCAGAATGTGGGCGTTTAAGGACACTGCCGAGCAGCGAGTCCGCTCCTGATACCTCCTCGCTCCCGAGTCCTGGTGGCTTCAAGAGTTCCACTGACCCCCAAAGACAGAGGGCCCGGTTCCTCCTCCCCTGCCGCGGGAGGGCTCCCTTTCTAGTCTGCTTAGCAGGTGCCGAGCAGAGGCCTCAGGGGCCAAGTTTTGCCCTGGACCCTCTAGGCCCAAGGCCGACCTGTCCTTCTCCAGCCTGTTATTCCATGAAGAACTTTGGTCTATGGAGTAGGCGCCCATCAGAGTGCTCAGGAGGCCGAGGGGACTGGTCTGTGGGGCAAGGCGCCGGCCACCAGCTTTACATGACCTTTAGTCTCCCCACTTGGCTGGCAGAGGTCTTGGGGTTTGTCATTAGAATTCAAAACAAGGAAAACCTCATCCCAGTCAGAAGTAGCTCATCAAGCCCCATGAGTCGTTGATACCTCGGTGTAAGTTCCATGCACAGAGTGGGAGAGAGAAGATTCTAGAGCCCTCTAGAACCCTGCCAGGAAAGACAGGGACTTCTGAGGGAGAAAGACACACAGACAGGCAGGTGGGTGTTGAAGTCCAACCTGGCCGGCTCCTGACCGGGTCTGGTTGGGACAGGCCTGCCCAAAGCCTCCAGTGCCCTCAGCAGGCTAGCGGGTCCCCTGCTGGGCGCCCTGCCAGGCCCTGCCACCCCTGCTAGCACCAAGGTGAATCTCCTGACACTTCCTCTCCACTTGCTGGCTCTCTCTCTTTCTCTCTCTCTCAATGTCTCCTCTGTTTCACTGTCTCTTGAACTTTTTAAATTCCTTTTCTCGGTTTCCCCTTTGTCCTCTCTCACTTTTGGTCCCCACCTCTCCCACTGCCCTCCTGTCCTTCTCCCGCCACATGGTCTTCTCCTGCTTCCGTTGGGTCTCCTCTCACGTCTTGGTAGCCACGCTCTGTCCACTGAGGAACGTGGTCCCCACATCGCGGGGTCATTCTGGTCTGACTCTCCAGGAGCAGGGGAGCATGCGCTGGCTTTCTTCTCACCCCTCTCCCCTTCCCCACACCCTGCACCCTCCTCCTCTGGGTGAGAACCCTCCTCCGACTCCCTCCTCCTACCGCATCTGTCTCCCACCCTCTTCCTTTCAGGGGGCTGAACATCTCAATCGCCCCATGTCGGTAGATCCTTTGCGGGTTGATATTTTATACTAGGTGTGTCTGCTTTAACTCTTCCACTTAAAAATTAAACCCATCTGCCCCAAACCAAAAACAGTCTCTCCCCTACTGGGGACAATAAATATTGATGACTTGAGGCATGATTGGCTTTTATGATGTTTGATGACAACTGGTATCAGTTACAGAACTTACATCATTTAAAAAAAAAAAATACAAAGCCCTAGCAGGGATGTTGCATGTCCACAGACATTATTAAATGTCAAAAGAAATCCATTTCCTTCCAGAGCCCCAAATCTAAACAAGGTGGGGTGCTGGAGGGGGCTGCCGTGGGGGAGGTTTGGGCAGCTTTCATGAGAAGAAAGAAGAAGGTTTCTTTGCATGTCCACCCTCATCTGTGACGTGGAGCTTTCCTGCAGTCCCACTGTAGTGACCGCCGCCACAAGTGCTCCCCCTTGTCCTCACTGGAGAAACGGAGCCCACTTGACATCTCTCCTCCCCACGGGATGCTCTCCGATGCCTCCAGATGGGAGGAAAGGAGACCAGGAGAGCTGGGGAGCCGGAAGCCAAAGAGGAGGTGAGAACACTCATGTCCCTCTTTATTTTTGTTGTCAGAACAAAATCAGGGCTGTCTGGCGCTGAGGCTGAAAGCAAATAAACCAAAATCTGGTGCGTGAGCCTACTGTGCTTCTATTTATATCCCGTGAGTTAAATATAAATAGCTCTATTAAAGGGGCGGCTGGGGGGGGGCTGCCAGCATTTCTATTTAGAGCGTATTCAAAGTCATAAAAAGAAAGAAGAGTGGAAATATTTTACTGCTATTTTAAATGTATTTATGTGTTTTATGGAGCTGGATTCTGACTACCTAAGATACTTCCGGAGACTTATTTGGATGTTTTTGGAGGAGTCATAAATTCTTGTGGTCTTGAGGGTGGCTTGGTGAATCAAACCCCTAAAGGCTTTTGTAATTGGAAAGGGCATCCAACCTGGCTTCTTCAAGTTCCTAACTGATCTCCCTCTTGCCCCCCGCCCTCATAGTTTATGAGATGGGAGAGGCAGACTCCTTTGTCATTCCAAAGAAGGTTCTGGAAAACGAGAACAGAGCTGCAATGGGAATGCAGGGATTTCTCCTGGAGCCTGCATTTGTGAAGCAGCGTTTACCGTTAATATCCATCTCCAGGGTCCTTGAGGAGGTCACAGGAACATTGTTCATGGAAGTGGTTTGGAAGTGGGAATGGGTTGAGTGTTCTCTCCTCTAGAGAAGCAGGGTGCCACTTACTCGGGGGCTTTGGACCAGTCACGTACCCCTCTCGGACCCTCTATGTGCCATCAGTGAGATGGAAATGATAATCCTTAGGTCTGAGGCCTTTTGTGTCTGCAGCTGCTTAGGAAGCAATGAAATGACACTGACCGTGAGCCAGGCCCGCTGCCGGGAGCTGCCCATGGAGAGAAGGGTGATGGGAGAGCAGTTTCCACCATGAGGGTACCAACCACTGGGCAGCTCCAGTCTTGGGACCTGAAGGCACCCCTCCAGCCTGGGGGCATTTCAGGGGGGGGGGGCAGGGGAAGGAGAAAGTTGAGACAGACCGTGGGGCAGTAACTAGGCCCACTGGTTGTCCTTTATCCATCTGAGTTGGCCAAGGTCAGTGGAAAGGCAGGGATGGTGCTGAAAGGAAAGAATGAGGCCGAGTTTGGATCAAGGAGGGGCCGAGGTTGGAACGACGTTTTGCAAGACCTGGGATGAGGAGCAGGAGAGAAAAATTCCAGGTCCCTCAGGACTTCTTCTGGTGGCATTGTCCCCATGTTGACATGATTTGCGCTGTTTTGCCCAGTTAAGGCTGGAATGAAACGGGAATGCTTGGAAGGTCCTGTCCAGGCTCAAACAGGCCCTCTCGGGAATCCAGTTCGTTATCTGGGTGATCTTAGCCATCAGGGGCGGGGGCGGGGGTGGGTTGGCAAGAGTCCCTCAGAAATGACTTTCTTGTGATCCATGCAGCAATTCCGTTCCCTCAGCCAAACCCGAAATACCACTGACCCTGAGGTATTTGGCGTGGGTGACGTTCTGGATCCTTGAAGGGCACAGGGTTTTAAAACGGAAATGGTTCCCTTAAAAGTCCACTTAGTCCTCGGAGTGTGAGTGCATGCGTGTGCACGCGTGCATGCAGAGGGGGCGCAAGAGGCTCTCACCTCTTCCAAAGGAGCTTCCCAACCTAATTAAGAGCAAGTGCAAACAGACGGGGGTGGATTTCATAACAGCTGTGGGTTCTTCACCACTGACCACCGTCAGATTAACTGACCCCCCCCCACACACACACACACATACCGGAAGTTGTCCCTTTAAGTGAGGTGGGCAAGCTCCAAGGAATTTAAGAGAATCAACATGTTTTCTTTTCCTGGTTGCATTGCTTCAAATATTTCGCTTCTTAAAGTAACCTTGGTTTGTTACCGGTAGATTTTTTTTTTTGGTTTTGTTTTTCTGTTTTCTGTTTTGTTTTGGCTCTTTTTTATTTTTTCCTTGTAAATTTTTTTTTTGTTGTTGTTGTTGTTAAGGTGAGAAAACCAGCTCCAGGAAAAAAGAAAAGAAAGAAGGGGGGGGGACACAAAACCCCCCAACTTGGAGTTGTCAGAGTCGGAATGCATATCAGTTATGCTAGGAGACAATGAAAACATCAAAAAGAGCATACAAGCCATAAAAAATTCAGGTCCTCTGAAGCAATGTGGGACACGCTTGGCTGTGCTCCTCATTTGCATGGCAGTACCCACAATGCTCCGCCAGCTCCCAGATCTTTCTGAGCAGCCCCAGTGTCTGAGCTCTGGGGAACAAAGCGAAAGGTTGGAGCGTGCTTGTGGGTAGGAGAGGTACTTTTGTGTCGGCTCCGGCTCCGAGGAGCCGGGCCGGTGGGGGCGCGGGAACCTCTCCCACCACGGTGATTAGCAGGCAGCCCTGGAGGGCTTAATCACCGTCCCTGGCCCTTTGTTTTGTGGTTCTGTTGTGGTTTTTTTTACCTACCTCAGCTGGGCTGTCTTCCCTGTCCCCAGATGCGCTGCACCACGGAGGCGCGCTGTGCGGTGCGGAGGCGGCAGAAGAGGAGGCCCAACCTCAGAAGCCCTTCTGTTGCACTCCCTGGAACTGGGTTCATGTGCAGTGTGTTTCCCAACTGGCCGTCACCTCAAGGGCACAGGCAGTCCCTGCTTGGTCAAGGTGAAAGCCGGATGCCACCTTGGCCGGCTGCCGAGGGCCAGCGGTTCCCTCAACCCTTGACCTCCACCTTCCTGCACCCACTGTGTTTTCCCCTCCAGAACTCGCTCCTTGGGTCCAGCAGAGCCATTGTCTGGATGCTCCAAAGCCCAAGGTGGTTTGGGGTGCCGGCGTCAAATTAAGAGCCGGTGCAAGAAGAGCTGGGCCGAGGCCCCCTGGGTGTGTCCCATGCACCCTCTCTTGTTCCTTGCCAAGTCCGCCCCGTGGTGTCCCGGGCTGTGGAGGCTCGGTGGCTATTATTCCACCAGTGATTTTAGCATGACCAACCGTTCTGGGGCATTACAAAATACATTAAAAAAAATAAAAGTAAAGCTCGATCTTTGAGGTTGCTACCTGGAAGGTTTTTGTCTGGGTTTGTACTTTGATTTTTGAGCTTGACTTTTCTCAGTGCTGTAAAAGAGTTCTTAGGCTAGATTAATTTAGCAGTAGGAAGGTCTGGGCAGAAGAGTTAACGTGGGTACGTGTGGGCCCTCAACTGTCGCCTGCAACCCCGAGCTTCAGAGGTAAGATGAAAGTCAGCCCCACCCAGAATTCAGAAGTGGGCTACCCGCGAGCCACAGCCAGCAGACTTGTTTGTGCAGCCTCAACAGAGCATCGCAACTGTGTTGAATCGCTTGCCAGCGTTTTAAAAATCAGGAGTTTTGATAGCATTTCCTTAAGGCTCTGAAGATTGGGTGCATTCCTCGTGGGAACCACCGGCCGGGGTTGGTTGACAGCGCCCCCTACAGGCAGACTCCTCTCCCACTAGGTCTGCAGTGGGCTCCACCCCAGACCTCCAGGTCTCTGCTCTTAGGCTGCACACTCCACGCCCCTCAGCGCCTGTCTTGCTGGCCTCTGAATGCTCAGCCTTGCTGGGCTGCACTCCCAGGCAGAACCCTTGGGCTTTTCCATTTGCTGTCTGTAGCACTGGTCCAGGGTTTGCCCAACCTCAGCTTTCCTCCTGGGAACAGAGAGAGGCAGCACCCAGGCTCTTGACTCACAAGAACTCCCAGCTTTTCTGACCCCATTCCAAATCTAGCAAATGCATTTTTCACCTGTTCTCCCTCCAGCGGTCCACTCTGGCCTCCGACTCCTCTTGGCACATGTTTCTCTTCTACCTCAAGTAGTCTGGGGTGAGGGGTAGGTTGCAAGGTTTGGATTTTAAAAATTCTTTCCCAGATTTGTTGTGTCTAATTTGGGCTGCAAGCGGTTTTCGGTGTCAACGACTAACCAGTGTTTGGTCTGCACGGGCATTTCTGTTGAGCTTGGATGGTGGTGAAAGCCCAGTTTCCCCAAATAAAGTCTAAATGCATTCACACATTTATTCCCAGGTGCGTCTTTATGTTTCTTCCTGTCTCACCACACCTCAGACGTTTCCATGGAAGGGGAGGGTCCTGGAGAGAAACCGGGCAGGTAACCTGAGCTTCTAATGTAAACTTCGTCAAGACCAAAACACCAGCACTGACCCAGGACAAGGGTTGGTGGTCAAGAGGCTTCCAAGCAGATGTTCACCTGAGCGTTGGGGTTGGAATTTGGTTCCCTGAAGACCTAAAGGAGGGATAATGGGTTTTAATAATGCTGATGCTGCAGGAGCCATTGATGAAGGGCTCATTGTGTTCTAGGGTCACTGCCGAGGGCTCTTACACACAGACTTCCTCAGGATAATCCTCAGGATAACTCCATGAAATCCATATGTTATCCCCGTTTTACAGACAAGAAAACTGACTTGTGATTAAGTGATTTGCCCAAAGCCCAGGAGGAGGAAAGGGACCAGGCTGCCGGGCAAATCCCCACTGTCCTCCGCACATCCTGGGCCTGGACAGCAGGACCATGCCCCTCCCCCACAGCTGGCCAGAGCCAGGATCTGGTGGACAGCCTGCCCGGTCACCGCAAGGAGCTGGCCCACTGCAGAGCCCAGGAGGCACTCATGGCGTGCTTGGCCCACAGTCTCCTTGCTGAAAGGACCCCCAGGGAGGTGGCCTGGGACCTTCAGAGATGGTTCCACTCCAGGCCCATTGATGGACTGGGCCACTGCCTGGGAGACCCGGGTGAATTTCTTTGCCTGGAATCCACATGACTGGGCTGGGATGGGTGATGTGTGTTTACCGCCTGGGAGAGCGGTACTGGTGGGGCAGACAAGCCAGGCCTGAGGCCAGGCCAGGAGGGACAGCAGAGACCCAACTAGGAGGAAGCCACATGGGCCTTTGTGTTGGATTCAAGGGCAGAGGGGGCGGAGAGTTAGCTCACACCACCCCTGAGCTAACTCCCAGCCCCCAGGGACTGTTGGTCAGACTGTTCAGACAGTCGGGGCCAGGCTGAGAGCTTAGCTGCCCATGTCCCTGCCCAGAGGCACTGAGTGCCTAAGGAGGCCTTGTGCCACGGGGCTGTGGGGACACCTGGAAGGACAAGGCACCGTCTCCACTCTGGGCAGATGACATGCGTCCTGTCTTGGAAAGCAGCTGTAAGAGAGGCTCGAGGTCCAGGGGGCGGGAGCAGCCCTTTCTAATTGGAAACTGCAGAGTCAGAGTCAAGGTATTCTCACTTCTCCAGGCCAGCTGGACCACGGAGCTGGGCTGCCAGGAAGGTAGATGGACCGAGAGGTGGACGCGGTCTTTGGTGAACATTGAGAATCAGTTGGTGGCAACATCACTGCCTCTGGCTGACGCAGACCCGCCCTTCCAGGAGAATCACTTCTGCTAAACAGAACACGGGAGTTTCTCGCTTTTGAAAAAAGCCTACAAGAATCGGAGCTCCTGTGGAAGACAAGTGCCAAATTCCCACTCGTGTGTTTGTTCAGCTTTCCCAAACCAAACAGAAGGTACCAGTTCTCCAAGATGCAGCCCAGCCGCCCGCAGGTGCTCTCAGGTAAGAAGGGCGTCCTGGACGCGGGAAGCTCCCTGTGCCTGGGGTACTTTCCAGTTCCCTTCACCCCAGGGTGAGGAACCCAGGTCTGCAGAGGGGAAGGCCTAGGGCTTCTCCTGCTCCTTCTTTCTCTTGCACAACCAGCTGAAGGGGTGGGTCACCTCCTGAGGAAGCCTCCAACTTCCAGCAGGCCTGCTGGTCTCGGCCAGTCCTTGAAGGTGGTGAGAGTATCCAGGACACCGACATCCATCCCAGTCTCTGCAGGAAGACCCACTGAAAAGCGGATGAACGCCTCGTGTCATCCACGCTGGGAATTTTTACAAACATCTTCCATTCTGGCTTCCCTGCAGACTCCATGAGAGCCAGGAATGTGTCCTCTCTCCCTCTCTCTCTCCTCGCTCCTTGCCCAGAACCCAAGCACAGCCCAAGGTGTCTGAGCTTAATGATCATACGGGAAACACCACCTCATTTCTTTCTGGAACCATGTGCAATTTGGCTTCTTCCTTCCCTTTTGTTCCCAGGTTCTTGACATATTTTCTCGTGAGTAATTTTTTTTTTTGGATCCTTTTAGTGATTTAGATTATATATATATAGTTAATTGCAATTGTAGATGACGCTCCATCAAGCAGTATTATACAGGGTAAGCATGTTCCCACATGCACTCGAATAGACGAAACTGCTCTAACAAAGAGAACTCAAATATAGAGACTTCATTAAATAAAGAAGAATATAATTCTCGCCCACATAACAGTCTAAAGGGAGCCTGTGGCAGGTGGACAGTTCTGCTCCACAAGGTCCCCCGGGCTGGAGGACCAGTTCTCGCTTCCTTAAAACATGACGTCCATATCTTGGTCCCAGTAGCTCCTCTAGTTTTGATCTTTCCCAAGCCAGGGAGAAAAGGGAGAGGAAATGGAGGACAAGTAACTTCCCCATGGATACGCAATCCACGAGGTGTACATTTCACTTCTGCTCACACCCCTTGGATCCAAATGTGTGGCATGGCTCTAGTTAACCTGCAAAGGAGGTTGGGAAACGTAGTTTCTGAACAACCAGATGTCAGGAGTTGGTGCTTCCAGATACCCAATGTTAACCTTCAGGGTTTACAGACAAGAAGTTGGAGTCCCTGGCAAGACTCAGAAGTCCTGAAATCCTAAGCTATTCTTAGAAGACGTCAATGAACTTCGTACCGTTGGCTTATTACGATGAACAGCTAGCAACATTGGTTTAATAGATGAGAAATATTCAGTTTAAAAAATTTACAGACAACTATAGCCTGTAACAAATAATTAAGCGTCAAAAAGAACTGGTGAATATTATTGTGTAATATTCAAATAATATAACATTTAGATCTTTTAGCAAAGTTCAAGTGCTACAGATGGAAATTGCCAACCAAGGGCTTATTTTACTCCCCAAATTTGTTATTTCTGAAAACATCGCTAACAAGATTTGTGTAAAGCATACCTACATATAAATTTAATCTTGATTTATTTCCAAGAGTGACTCTCCATTTCCAGTGGTCAGGACCATCGACATGCACACTTACAACAGGACCAGAGCCATGGTCCTAGCCAACCGCGATCCCCTCTCTCCCATGTGCTCCTGTCCTGGTCCCCATGATGTCATCCTTAACCCGTCAGCATTTCCACCTCTTACCTTTGGTTTGACGTTGGTGGATTGAGCCCGTGTTGCCTCTAGGTTCGTGGTTAAGCTTTGATTTTTGCAGAACAAATACTTTTTTCCATTAATTTCTTGACTGGTTTTTCTTTTAGCATTTAGAAAAATGTCAACATTTCCCAACAAACACTGGAAAGGAATTCCCACTTGGAAAAACTCGTCCAGGTGAGTATGGGGAGTGGAGTGGAAAGCCCTATCCTAGAAGGCAGGAGAGGATGAGCGCTGAGGGCTGCCTCTCCTCTATGAGCTATTGGTGAGCTCAGTGCAAAATGAAATGTGGGGGTTCTTCATTAAAAGTTATTCAAAGTATCAAGGTGGTGCCCACGGAGCACTAAACCAAGTGTTGGGTCTTTTAACTGTGGCGTCCTGTACAAGTGCACAAGTCCCACACCTATAAAGCTGACCCTGTCTGATACAGCACATTATTTTAGAATCCTTGTTAGTATCATTTTCAATGACAGCCTATTATTCTACTGTGCCAATAAACTAGAATTCATATCAATATTTCTGTATCCTTGAAAAGTTTTTAAATTCAGCAATCTTTGCTACTGTTTTTACTTGAACTTGGTGTTCTCCCTGAGCTGTGGAGCCTCACCCTGGACACCCCAGAGGAGCTTTAGACCACTACTGAGATGTGGCCTGCTACCTGCATGGCTTAGTGAAGGCCAGACATGAAGACCCCAGGACCAGATGGGAGTTCTCAGGAGGAAGGCAGCCGGTCGTGGGCAGTATTAACAGGAAAATCATGTCCAACCTGGATCAAGATACATCGGTAAGGGCAGAATGGCAGACAGGCAAATGAGGGCTATGCTCAGAGATGGTCAGGGGCATGCTACCCCAGGAGTGTTGCCCAGCTGAGGACAGTTGCTGTCCTTTGCTCGGGCAGCCTGGTTCTTCTCAGTGTGTCTCTGAGCTGATCTCTCTGGGTTTTAAAGATCCCAAGCCTGTTCAGGCCAACTCTGTCCCTGGTGGATGACTGTCTCTCGTAAGCGCTGGCCAGACCGGGAGCCCAGGGGTTGGGGGCTACAGAAGGAGGGGATGGGCTGCATGACACATTTAGCAGGGCCAGGCCAGTATGACCAAGTGGGAGGCACTTCAGCACAGAGAGGAGAGAAGCCCAGGGGTGCCTTTGGAGCCGAGTCCTGCCCGGCACGAGAATTCCCAACCTGGATGACCTTGGGCAGCACACTTAGCTTCCCGTGCTTCTACTTCCTCCCTGTACAGTGGGTTGATGGCTGACCTCGGGGCCATTCTTTCTTCTGCAAAGGGCTACACAGTAAATTTTTAAGACTTTAGGGGCCACAGGGGTTTTTCATAACTACTCAATTCTGCTGTTGTGGAGGCAAACAACCACAGGCCATCTGTAAATGACAAGAAAACCATACTTACAGAAATAGTTAGCTCGCAGGGCTTTCCCAACCCCCCAGCTACTTCACAGGACGGCCGTGCAACTAGAGATGGTGCATGCGAGCGCCTCCCCCAGGGGTGGGCACAGCCAGGGAGAGGGTGCGCTGTCCACTGACCCTCAGGCTGTCAGGACTGAGTTAAACCACGCTGGAGATGGCTTCCGCTTCCACTGTTTCTTCCAGGGAAAGAAGATAGCCAAGAAGGATCCCAACAGCCCTTCGGACAGACAGAGTGACCCACTTCTGTATTCTTCACTCTTTTCATTATTTTTGAAGACGGGCACTTCCCAGGACGTATTCACAGACGCAGGGTTGAAACAGGAGAAGAGTCTTTGAGAACTTTCCAGCTCTTTTTTCCCCCCATATTGTACCTCCTTTTCATCTCGCATTTGTTCCCTTCTTGAATGTTCTATTGTGGTGAGAACACTTGACGAGAGATCCACACTGTCGACGGATTTTGAAGTGCACGGTGTAGAACGGTGATCTCTGGGCACCAGGTCGTCAGCAGGTCTCCAGAACTCAGTCATCTTCTGTCATTGGAACCTCATGAGATCGCTGAGCCATGCCCCGTGCTCCCCTCCTCCCACCCCTGGTAGCCACAGTTCTGTTCTTTGCTCCCCTAAATTTGATTATTTTAGACACCTCTAGGTGATTGTAAAAGAGCCCCTTTCTTCTCCTACATCATCAGCCTAGTGCTCCAAGAGAACACTAGGAAGGGACACTGCAGCCCCAGATCCCCTGGGTAAGGGACAGGTTGGCGGAAGCTCAGAATAATGGCGCCCAGATGCCCACCCCCGCCGTTGCCTGGTCTGCCTCTGGTTTTTTTGCAGGCTTGCTCTGTTGGCCAGAAGGCAGGGAACAGGGCAGCACACACCCACCTGCGGCGATGGCTCTGTGCTCCAGGAAGGCGCTGATTTCCCCTGGGCTCGGCCACCTGGGGAAGCTGGAACTTGTGAACTCAGCCGCAGACGCAGGAGAGCCCTGGGCTGGGAGCGGTTCCGCGTTTCCAAGCCAACGCTGAAGGCTCGGGCACTGGTGGATGGGAAAGCCATTGATTTTTCTCGAGATAATAACTCCAGTGTATTTGTTCAGTGTCTTTCAGAACCAGCGCCTTGTCTGGTTTTATTTCTGTTTTGTTTTGGTTTTAGTTTGTTTGCTCTGAGAGGAAAAAAGTGAACTGACTAAAGTCAAAAATCTCAGTGTTTTTTGTTCAGTGGCTCCCGGGGTCAAACGGTTGATGTCCTCCTGTCAAAAGCACTGGTTCTGCAACATGACTCTAATGAGCACCTACTGTGTGTCGTCGTGGGCAGAAAGGGCTTTGGGAGGAACACCAGGTCTGGTGGCCTCCGAGTAGGCAGCCTGGCTCCTGGCATCCATAGACCTTCCCCAAGTGGCCTCTGAGTCCTGGTCACAGTCCTCCGTCAAGAAACCAGTCAGTCCCAGACAAAAATTCCTCTCGGGAAACTGAGACCAAATGCTCAGCAAATCCATGTGTTGTCTGGCCTGATGTCTCACTTCCTGTTTCCAGCTCTTGCCTGATTCCCAGAAAGCAGGTCTCTTTCCTTCCTGTCTATCAAGGGAAGGGAGGAATGGGAAGCCATGGAACATGGCGCTCCATACTTTCCATCGGCGGCGAGTTTCGTCTTCCCACTGCCCCAGCAGGCAACACCATGATGCCTATGTGACCGATGGGGACTGAGGCCCCAGAGAGTATGGGCCTGGCCTATGGAGCCAGCTGGTCAGCAGGGGAGCCTGCACTCCTCCCTCTGCTGAGTGCTGCCTGACTTCTGCCAGGGAGGTGGACTGTGTTCCCTGAGGGCATCTCATCTTCTCCTTTGGGCCCTGCACCCCGGCCTTTCACAGCCAAGTATCCTCTCAGCACGATGCCCTTAGAGGGTCAAGAGTGCACTGGTATTCAAAGGACCCCTCCTCTCCGGAAATGCACATTCCTGAGTCCACCCCAGACCCTCCGGCCCAGAACCTCCCAGCATAGATTCAGGAACTGTGTTTGGATCCCCTCTCTGGGTGGCTCTCGCGTGCCACTGGCTCAGATTTGATGCCCCGTGTGCTTGGATCATAGAAAGGGAGGGAAAGGGGTCATTTTTGTGTTCAAAAATTGGCAAGCAGTGAGTGTGTGTGCTATTGCCGTCTTAGAAATCCATAAGGATGCCGCTTATTCAAGACCAAGAAGAGCTTTGCAGTGGGAAAACCCATCAGTTTGACTTAACTGGCTCCTTCTAAGCTACATTTTCCCCTTAAACATATTTTCTTTTGCAAAATGCCTGTGGCTTTTTCAAGGAAGCAGTGATGACCAGCACTGGAGGAGGTGTGGATCAACGTGGCCCCCACCCGCGCACGACCAGAGCCACATCTCCAAAAGCCACAGCAGACACTCAGGAACATCATGCAGATTCTTTCTTTCTTTCTTTCTTTTTTTTCCTGAGAAAATCACTTGGGGATCCACCCAGACCCCAGTGTTGCACAACTCTAAGGGACAGAACCATACAAACAGGGCTCCTGCAGTCAGGTGGCACTGCAGCCTGGACCTATCACCAAATATTGAATTAATGAGAGACTGAAAATTTTTTCCACCTATCAGAGATGATTTAGAATCTAGGGGTTTGAGGAGCCCAGGGAGAGAGATTCCAAGATTTTTAACTCTTTTAACTATGTGAAAAAATATTTCAGGATGAATTTTGCCAGTTGTAACTATGCCAGTAAACGCCATTGCATCAAATAGAGTCCTATTTTTCTCCTTGAAGCAGAGTTTGTCTTACATTTTCAAAGCACTTAATAAAATTATGTCGTATTTAGTAGCCTCTTTCGCCCCCCCATCTAAAGACAACCAGAGAGAGTAACGGCAAGAAAATTTCTCAACTTAGAGGTCCTTCCCCTCTTGAGGCAAGTATCGAACAGAAAAAGGGAATTTGTTGGCACCGAAGTCAGTGGCCAAATGTTGAAGATGAAATCCCAGCCCATCCACCAGCAGAGGAGCCGGAATGCAGGTGTGACTGTGGGCTATTTCCATGAATTAATATAAGAAAAAGAAGAGAAATGGGGATTTTGTTTTTTCTTTGTGGTGCCCTAAGAACTGCATGTTTAATCAGGAGGTTTGCCATTTCCAGGCCCCGGGCATGCCTGAGAAGTGCCCCAAATCCCTTTGCATTAGATGCTGGTTCCAAATGCAGCAGGGAGCCAGGAATATTAGACACACATAAAAGTTGGTCATGGGGGAAGGTGAGCAAGGCCACCTTTGAGTTCCCTTCCGCCTGGCAGGTGCCCTTCTTTTCTCTTATTTTCAAACAAAGTTTATAATTTTCTCTTTTATAAGAAGAATACAGTCTCATTATAGGAAATTTCAGTAGAATCGCAAGAACTGAAGAAACCCCCGTCACCCAAGGAGCATCACTATTAACAGTCTCAGCTATTTCACTCTAGTCTTTCTCCCACGCATTTTAGAAACAAAATTAAGGTCACACCACACATACAAACCCGATGTCAGTGTATATAATCTAGGACAGATGACCTTGGTCCTCATAGTGACCCTGGGACTAGCTCAGATCCTAGCAGTAAATGTTGCTGAACAGAACAGCAGGGGACAGTATGGCACCCAGAAGGTGCACCAGTGCTCCTGTGACCTGCCCTTGGAATCACCATGACAGGCCATGCTGCGATTCTGCTCTGCTCACTTTTTCTACACTGGGATTGTCATCTGTTGCAGATCCTGTCATGGATCCTACCATTTCCCCTCAGCTTTCCCCAGAGGCACCTGCTGGCTTCCGGTGTCACCTTTCTTTGTTGACTGGCCATGGGGCATGCTTGGTCTGCGTACATGAGGGGTAGCCTGGGTGTGCCAGTGATATTGTCCCCAAGCAGTTCTCCACCGATGGGACGCGAGCGGATGGACAAGTGTCCCAGTTTCTTGCTGCCCATCACGTAGGCTTTCCTCTCATCCTTGCTGCCCACCTTCCCCACTTCCTCTGGAAATGGCTTTGGGGAACACCTTCCAAAGGAACCATTCGCACCAGATCCTTATCTCAGGTTTTGCTTCTCAGGACACCAACCAGGTCAGCGACTTTGCACCCAGACTCCACAGCAGAATTGCTGAGCTAAGCCGAGGAGGAGTTGTTTAAAGATGCAGGATGCATGTTGATTGGCAAGTAATTTCCAGGTGGGGGTTTTCAGAGCTCTTCTACTAACCCTGGACTTTACTCTGAGAATCTGAACCCTGAAGAAGAGGGAAAAAGTGAAGCCCAAGCCCTGAGCCTCGGGGTTGCACTGGAGGACGGTCCCGCAGTTACACTTGAGTTCGCCCTTCTCTCGGTGGTTTGCCTGGCTTTGTTTCCCTCCATATTCCTGGACAGAGGCCAGTGGTTATAGGACTTTTTCTTCTTTTTTTTGTCTTTACAAATGGAAGAGGAGGAGAACGGAATGCAGTGGAGGAAGAACCTGGGGGGAAGGACAAGCGAGAGGTTGCTTCGGAGCATCCCAGCCTTGGGTCTCCGTAACAACCAGAGTTCGGTATTTTCAGGAAGAATGAAAAGAAATAGACTGGACTGTAAACTGGGATTTGTCATCATGAAACCCCTGAAGTCGGTGAGGAGTGTGCACAGTTGTGTTCCAAAATACAGCTGCATGTTTGGGGATCGTCATGGTGACCTGAAAGCACGTTTCCTCCAGGGACACCTAGGAAGGAAGTTTCCTGCCGGCTTCCCTGCTGGGGCTGGGGCTGGGGCTGGGGCAGGGGCCGGGGCCGGGGCCGGGGCCGGGGCCGGGGCCGGGGCTGCACGTGGAGACAGGACCCGGTCTGTTTTGTTGAAAATGACCAACAAATGGCTCTCTTTGTCCCAGGATTGCCTGGATTGTTCCAAGAAGGCAGGGTCAGCCATTGCTGCAGTTACCTGGAAGATAGAAACTTCAGCACTTGGCTTTGGTGTCCTGGTGAGGACCCAGATTTTGCTATTTGTGCCCCCGCTCTCCTGAAAACCTCTCCCTAAACCCTTCTCCCGAAGCCTGTCCCTAAACCCAATCCAGGCGGTCCTCACCTTCCCCGTCCTGCCTTCCCTTTTCAGAGCTACTTTTTGGACCCAGTTTACACGTAGCCCTCTCCCTTCTCCTCTGAGAATAAACCGTCCATCCAGGCCTCACTGTTTCCTGCGACAGTTCAGAGGCTCCCCTGAGTTCATCAGAGACCCAGAAAGGTCCACAAATGAGATCAGCTTCTTCTCAGGGGGTGACATTCAGGGAATGGCTGTGGATTTTCATGCACTATCATGACAATTTTTTTTTTAAATGGCAAATGGGTTGTCAACGCCGCTATTTGTGAGTTTGGTGATTTTGGGGTAGATCCTTTAAGATCCCTTGACCTCATTTTCCTTCCTTGCCCAACGGGGTCTCTAGCACTTCACAGGCTCTTGGCTGGAAAGCGAACCAGATGCCCTGTGGTTTTCCTGGACTTGCAACATGTTTGCTCTTTGTGAGGAAGTGGAAGGTGTGGGCCCAGCCCCACGGCACAAAGGAGGGTAAACTGAGGCCCGGGCAGCAACAATCTGGATGCCAGCTGCTCTGGATCTCCCTCTGGAGTCTCCCGGTCAACTTTCAAATGACCTTGAAGGAAGACCTGCGTTTCCCGGGCCGCCAGCTGAGCGCTCCCACCACAGGGAAAACCCACCCCCTGTCCCCCAGGGTGGGTTGTGAAGGTTAATGAATTGGTATTTGTGAAGTGCTTTGAGATCCGCGGATGAAAGGGCCTATGAAGTCAAAAGCATTGGGGTGATTATTAAATTGCCTTGCCCGAGGTCAGACAGCGCAGGACTAGGGGAGTTGGAAAAGGAAGACACACTGCCTTTCTTCCCGTCCCCTGCCAGAACAACTAAGACCGTAACCTGTTCTTGTTAAGACGGGCGTCCCTCGGTGGGTGGATGTCCTCGGGCCTCACATCCTGCCTCCTTTATTCCCGGGCACCCTGTTAGGACCAGGCTTGCCTCTCGCAGGCCTGGCTCATTGGAATGCCAGGCAGCTCCTTGGCTCCTGGGGAGGGCTCTGCTTTCCGGGGCTTTCAGAAGCTCAGGGAAGCTGTTGAGTGAGGGACGGAGACCTACACTTGACCCCAAGACCCTCCCTGAGAAAGAAGGGGCCGTTTCTCTGCTGCCCACTAGACATGGAAATGAAGGAGGAGCCCAGCGCCGGCTGCCTTGGGTCGGTTCCACGCACACCCGCTCTTTTCTGTATTCCATATTCTTTTCTCTATTTTTTTTTCTTTTCCATTCAGCCAGCCTGGCAGTTGCAATATTTGTTTTACAAACATCTCCTCCATATTTCTGTCTTTTCCTTCCCCCACGGTGGCTGTTGTATAGATAGCTCATTGCAATTCAGACACCTGTCACTTTCCGATGTCAGTGTGGCTGTTGCCACGCTGATTAGTTAAGATGAAGAAAAAAAAAATACAGTGCCATATAAATAAAAAATTACAGGCTGTCACATTGTTTAAAGAGGGCCCACCTCCCAACGCCAGATCTGGGCAAAGTGGCGTTCCCTCTGTTTCCTGGGTATCGCCGCTAAGAGGAACGCTTAGAACGTCTTGTTTTTAGTGATTAAGTGGTTAATGATTTAATGAACTAAAAAAAAAATCTCATTTGTTGCTTCCCTTGGACTTGGAAAAAACCTCAAAGAGCTGATTTTCTGTGTACCTCAGTCCAATATTGCTACCTGCTGGGTTACGAACACAGTCTCTAAATAAATTGCTAGTGGCCTTAGGCGGGTAGAAGAGTCTCTCTTTGATCCGGCTGGAGCGGATGAAGTCAAATGTTCAATCAATCAATCACATTCATAACTTGCAGCTACAATCGGGCTGACAACGGCCTATTATTTATTTTTAAAATCATATATTTCATTATTGCAAAACACACAGGCTCTCACGAGGGGAAAGAGACTAAATTATTGATAAGCCTTATAGATGACGGAGTTTGTTGTTTCTGACATGCTTGTCACTAACTATTGTCAGGAAGAATTTACTAAGATGTAGAGTCGGGAAAGTTGGCCGGGAATGTATGTCGTGCCAAAGCAGAGATGGGAAGAGAAAACTCTAATGGTCCCTCTCTCCCTCTTATTGAATTCTTGTAGGTAAGAGGCAGCTGAAGGCAGAACAGGTTTCTATTGTAAAGCAAGACTTGAAAAGCCCCCAATTTGATTGCTACAGAGCAGGAGATTTGGTTCTCAAAATAGCCATGCGTTTGGGAAATGAATTTTTTGCTGGTGTCTGTGCATTCCTGGAAATAACAATTGTAACTCTCCAGAATTCCCACATGGACCAGGGCCAGGCATATTTATTCAATATTGTGTGTTGGGGTGGGGTGGGGGTATGGGCGAGTGCAGCCTCAAGTAACAGGCGCCCAGAGGAGGCCAGTTGGACTCCCCTTGCTTTGGAGGTGGAGAAGAGGGGGAGCTTTCCTGCTGCACCCCCATCATGCTCCCTGAGATGGCAGGGCATTAGGAATGGGCCACCTTCCCTGGGCCTGCAATTGGTCTCTAATGGGTTTAGGGGAAGGAAGGATGGTCAGGAAAATACTGACCACTCCTTTCCGTGGGCGTCTTCATTTTCTGGGTTCTGGGTCATGGGCAAGCTGAGATCTTAAAGCTGTACAGCCTCTCATCTGAACAGCGAGGGGCTGGAATGGAAGACCCCCCCGGGCCCAGCACTGTCACCTGGCTCTCATCTCCGTGATAAGGAGGACACCATCCCTGGAGGTGCTAGAAGGAAGAGCCCTCTGGACTGAAGGAAAGGGAGGTTTTTTTGTTGTTGTTGTTGTTTTTTAAGGGAACTTCAATGCTCACTCATACAGATCAAATCTTATTAGAATGAGTTCTTTAACATTTGAACAAAAACAGCTGTGAAACCGAACATTTCTAATACCCAACCCCCACTGAATACCCCCTGGACCGTGAGGACAATGAACATTAAATCGAAGCTCCTTCGGAGGTCTGGTTGAGATTTGACTGGTATTCCTAACTTATTTGCTGAGTACAAGCTGATCTCCCAGTTGCAGGGATGGGGCGGGACAGGGCTGGGTGGGTACCCTGAACCAGTCTCCTTAAAGCCAAAGTGGCCTCGGAGTCCATTGTCCAACTTCTCTCCCCTCAGCTCCATGGAGAAGAAAACAAAGGGTCAGAGGAATCGGAATCTGAGAGCTAGTGTGTGGCAGGTGGGGAAGCAGATCCTGCCTCCAACCCTTTCCCTAAGGTGAAGCGGAAACCGAAACACACAGGAAATAAGAAAAGAGGCATCAGGTTGCCCAGTCTGGTGCTCTGTCTTCCACATGGTGCTGGTTTCTCAGGGAACATTCCCGTGCCCTGGTTTGGTTTTAAATCAGTAAACTCCATTTAGAATCCAAACAACAAGAAAGCTCACTTAGCGTGTGTTTTTTATTTATCTTTTTAAAAATGTATTTTTTTTAATTGGTGCCTAATAATTATTCAAATAGGAGTTTTACTGTGGCATATTTAAACATGCACATAACATAATATGATCAATTTCATTCCCCTGTATCACGTTCCTTTCCCTCCTTTCTGCTCCGGTCCCCTTTCTCTGCCCTACTGGGCTCTTTATATTCATGAGACACCCCCCTCTGACATATACACTTAAATTTTTTTTTTAATCTCTAGCTTCCACATATATGAGAAAACATATCACCCTTGATTTTCAGAGTTTGCCTTATGTTATTTAACATGATGTTCTCCAGTTCCAGCCGTTTTCCTGCAAATGACATAATTTCATTCTTTTTATGGCTCTATAAAACTCCATTGTGCATATAGATCATTTTCTTTATCCATTCATGTATTGACAGGCACCTAGGCTGGTTCTACAACGTGGCTCTTGTGAATTCTGCTGCTGTAAACATGAGTGTGTATGCCTGTATCTCTGGAGTATGCTGACTTTATTTTATTTTTGTTTTGGGTAAAGACTGAGGAGTTGCAAAGTTGGATCATACAGTGGTTCCATTCCTAGTCTTTTGAGGAACTTCCATGCTGGTTTCCATAGCAATGGCACTAATTTAGATGCCCACCAACTGTGTTTTTTTCCTTCCTTGCATCCTCACCAGCATTTATTGTTATTTGTATTCTTAACAATTGCTGTTTTATCTGGAGTGAGATGAAATCTCAGTGTAGTTTGATTTGCATTTCCCTGAAAGCTAAAGATGTTGAACATTTTTTTCCATATATTTATTAGTCATTTGTACTTCTTCTTATGAGAGATATTTGGTTAGTTCTTAAGAATAAATCTAATCAAAGATGTGAACGACCTCACCAAGGAAAGTTACAGAACATTGTAAAAGAAGACACTAGAAGATTAAAAAAAAAAAAAAAAAAAAAAAGACTTCCCATGTTCATGAATAGGCAGAAATCTTTGCCAGGAAATCTTTTGACAAACGATTAATATCCTGAATATATAAAGGACTCAAAACACATAACACTAAAAAGTCCCCCAAACGAGTCAATGGATAAATGGGCAAATGTACTAAACCTGTGTTTTCACAATCCCGAGTCCTGGAAAGGATTGGAGCAGGTTATGATAGGCTCAGGGTTGGAAGGAACATCTGAATCCACAAGAAGACGGAGAACCAGCCTGGGAGTTGGGAGCCCTTGCTTCTCAGCTCCATGGTGTGTTGGACTCTGTGGGTGGAGCCCCTTCTGAGTTTCTGTCCATGAAGTCAGGAGTGGGCATGACAAAGAATCTTTCCTTGACCAAATTTTAGTCAGCCCCTCCCAACCCTCTTCTCAGACATTCACTGTGGCCCCTGTTCTTGCTGAGCCTGTGTACCCCAGTTTTAGAGAATATATTGCCAAATCAGCTTAGAATCTCTTGCCTTTGATATCTGATGACCTTGTTCTGCCTTCAGCAAGAATCTTCTGTGATCAGTGTAGCAAGAACCCTCTGCCCCCGATGAATCCTATTGGTAATTTCCTATCCATTGATCCTGTTCAACCCTTGCTCATGAAACCAGCTCCTTGACTACCAATCCCCACCTCCTGTTGTATCTGGAGCAGTTCCCCGTTGGGGACTGAGATCTCTTTTCCCCTGTTGCAATAGTTCCTGAATAAAATCTGTCCTCATCACTTTACTCTCCAACCCTGGTTTTCTCTGAAAGTCAATACAGGCTTCAGGTCCACTTCTAGCTCCAAAAGTCTACGTAGAACCCTACATAAAATCCTATTCTGTGGCATTTTCCTTTCAATTTATTTTTTGAACATCTTGTTGCCTGCGTTGGCACAGGTGGGGACAGAGTCAACCAAAGCAATCAGAGAGCACCAGGAGAAGCCGTTCATGAGAACCTCCTCATGATAGAACAGAAATAACTCCTCACTGGGAACAAAGAAACCTGGCCTCACAGGCCTGGGCCTGCTGGACTTGGGTGAGACGCGTTGTCTCTCTGGATCTCGTTGATCTCTTCTGTTAAATGGGGATATTGGTGCCATTGCTCCCACCCAGCTGGGGCAGATTGTGATGAGAATCTAAACCCATTACATAGTTTAGGGAAGGGAACAGAAGCTTAAACTGCACTACAGGTGTGGAGTAGCCGTATTACAGGGCGGTGGGAATTTACTCTAGATGAGAGAGCCTGCTGCAAATCTGAGATTACATTTTAATTACCTTCAGATGCTGACCTATGTAAATAGGCCTATTGTGTTTCTTTGGGAGGGGGCAGGAGAAGCGGGTGAGTGGGACTCATTAGCTTCTTAGCAAGCTGCTATTTTCATTTTTTGCTGCAGGTTCAAGGAAAAACTTTAAGAGAGGGATAAAGAAGCTGCCTCTGTGCAGTTTCACGGAGATTCAGAGTCAGGTCCCTTTCTGGTTTTGGGGTGCGAGGTACGTTCGTCCAGCAGCACACTGGCCGCTCCTCCTTGGCAAGGTCCGTAAACATCACAGACTTCTCCTGTGGGCGTTTTTTTTTCCTTTTGAAGCGTGTTTGCTGCGCACATGGGTCAGAGTTGCCACCTCAAGGAGGCCTGTAGGACCTGCCAGGGCTTGGACCGCGGGATGCCAGACAGATGGGCTCCCCCCCCCCCCCGCCGGCAAGATAAGACTCTATTAAGTATGACTTTATTAATAGTCTCTCTCCAAGTCCTGGCCCCTTGGGAGCCTCCCGTGATTGGCCAGTGGTACAATTATAATGGGCACTAATTATACCTAGGAGCCAAGGAGAGCAGCCCACCTTTCAAAGCCCTCGGTGATACGGATTTGGGTAAATGCAATGAGCTAAAAATGACTTCATCTTTCCAAAAGCACAAAGGAATCGCTCCTCGAAAAATGAATAACTCAGGAAACCAGTTAAACAGGGAATGGGAAATAAATCAGAAATCACTCCAGCTTTTTACCAGCCAGGGGAGAGTGGGCCCCTTCGGATTAACCCTGGTGTGGACCTGAGTGACATTTGCTTGTCCTGGAAGACTCTAGGAACATGGATTTCGCAGCAGTTCCCCAAAGAGGGCCCTTTTCTTTAGCTCCCAGGTGTGTACACTGAAGCCAGGAAGCAGCCTTATTCTATATCCAGATATAAAACCCCCTCCGAAGACTCTGTCCATTTCCTCCAAATGACCCATCGGAGCCATCCCAAGGCGGCGGAACTGGCTGTGAGCCAGTGGCTCTCCCTCACCCCCAGGGGTTTTCGCCAGGAGTGCTGGGCAAACTCTGAGTGACGCACAGTTGCATGCTAAGAGGCAGCAGGTGCACAGAGCAGAGCAGCAATGGAGGCCACTTCAGGTCCAGAAGGAGGTCACTTCCGCTGAGTGGCTTCTTTCCAAGGGAAGTGGACTCCAGTGTCTGCACGGGGACTTGGCTTTTCATTGACTTCCTCTCCACAGCTCTGTTGCTTCCTCGTGGCTTCGGAGTGACCGGGGAACCAGGTGGGGCTGCCATTGCCAAGCTGCTCCACTGCTCTGTTCCTTTGGTGTATCTGGCCACACCGACCAGGACCCTCCCCAGCCCTGCTCTGGAACAGACTCTCCACGTGTTTCGCGTCTGGGGAGCAAATGGTTTGGGGAGCAGATGAGTTCATGTGGTTCAGTGGCTTGATCCAGTGAGTCCCTGAGCTCAAGTTCAGTGCCATGGACTTGTCCTCAGCCCCATGTGGTCTGACCCTCCACTCTCCTGGCCTTGTTTCCTCCTCTTCTGCCACTTGTTCTCTCTGATCCAGCCACGTGGCCCTTTGCTGTCCCCAGGCAGACCTGGCTCCTGCCCCAGGACTTTGTCACTTGCTCTTCCCTCTGTCTGGGACTCTCCCTGCCACTAGATATCTTCACGGCTCCCCACTCCTTCCTTCAGGTCTCTGCTGTAAGAAACCATCTTTGACAAGCATCCCTGGACATCTTGAACCTCCTTCCACTCAGGTTTCTGCCCCCATTGAGATTTCTTGCATTTATGAACATATGGAACAGTATGTTCACTTGTCTGTGCACCTGTTGTCTGAACTCCCCACTTAATAAAGCGCCATGCGAGAGGAGACTTGTCTATTTCATTCATGCTTCCATCCCAGAAGTTAGCAGCATGGTTGTTCCATAGCTGGTGCTCACAAAAATATCTGTGGACCTGATTTTGAATTCCAACTTCCACATAGACCAATTTAGCTAGAGCTCTTCTCAGGCTACATTCAAGGGCAGCTCCTGACGACACGTGCTGTGGGGGTGTTTAAAAGGTCCAGCCATTTCTTTGCTACAATAAGAACATGTATCTGGATGGTCTTGAAAAGATGTGATTAAATACTAAAAGTAGAAGATTCGGATGACATAGACCTTGCCCTCCAGCAGCCGGCGAGTAGAGCCTTCAAAGTTTCCATGTGTGGGTCATTCTCACTTTTGATCTATTTTAGCAGAAAGTGGTTTCTCTACTTTTTGCCAGATATCAATCAGTTCACTAGATTCCACTTGCCCAAGTTATCAGAGAAGGAGAAGGGATGTTGTTCCGTTTTCTGATGGGAGAAGTAGACAGGAATGGGCAGCCCTGAATTTGGCGGCACCTCCCAGCTGTACCCCTGGGCCTCCAACGCGGGTGCAGTGCGGGTAGATTGTTTATTCACAACTTTTCCTACCTTTATGTCGTTCACACGAGTGGAAGTGTGTGACCCCCCTCCACTGATGTCAATCGAGGCCTGGTGACTTGTCGTGGTTGGAAATCAAGCGCAGGAGTGACGGTGTGCCGGCACTCTGAGCCCAGGCCCTCAGAACAACCCCCTTTTTGTTTATACCTGTCCCCGCCCCACCCGACCCTGAGGGTCTGATATCCACGTTGACAAAAGCATGCCCCTAAGACTAGTCATCAGCCCAAGATGAGTGGGAGACACAGGAGGAGACCAAAGCAAACCCACAGCTCGAAGCAGAGCTGCCCCGGCCAACCCCCAATCCCATGAGTGAGAAAGTGAAGGTCATTCGTTGAAGTTTGACGTTGTCTGTTCCTCACTGACCAGTACGCACAGTAGGAGAGCGTTCTAGGGATCCACACACTTTCCAGGGTTTTGCTACACCTCTCTCTACCCTATCCTGCTAAGTGACCAGGCTCTAAGTGTACATTTTCCAGTTGCCAGACCAAGAAAAAGACTTCACCGAAGAGTAATGGGAAGGTAAAGGAGAGACAAAGCAGCTTTGTGGTTTGGATAGGAGCTGTCCCCCCAGAATGCTTGTGTTAAGGCAGGAATGTTCGGAGCTGAGATGATTAGGTGATGCAAGCTGGAACCTAATCTGTGGATTCATCCACTTGAAAGAAATACTCCACTGTGTGGTAACGGGAGGTGAGCAGGGTGTGGCTGGAGGAAGAGGTCACCAGGGGCGTTCCTTGGGGATCATATGTCTGTATCCTGCCTCCTTGCTTTCTTCCTGTCCTTCCTCCCGCCATGCCCTCTGCCATGAGGTCCTGCCTCACCTTTAGCCCGGAACAATGGAGTCAGCCACCTATGGACGGAGAGCTCTGAAACTGTGGGCCAAAGTAAACTTTTCCTCCTCTAAGTTGTTCTTGTCAGGTGTTTTGGTCCCAGTGACAAAAAGCTGACTAAACTGAAAGGTCTAACAAAGCATACCAGGAGATGGGAGAAAGACTGGCGGGTGCATTTGGACTTTTGAGTTGTCACTGTGGAGACAGAAGGGCTTTGCTGGGCTTTTGTCCTATATTTCAAAAGCAGGTCTCTAAATTATTGACTACTTTAGCAAACTCAACGCTTCCTAATTAATGATCGAAGTTTTCTTGGCTGAAGGAAAAAGGCTTTGGCAGAGTGAAAACTCCACGTGACTGTCTTTTCACTTGGTCATCATCTTCCCTACTGAGCATCCTAAGACGGCCTCACACCCTTCCACCGCACCACTCAGCAACTGTACCAACTTTGCCTGAGTGCCTACTAAGAGCTGGGTGTCTGAGGAACGTGTCACCTGGGCTACCTCTCAGAGGCTCACACAGCCCTGTGAAAGGAATCTCATTGATTCCTTTCATTCATCAAAGAGTAGATGCTGAAATACCAATCCCCCCAAAGCACACACCTGGCGAGTCGGGTAGCTGGATTTCGACCCAGCGGTCTGCTCCTTGGCTGGTGCTCTGAATCACTAGGCCCCAGAAGCTTCCCTCTGAGTCCTTGACCAAAAGGATATTCTCCAAATTCCGGCTCCTCCCTGACTACCAGAGACAAGGCCGAGCGCCCGAGGATGCCCAGCCCCCTCATTTGCTCTCATACACCAAGCTTGTGCCTAAATGAAGAAAGTGTGTTGTGACATCAGAGAAGCATGGCCTTGCCCTTCCTGATGACTTGACCAAACATGAGAATGTGGCATGAACTGGCCATGCCACTTTGTCACTTTGTACAGGAAGGATGTCACCAAGGGCATTGTCCCCAGCATGAGGACTCACAGGAAAAGGTCCTCTTCGTGTTTAACCTCCACCCAGGGGGTAGAGATGCACCTATGGACACAGTGAATCAAACAGCTCAGTCCTTCCTTAGAGACAAAGGTCTGGCTCACATCTAGCATATGAAAAGAGTGCCACAGCCCAGATTTGAGAGTTGGCCCCCTCTGTGGGCACTAGGTGACCCTGGTGGCTTTGGTTTCCTTTGCTTTGCTTTTTTTTTCACCGGTTTTTAACGTTTTGTTTGTTTGTTTGTTTGTTTGTTTGTGTGTGTGTGTGTGTGTGTACATGTCTGTGTAATTACCTGCTTCTCCTGCTTAGGATGCATATGTAGTCACACATCACTTATTTCCCTCTACCAGCAGGATGTTCATTTTGAGGGCTTCCTCTACCCCCATCCATTCCTGAACCCTTGTGTCTCTAAATGAAGTGAAATTTTTTGTCCTGCTCTAATTGCTGAATGAACCAAAAGAGATGGGGGGGGGAGGGGGCTGAGAGGTGCTCTGAGATGTTGCTGTGGTCACTGCCACATGGTGTCCCTCCTGGTCCTTCACGGTCTGATCCTGGGTTCCAGATCCCTGCCAGGATTTTAGGGTGTTCCACCAGGGCCCTCAAAGCACGACACAAGCCGGGGTACTGATCTCATGCACACATCTTGCTGGGCCAGCCCTTGACTCTCAATAAAACTTCTGGGACCCCAGGAAGAGCTGGACCATCAGTCCAAGATGACACTCCATCCCCTGATCTCCACCATCAGGGAGTCCTTGTCTTCTTTCTTCCTGAAGAATTATGGCCAAAGTCATCCTGTCTGACGGGCCTGACCTTGAATCTCACAGAGCAGTGTGTGAAGTTCTAATTCCATCCCTCCCAGAATGTCCCACGCTCCTAATGCACATGAGCCCTCTCCAGAGCTGTGCATCCCACCAAGGACCGATGGACCCTCCAAACTCAGGGCCTGGCTGACCACACCCATTGTATGTGCTCCTGAACTTGGGCCACGTGGTCTTGGGCGCCATGACTTCCCGACAGCCACATTTTCACGCACTTATCCATTCAGAAATGATTTTCCAAGTGATTTCTGCTGCATGGGCTAGAGATACAAGCCTCCACAAGAAGAAAATTGTGCCCTGTTCTTACGAAGCTTATGGTCTATGAGGGAAAATAGGGTGCTCAAAAGGACAGGTATTCACAGGGGTAAATGAGGTGGTGACTGGAAGAAACCGTCAGTGCTTCAGTTGGGTTCAGGAGGAGCTGAGAAAAGAGGAAACAGAAAATGGGAAGGGCATCCACAGATCTCTGCCACTGCGGGAGTCTGTCCCCAGAGAAATAGCCGGGAGGACTTTTGTATAGAAGGAACCAGAAGCCTCATTAGTGAGGTTCACTCTTACAGCCTATGAAAAGAAATTTAAAGAGGTAAAGACTTTATGGTTTTAAAGGGCCTTGGGGATCCTCAGAGGGAGGAAAGAACCAGGCCAAAGTCAACACAGCAAGCGATGGAAAAATCAATCCCATCCTGCAACCTGGAGAAGGCCAGGTCCTCCATGATTGCTAAGTCTGAGGCCTCAAAGGAAGAGAAGACCCTTCCAAGGGATTTTATCATGAACGAGGGAAAGTGGGCAGCTGTCCTGTGGTAAGTGGAGTAAAGCAGCCCTCAGGCTTTACCCTCATCCTTCCCCCTCTCCACTTCTTGTCCCGATGCCAGGTACCCCACACTGGGCCAGCCCACCAATAGGAAAGACCCACATGTCGGGCATTGCTGTTCTTGACCAATGCCCAGTTCGCTCCTTGTGGGACATGGGAGGACTCCTCCTCCTGCTCTTACCTTTCTTGGAGCCATATTACTAATCCGGTCACGGGGCACAAGCCACTCTGGGGCTGGAGCATCAAATGGTTGGCACAGGACTGCCAGTGCTCTCTTTCAAAAACCAGCCAAGTTTGGACAGTGCCGTTGCCGTCAACCTGAGGCTCTGAGCAAGGATGACATGGAGCCAGCCTCCCCCATACTAATATGCAATGAACACGCAACGTGAGCAAGCAATATGCCACTACTGTTTACATCATTGTTACATAGGGCCTCGATATGAAGGCAGCACAACCTATCTCATTGTAGATCGTTTTTATCATTCCAAAGAGAAACCCCATACCCACTAGGCAGTCACTCCACATTTCCTCCACCTAACTCCCTTTCACTAGGCCCCACCTCCTACAGGCTCCACCCACCACCGGGAGGACCACAGTCTGGCAAGCGAGGCTTTAACATCTGGGTCTTTAGTGGATATGTACA
This sequence comes from Callospermophilus lateralis, assembly GCF_048772815.1. Lineage (NCBI taxonomy): Eukaryota > Metazoa > Chordata > Mammalia > Rodentia > Sciuridae > Callospermophilus > Callospermophilus lateralis. The sequence continues at coordinate 78,280,294 of NC_135319.1, forward strand.
AACCAAAGCAAGACACTAGTAAGGGGAGAGGGTGAGGAGAGGGAGAGAGTCCCATTATAGCAGAGATCCGATTTTCCCACCAGTCATAGGACTTGAACACAAATTTACATTTTAAGGGAAAAAAAATGATGCTTCTTGTATCCAAGCATTCAGGTGGATATAGTGTGTGTGTGTGCGTAGGTGTAGAACAAAGGTCTGGATAGACACCTGCCTGCTCGTGATTGGTGGTCACATCTGGGGAGGGGTGTGGGGTGGAAAAGGATGAAAGGAACACTCGATCTTTATTTTATATACTTTCATATCCCTTTACATTTTATACAGTGAGATGCTATTCAGAGATTATTAATTGTTACACTATCAGCACAATATGAGGTGCATCTTATTATTTTTCAAAACAGAAAGGATGCCACTCTGCAGTTAAATTAAACACTACAACTTTCCAAAGGGCTTTACACTCATTTAATCTCATTCAACGTTTGCAATCTCATTTATCAGTGGGAACATTCTTCTTTTTAATTCTCAGTTTTTCTTATCTCTAAAATAGGATGATTTATTCCAAATTACCCAACCAATAAAGGCAGAGAGAGACCAAAAGCTTTAACCCTGCTGTCAGGTTCCAAATCCAAGATTCCTCCCTTACACTGTGGATGCCTCTAAGCACCATCTCCTTCCTGGGTGTCGTGTTGAAAAACAAAGTCGTGGTATTGAGAGGCGAGATCAGGATGCACTCAACACCTGAGAATCATTTTCCTTTGTTTCTGGTACAGAAAAAATATAATACCTCCACAAAGACTTCCACCAAGAGAATTCTTGTGCACATAACGGACTTACTATAATGCTCACTGTTGGATCTCCCGTCTGGGATGACAATCCTATGACAATGATGGTAAATATAGACCATACGAGCTGCCATTTCCCCCTCTCTGTCCACTGAAGACATCAAGAATCAACTAAGGCATTGAGTCTAGTATAGACCTCAGAGTTTTTCTCAACACAGTGTTCCAGACAGCCACTACTCATCAACCAGAGAGAGCAAACCTACTTCCCTCCCTGTCCTAAGGGATATTTGATCTCCCTGGCAGACACTGTGATAGTGGAATATAATTGTCTTCTATAATTCCACTTTCTGTGCCCTCCTCTGATCGATGTTGAAAAACAAAGTCAGGTACTTGATTGACACCTTCTTTGCAGTTAGGTGTGGCTATGTGACACAATATTAATTACCAGTGGGAGGTACTAGGGGCTGACTGCTGGGAGATGTCACTTTCCTGATGGAACGGACATATGCAAAAGGAGCTAGTGGGAGGCCTTCCCCTTCTCTAGCCTTGAACACAGACATAATCTTAAACACTAAGTTACTAGTTGATGACAGTGTTGTGCTTCCAGACCGCTTACCTAAAGCCACTTACCTTCAGATTAGTAGTTCACTAAATAGTAAGTGTCCTTATGGTTGAGACACCACTGGTTTAACTTTCCTTACATGCAGCCAAATACATTCCTAACAGATGTAGTTCCTGTTACAGGACAGCAGGGATATTGTAGAACTTTGATTAGTAAATGGGTGAATATTTTTTTTTAAAAAAAATTTACATAACAATGAATACATATTTTTACCATTTTAAAGTGTACAATCATGTGGTTTTTAGTATATTCACAATGCTGTATGATCATTACCACTATCTAATTGCAGAACATTTTTACCATTCTAAAAGGAAACCTCAGGCCCATATAAGCAGTCATTGCCTATGTCCCCTCTTCCCAGACCCTGGCAATCACTAATCTCTCTGTCTCCATGGATCTGACTTCCCTGGATATTACATGTAAATGGAATCATACAGTCTGGGGTCTTCTGTGTCTGGCTTTTTTCACATAGAATATTTTAAGGTCCACCCATGATGCAGCGTGTATCACTTCTTATTTTTTATGGCTGTCCTATTGTAGAGATGTTCCATATCTGGTTTGACAATTAGTCAGTTGATAGATATTTGGGTTGTTTCCTCCACAGGGATTCTATGAATTATGCTGTGATGAGCACTTGTGTACAAGTTTTGGCCCCAACAGATGTTTCCAATAGTCTTGAGAACATACCTAGGCATGGAATTGTTGGATCCAATGGTAATGCTATTTTTAACATTTTGGGGAACTGCCAAGCTATTTTTCACAGTGGCTGCGCCATGTACCTTCTCACCCCAAATCTGTGAAAGTTCTAATCATTCACGTCCTCACCGATTCTTCCTTTCCTATTTTCCTGTTGGAATTTTAGCCATCCTACTGATTGTGGAGTGACAACTCACTGTAGTTTTGATTTGTGTTTTCCTAATGACTGAGGATGTTGAACTGTATTTTCATAAGTTTCTAAACCATTTATATATCTTCTTTGGAGAAGTGTAATTTTTATCCTTTGTCCATTTTTGAAGTTGGGTTGTCTCTTTCTTGTGGAGTTTTAAGAGTTCTTTTTATATTCTGGACACTAAATCTATATACAATATATGATTTGTCAATATTTTGTCTCATTCCATAGACTGTTTTAGATTAATAATGTCCTTTGATGCACCAAAATTTTCAATGAAGTCCAAGTTATTTTTTTTCCTTAGTGACATCTGTTTTTGATGTCCCATTTAAGAAATTGGTGCCTAATATAAGGTGATAAGGGTTTATGCCTAAGTTTCTTTCTAAGGGTTTTAAGGCTTTAGCTTATATGTAGGGGTTGGGTCCATTTTGAGTCATTTTTCGACATGGTGGGAAGGAGAGGTCATATGGCCTCTCAGCACCACTGGTTGAAAAGACTGTTCTTTCCCCCACTGAAGGGTCTTAGCACTCTTGTCACCAAGCAGTCACCAAGACCTGGGCTCCATCCTATTAGTCTATAGGGCTGACATTATGCTGGTCGCCATTTGGATTGTCACAGCTTTGTAGGGAGTTTTGAAATCAGGAACTCCTCAGCCTTCTCTTCTCCCCTCCAAGACTGCTTTGGCTCATTGGTGTCCCTTACAATTACATCTGAATTTCAGGATCATTCTGTCCATTTCTGTAAAATAATAATAATAATAATAATAATAATAATAATAATAATACCACCAAAAGTTTGATACTTCAAGGGCCTGAATGTTTCTGTCTTCTCCAAATTCATTGGTTGAAATCCTAACCCAAAATGGTGGTATCTGGATGTGGAGCCTTTGGGAGGAGACTGGAACAGGAGGGGAGAGTCTTCATGACGGCAGTTAATGCCCTCATCCAAGAGGGTAGGGAATTAGCTCCTCCCTCCCACCACATCAGGACAGAGCAAGATGGCACCATCTGTAAGCCAGAAAGTGGGTCATCACCAGGCACTAAGCCCTCATTGGTTTTGAGCTTCCCAACCTCCAGAACTCTGAGAAATAAATTTCTATTGTTTATGAGCCGCCCACTTTGTGATATTTGGTTATAGCAACCCAAACAGAACAATAGGCATCACTTCTTTAATGTCCTTCTGTAATGTTTTGTAATTTTAGAATATAAGTCTTATATTTCCTTAAATCTATCTGTAAGTATCTTTCTTTTTAATATTGTTATAAGTACAATTGTTTCTTTTATTTAGTTAGTTTTTATTTGTTCTATTGGTTATACATGACAGTAGGATATACTTTCCTATGTCACATACAGATGGAGTATAATTTCTCATTCTTCTTGTTTAGTTATATATGCACATACGGTAATAATATCTGATTCATTCTACTGTCCTTCCTACCCTCATACCCTGACCCCTCCCTTCACTCCCCTCTACCTAATCTCAAGAAACTCTATTCTTCCCTAGCCCTCCCCCACTTATTGTGAATTAGGCATCACATATCAGAGAAAACATCTGGCCTTTGGTTTTGGGGGGATTGACTTATTTTTCTTAGCATAATATTCTCCAGCTCCATCCATTGATTGGAAAATGCCATAATTTCATTAAGGGTGAGTAATATTCCAGAGTGTGTGTGTGTGTGTGTGTGTGTGTGTGTATGTGTGACATATTCTTTATACTTTCATCTTTGAAGGACACCTAGGTTGGTTCCATGGTTTAGCTATTGGGGATTGAGTTTCCATAAACATTGATGTGGTTGTGTCACTGTAGTATGCTGATTTTAAGCCCTTTTGGGTATAAACCAAGGAATGCGATAGCTGGGTCAAATGGTGGTTTTATTCTGTTTTCTGATGAATCTTCATACCACTTTCCATAATGGTCGTGCCAGTTTGTAATCCCACTAACAATGTATGACTATACCTCCTTTACTTCTTCAGGTGGATCTGAGTTACTATCTGAGAAATTTTGGCCCCAAAGTTTTCTTTTAATATTTCTTTTATGTATAATAGTAAAGTAATCCTTTCCATTTTTGTTTATCTTGTAATGTCTTAATTTCTCCTTCAGTTTTTGATGATAGTTTTGGCAGACACAGAATTGTTTGTTGGTAGTTTTATTTTCTTTCAGCACTTTGAATGTGTTGTCTCACTGCCTCTGTCCACCATGGTGTATGAGAAGAAAGCTGGCTGTTCATCCTTTAGGGATTACTAATTATACATGACGAGTTGCTTCTGACTTGCTGTTTTCAAAAGTCCTTCTTGGTCTTTGATTATACCTTTTTATTTTGCTGTGTATCCGAGTGGATCTCTCTGAGTTTATCCTTCTTGAATAAACTTGAGCTTCTTGAGAGTGTAGATTAATATTTTCAGCCTAACTGGTAAGTTTCAGCCATTATTTCTTCAAATAGACCTTCTATCTCTTTCTCTCTCCTCCTGGGACATATTAGTATATTTGATGGTGTTCTGTAGACCTCTTTGGCTGTTATTTTATCTCTTCTTTTTCTTGCTGTACCTTAAACTGGTTATCTCAATTACTCTATTTTCAAATTTCCTGGGTGTTTCTCACATCAAATATGTTTTCAATGGCATCTACTGAATTTTTCATCTCATTTATTACACTTTTCAACTCCAGAATTTCTATTTGGTTCCTTTTTATAATTTCTATCTCTTTACTGGTATCTTCTGTTTGGTGATACATCATTCTGATGGTTTCCTCTGACTTTTTTGTACATAGTTGCTTTGAGGTCTTTTAGCATATTTAAAATAATTGATGTAAAATTTTGATCTGACAAGTTGGATATCTAAACTGACTGCTCTTCATCCTACCTACGGGCCACACGTTCTTACTTCCTGGTGAGTCTCATCACTTGTTGTTTGCCGTGGTTGAAAACTGGACATCTGGAATATCGTAATGTGGTAACTCTTGAAATCAGATTTCCCCCCTCATCAGATTTTGTTTCTTCCATTTGTCATAGTGGTTGTTTGTGTCATATCTTCTCTGAACTAATTTTATGAAGTCTGTATTCCCTGTCATTTGTGACTACTAAAGTCTCTGTGCTATTAGTTTAGTTGTTACCTAGTGACTGAACAGAGATGTTCTTAAATGTCTGGAACCAGATCAAACAACCCTGAGTCTTTGAAGATGGGCTCTGTGGGTGGATTGAGGTGTCCTCAATATGCAGGCAGACAGTGTTCTGCCTCACCCTAAACTTCCTGCCTGTGCGGCATCTGACTGCCAAGGGGGAGAGCTCAGGGCCTCCTTGGGTCTGTCCCGAGCAGGCAACCAGCTCTGGGCTGCCTGTCACCTTCCAGGTTCCCAGGAAAATGCAAGTTTCCAAAGTCCTTGTTTCCCAAAATGTCTCATTGCTCAGCTTTTCCTTGGAGCACATTTGCCCCGACTGTTGCAGGGACAAAATACAGAAGATTAAGACCCTAAGGATATCACAGCCCTTAGGATGGTTGGAGACTCTTGGCGAGACCCTCTAGCTCTACCCAACACCAAAATGCTCGTCAGTTCTCTGGATGCCCCCTCCCTCCCTTCTCTCCTTCCTTTCCACGTTTTGCCCTCCTCTTCTTTCCTCCCATTTCTTCCCCTCTTTCCACCAACATAAGATGGGTGAGGCATTGCCCACAGGGTCAAAATAAAGCACTAATGAAAACAGACTTGGTTTCTGCTCTTATGGGCCTTTCAAGCCGGTAGCTGCAAAAGAAATTCAAAAGACAGTCACAGATGATTAATCACTATGGCTCTACGCCGTAACGGAGGTTTGTGGCCTAACCTCAGGGGTCATGAATTGTGCGTCTGAAGAAGAGACATTTAATGTAGGAAAGAGAAGGGGAAAATATGAGTGATCTCAGAAAAGAAGCAAGGGGGATGCTCAGGAGGAAGAACCAGGAGACGTGCAGAGGCCCTGAGGCAGGCAGAAATCTGAGAGCAGCAATGGGAAGCAGCCCGGTGGGTGTGCTGGGCACTCTTAGAGGGAGAGGTACCAAGGGCAGCAGGTGAGATTGGGAAGGGAACAGTGTGGGGGCTCTGCCACCTGAGGTCTTGTGGTACTGATTTGGATTTTACCCTGAAAGCCATGTGAGCTGTAGCAATGGCAGTCCCCAGCAGGGGCATGATGTCCACATTAAACTCACATGTTTTCTGCAGGGGTGCAACCTTCTTCCTGTACCTAACGTGACCTGACTCTGCACCCTCCCCACAGAGAGGTAAAAAGCCAGGCCTCAACATCAACATCTCAGTTGCTTCCATTTAAAACCGTCTCTTTAAGATGAACTCTCTGGACAAAAGTTTGATCTTTTCAGAATATGATCCAGGTGACCTCTGGATTCCCTCACTCCTTCTTTAAAACTCATTCCTGCAGAGGAACAGTGTTCACTGGGACTGTGAGAGGGGTGCTGCCAATGGGTCCTCCTCCCTGGGCCACCCCGGGGTCCTCACTAGTGCCCCCAGGCATATTGTTCACCCCTGGTCCCAGGTGGTTGGTGACCCCTGAGGTGGGACCAGGACCCTCATTCCTGCCAAAGTCTTCACATTCAACCTTCTTCCTCTCTCTCCCCTCCTTTCCCTAATTGTGCGACCATGTGCTAAGTCATCTCAAAATTCAAGGTGAGCCTCTAGACCCTGGTCCATCCATTGTGACCCAGTCTTTGGGATGGGTTACCTGGATGCACCCAATATCCTCCCCCGTGTGAGGCCAACCACTTTATCCCAGCCCTGTCCATGGCTAACCGGTTTTAAAGCTGACAGATCCAAGCCCAAGCAACCCCAGTCTCAGGCAGAGCAAGTCAGCTGGTCTCCCTACCCCGTTCCTCCTTGGCAGGAAGTCAAGAGGCCAAGGTTAGAGGTCCAGATAAGAAAATAAGATGGAACCACATCTAGAAAGTATGATGCCCGGAGGCTTCAATGGGCACTCATTCCACCTCGGAGAGAATACAAAACACCCTCCTCACTTAGGTATTTGCCCGGGAAGAAGTTATTCCCAGCATAAGTGGATTTGATTAAATAAATAAATTTATAAATAAATAGCATGCTTAAAAAGTGTAGGGATTAAGTAGCTAAGCCTTATGCTGAAGTCAGAAGAGAAACAAGCATCTTAGGTCATGCATCTAAGTTTAAACAAACATCATCTAATTCTTATTTATTTGGATAACACTTTGGAGCAGGGGAGAAAAGTCAAATGTTATAGTTTCGGCATCAAAAACATATGTAAAGAAGCTCTCGCTCGCCCACGCGGTTGACGGGAACTGCCCTTTTGGAAGGGGTGCGCGAGAATGCTTTTGTGCTGCTGGGTTTTTATGTTCTTGACTTAGCAGATCAAGGACAGATGTGAATGCATTTTCTGACTTCACAACCAACTGGGAGAACAGCAACCCAAGGCGGCTGGGGAAGAGAGCCGTGTGCAAAGCCACGCTCTTTCTGGAAAGACTGTCTTTGAGTGTGCAAGCTGAGAGGCATCGGGGGTGTGTATACTTTGACTCAATGTAAGAAATGATTTAAGGGTGCTGGGGTGGGGGGGTGTCTCAAGGTTTTTCCTGGTGTTGCGAGAAGTCCCTTTTGCTCCCTTATAGAAAAGGTCCCTCCTCCAATCAGCTATCTTCTGTCCGGAAAGCCACTTGGCGGTAGGATTGGGCACAGGTTACTTACAAGGTGTGTGTTCTACATGTGTCATCTCATTTGATTTTCAGAACAATCTTTTGAGGAAGCTATGGCAGGTCCCCAGGACTTACCCAGAAATGCTGGGAACCTGAGATGTTTTCAAATTGAGCCTTGTTTTTCCTTTCAGATTTTTAGAAAAGGAATAATTTGGGGCAAAGACTACATGTTACGTAACTCCCCCTGGAGGATCTGCAGTAACTCCCTTTGATCAAACACATTAGTATTTTTGCATGAAGAGCTATGAATATTCACATTTGGTGGGACACATAAAAATCGTCATTTGCCTCACATCCACCCAGGTCAGGCTTCACTGATAAACGAGCTTCAGGGCTGAACTTCTGGAGAGAGAGGACAGGCTTTCCGTTTCCACAGCCTCTTGGGTTTCAGAATGCAGGAAGGAGGCTGGACCAGACGCTGGTGTCAGATAATCCCCATGTAACGGATGGCACAGCTGAGGTCCAACTGGCCCGTTCTCGGCACCTCAGTCGTTTCGAGATGAACTCCAGCTCTTTGGGGACTGCTTAGTCCTTTTGGAAACTGAGTCCAGCCAGTCCTGGCTTTGCCCCTGAAGTCCCTCTGCCCAGGTTCATCCATCACCAGCTGTGGCTGAGTGTCCAGCACTTGCCCAGGTCCCCAGCTGCGTGGGACTTGCCTTCCTCCCTCCCTGTTCTCCCTCCCAGAACATTCTATGTCTGTTGGACAGTAAACATGTCCAGGGCAGCAGGGAATGGCCTCTATCCATCTGCACACGTTTGTAATAAATACCTGTAGAGATAGATCTGAGGTGGAACCGTCAGCCCTGTTTGAAAGAAAATAAGCAGTGGCAAAAGAGGTGGGCGGGCATCACCCTGACCCCTGAGGTGCAGGTGGGTACACACAGGAAGGGCGTATCTGTGGGCGAGACCCAGGTGAGCTCTATGAGCCAAGAGCCGGGGTCAGATGGCAACTGAGTCCTCTCACCATGTGAGTGCGGGTGGCTCTCTGAGAGGCAGTGTCCCCGCAAAGTCCTGGTCAACCCTTCTCAAGACCAGATGCATCTCAGAAGGCCTCAGCCCTCTCTCCTCCCTGACATCTGGCTAAGGAGACACAAGGGGTCCAGAGCCAGGGAGGCCACAGCCATGGAGGAATTGTGCGTGTGCATGCTGGCTGGGCGTGGTGGCCCTGCGGGGACGCTGTTCTCCTGGGTGACGGATGACCACCGGCTCCCCCATAAATCACCAGTTACAGGCAGCAGGGGCTCAGGGGCTCTGGCTTGTTGCTCTGCAGGGCTGCAGCGAGTTGGAGAGACCCCAAGTTTGACTGTGGCCTGGTCAGGCAGCTGGGGCTGCTGCTGCTCAAGGAGAGACAGCCTCGCCGTTCAGAGAGGGCGCCGTGGAGAGCTGGGGTGAGCAGAGCTCCAGCGTCCGCCTCGCCTCGGAGAAGGAGAGCTGCGCTGGGCTGCGGTGAGCGATCAGCGGTGTGCTTGGCTCCCCGCTGGCCCAGCTAATGTTCTAACTTTCAAAGAACCAGGTAGGAGGCTGACAGGCTCGCCAGAAAAAAAGAAAAAATCAAATCTTCCCTGAGAACGTTTCAAGTTACTTTCTTCTCTCCATTTCTGAAGGGGCCTGGGTCCAAGTTCTTGCCTGGGAAGAAAGTACTCTGGAGACCCCCAGGAGTGAAGACAGAGGTGCCCCCAAGGGCAGAGGGAATTCCACGGGTACCTGCCCATGGCACAAGGGTGATGCAGATAATGAACCCCATTCTGGCTGGGCGACAGCCTGAGTCAGGTACTGGGCTGAGCCTCCATGTGGGGACTATTATGTCATTGATTCTGAAACAAACACATTTCAATATCCTCAAAATTCAGATGTGTCTTACAACTCATGGCACCTTAGCATTAAGTCGCAGTTTAATTGGCAGCATATTTATTTATCTTTTACATTTTTCAGTGGCTTGAAAAATAATGGAGCATCTTATAACCTGTGGCAGCCTAGATCTGTGCAAATGGGGTGTTACTCCATCTAACAGATGAGGACATTAAGGCCCAGAGAGGTCACACGACCTGCCTAAGACCACACAGCCTCCATTTGAACTTGAAAACCAAGTGTGTCTTGCTTCCAGTGGGGCAGGAGCTGGGAGACCCATGGCTGTAGGGCTGGGATGTCCATCTCCAGGCAGACCTGAGGAGGGAGAGGGGCATGGCGGGACTTGGCCCAGCCTGAGGGCTGTAGGATGGTGGGCAGGATAAGAGGAAGACACAGGTCGGGTTCCATTTGGGGCTCTATTTTCTGCTTGCAGTGAGGATTCTGTTTGTCAGCTCCTGAGCACCAGCTGGCTGGGGGAATCTGCCTCTGAGTCAGACTCACTTTGATTCAGACTAACAAATTGTCAAGGGAAAAAATTAAGGGGGCCTTTTCCCTCCAGCTCAAGAGTGACTAATTCTTTCAGAGAAGCAGCTGGGGAATGGGAGGAGGCTGAACTTTGAAGTGAGATGCAGCACCTGATTTTAATCTTGGCTCTTGCGTCTTTTTTAGCATGGGGGGAGTTCCTGAGACCCTCTGAGCCTCGGTGGCTTCATCTGTAAAATGGGAATAATGAAGACGCCATCGTGGAGACTTCACGCGTAGAAAAATGACCGACAGGACCCGTGCTCCCTAAGTCAAAGCTACTATTCCGATATGGCCGTGACGTCACGGTGGTGATGAACGGACGCAGCAAGACCTTCCTCTAATCTCACACGTGGCTTCCACTCCCTCGCACCCATCCTCTTGCCCCCACCCCTTCCCGCAGGTGCAGAGCTGCGGTGAGGCTCCCTCCTGCCTCCCCCGGGAACAGCGGTGCGGGGAGGCCTCCGAGAAGGCCAGGCTGTCCTCTAGCGCCCCCAGCGGCCGGCTCGTGCACTGCACCCTCCCTTTGCTCACCTCGGCCTTTCTCAGCTCTAGCCGCTTTGGGTTAAGGGACTCCATCCCAGGAGGTAAAAGTTTCTGGGAGTTCTTCCTCAATATGGGTTCCCCAAACCGAAGGAAAGAAGACACCTGACATCCCCCAGGTGCTCCTTACACCCCGACACCTCCCAGCGCGCCTCAGGCATGCTAAGTCCACAGCTTAGGCCTTCACCTGGGATGCAAGGTCACAGACGTGGCCTCTGACTTCTCACCTCAGCCTGGGTAGAAGGGGCCATGACACCCCTCCCAGACAGAGCACAGAGGCCAAGAGAGGTAAGATGTCAAGTCCAGGTTCACACAGCGAAGACGCTCACAGAGCCTAGATTTGAACTCAAGGCTACCTGCCCCTGGCTCACACCCAGAGTCTCCTATCAACTGCCAGGGCTTCAGGTGGGGCTTTAGGATATGGGCCAGGAGCAAAGGGGGAAGGGCCATTTGGGGAGGAAAAAGGCTCATCAAATAGAGCAAGGCTGGAAATCCACGTGCCCAGGGACCTCAGGCTGTTCCCCCAGGAGACAGGACTCCCGGCCACAAGTGCAAAGGTGGAGCCAGGAGAGCCTCCGTGTTCCTGCCCAGCCTCAGCCTCAGCCCGGGGGGCTTGTCCCAGAGGAAGGTCCTCAATGCCCTCCCTGGGAGTGCCCAGGAATCTGCTCAGGAGACCAGGATCACAAGAACTTTCTAGAAAATATGCTTCCCATTGTTCCTCTTCCATGGAGCCTTTAGTGGCATTCCATGGGGATTATGAATCTATCTCCAAATGTGGGAGAATTTCAAGAGCCTCCATCTGAAGATAGCCATCAAATTCCAGAGCAAACAGTAAAAAGAACCATTTCCATACCAGTTCTGTTTGTGGCTGCCCCTCTCCTGTTGCCTTTACCTGGGATGCCCCACCCACAGCCTGGTTATCTGGTGAATTCCAGACTTCTCCAACCCAGCTCAGACATCACCTCCTCTGAGATGCCCTCCTGGCTTCTTTCAGACATGCTCAGTGCATCCTCTGTGCTTCAGGTACCTTTTAGAGTCTGCTCTAGAGTTGTTGGTTTACACATCCATCATCCCTCTCCTCCCCCAGGTACACCAGGGTTATAATACCATGGTGCTCAATATATGCAGGTAGAACAAATAGATGCATGAATCAAATGCCCATTCTACCTTAGCTTACGCCAGAAGTTGCAAGGAAGTCATCCATGAGATCTTTGCACCATCCTGTTGTGGTAAGATTCATTTGGAGACTAATCACAGAGGCCATAATAAACAATAATTGCTGCCAAGGACTCCACTAGCTTGAGGCCTGGACGGACAGGCTGCTAGGACTTGGTCCTGGTAGCTTTGTCTTTACTTCCCTCTTGTGGCCAAAAGTTGCTGCTGCATCTGGGGAAAAAAAAAATTTCATTGCAACCATAGAGCTTGGGATACTTGTGTCTCTTGGCTCAGTCTTTTTTAGGATCCCTGTGCTATTTTGAGCCCTAGGCCCTGTATGTATCTGTGATCTTTACTCCAGTGCCTTGAAAATGTGCTAATAGAGTAATAGCTACAGTGTGTTAATAACTAGGTATAAGTGTTAAAGAGACTCCACCAACTCCGAGTGTGAAAGGCAAAGACAGAAGAACATGTGACAAGTTTCTGCTTAAAGACCTTGCAGTCTATTTGTAGCACCTTCACCCAAACGAACACCACCACCGCCTACCAAGAAACCTAGAAATACCTGCCAGTCTAATAGCCAAGGTCTGAGCCCAACATCCCTGAGGTATGCCCTGGTCCCACACTTGTGCCTAGGTGTCCTTGAAAAAGTCATGTCATCTGCACAATGGCCCAGAAGGCTCCTGCTCCACAAAGCTCCATGATCAGTGCAAACAATGTGCTTCAACCCTCAGCCCCGTGCTGCAAGCAGTGAGTTCCATGAGCAAACCACAGGTATTATGAGTAAGGTTCCAAATTATCTGGCACAGAGAGAACAGGTGCAATGTGACAAAAAGCTGGACAGGTAGACTCCTGACCATGGCCTTCTTAGAGACAGAGCTCACTATTTTTTCAGTCCTCAAAACCCATCCCAATGTGTTTATTGATAGGATGCTCCATCTTGAGCAAGGTTATCCATAGGACTGCCACTGTCACAGGCTGCATGGAAGAGGCCACCATCCACTGGCTCTAGCCTGAGCCTCCTCGCTTCCATCTCTCCTGGCTTTATCATGGCAGACATCACTAATCAATCATCTCTCTCTCCAAGACCCATGGCAGACATGACTAATCAATCACAGCTCTCTTTCAAGCCCACCATGGATATTATCTCAGAATTCTCATTAGAGAGCTCCAGGCAGCTAGAGCAATGGAGCAGGGTGGGGAAATGGCATACAGTCTCATGTGTCTCTCCAGGTCTTGATACCCGAGTAGGTTAGAGATATGTAGAGGAAGGAGGAGGTATTTTAGCCAGAGGCGGTGAAGAAAGTTGAATTCTAAGTGAGAAGACAGATGGGAAAGGAGAAGGAAGTGAACTAGGAAACCTAGAGACGGGCTGTGTCACGGAGGCCCTCGCCTGGCTAAAGCCACAGGCAGCAGAAACACACGGTTGTTGAGAGATGAGTATGTGGTGAGGTCTTTGGGGACAAGATCTCTCTGTCAGGGCCAGGGGGCTGTGAAGTGGGCTGAGCGCAGAGTCTGGCGGAGGAGGCTGGGACTCAGGAGGCTGGGGAGGCCGCGGTGGACTCCCTCACCCCACCCACCCACCCGCCTGGCACACTGGGAACGAGGAACAAGGAAGCAGAGCCGTCCATGTGGCTTCCCTGGCCCGGGACACCAGAGGCTCCGCAGACTGGGAGGACAAGGGCACCTGCCACAGGGTGGGGACTAGGCACAGAGGAGAGAGAATGTGCTTGGCTTCAGGCTCAGGGTGTTGGAGGTGCCTTTGGGACAGCCGTCCAGTGGCCATTTCCTGTGGGCCGCTGGGAATGGGAGACTGGAGCCACAGAGGGGAGGGAAGAGAGAGGAAAGCTGGTGCTTCCCGGGTCCAGTCTCGTTTTCACTCAGAGCAGTTTGGGTAGGAAAAGAGCAGATGGAGAAACAGATGAACTGGGTAAAGGTCGGAGCTTAATTAAGAGCTGTTCGCTGCGACCAGGGGGTTCCAAAAGACACTGCGTATCTGGGTCAAGTATCCTTTTCACAGTATCACCTAAAATGAGTAGGATAAAGAATTTTTTGGTAATAGGGAGCAGTAAGTCTCATGCACAGGACCCCTAATGTCCCTATTGCTGAGAAAGAAAGTATATATTTAGCTGAAATGCCCAAGCAATCAGAAGAGGGGTCAAAGGGGTAGTTTCTTTATGAGAAGACTCCATTTCCTAGTGGTTTATAAAGTCACTTGGACTGGAAGGTAAAATAGACCTGGATCTGAACCCCAACTCCACCACTTCCTAGCTGTGTGACCTTGAACATTATACTTAACCTCTCTGAACCTTGGTTCCCTTATCCATCCAGTGGAGATAACAGAGTGTCTAGTTCATAGGGCTGTAGTGGTAATCAAATAAAATAGTGCATGCAAAAGGTTTAGTTCAGTACCTGACACATAATCAGCATTGAATGGATGAGAGCTGTCTTTTTATCCAATCATCTAACGTTCTCTTAGGAACAGATTTTAAAACAGCCAATATACCGCTTTTCATTGCTGACATGGCTCCTTGCATGTCCTCTAGGGGACACAGGCGGGACAGTCCACCATTCATCAGTAGGGTAAGTTTCCTTTGTCCCTGGATGTAGGTGAGTGGCCACCCCCACCTGCTCTACAGGAAAACTGAGAAGAGGCAGGAGCAGAGTAGCAGGAAAGGTACTGTGCCCTTGGGTCCCAGCTTGGGGACCACGGGACATGATGTTTGAAGCAGGAAGACACAATAATTACACAAGTAAATGAGGCCCTTGGTGTAAATGTCTGACAGCGGGCCTCAGAGTCTCAGGACAAATCTCGAATAGAAATAGTAGCCTCAGGAGCATGAAAAGGAATCTCAGGTCCCAGGGGCCTTCGAGGCTGGGCACGTGGAGACCTTCGAGGCTCTCCCATCCCTGGGTCCCTCTGAGCCAAGCTGGGTGCAGGAATGTTCTGGAAGGAGAGACTGCAGCCCGCTTCTCCCTGGACTTGCCCCCTCATTCTGTGAGCATCCACTGAGCGCTTTCTCTGTGTCCAGGACCAGCTGTGAGCTGGGCCAAAAGGGACAGTCCCCGAGGAGCCTGCGGCCTGGAGAACAGCAGACTCAGGCACCGCCCTGGAGGCCCACACAGTCCCAAGTCATCGTCAGGAAGCTCAGAGACCCATGGGATCCTCTGCTTCTGCCCCTGCTGGGACAACGCCAGCAAGGAGACCCCACTTAGGGCTTGGGAGGAGGTTGGTGGCAGTAGGCACCATGGGGGTCCCTCTGAGAGAGCTGCCCACTGCCCTGTGGTGGCCGTCAGCTAGCCCTCTCCCTCCCTCACCCCAGGAAGCTTTGGGGTTGGTGGGGCTTGGCTAAGCCAAACGTGTGGAGACCTCCCCCTGTCCTCTCTGTTCCCACTGTCACCCAACCAAACAGCTCCTGGTCATGGGGACACATGGCACCAGAGTCCCCTGCTTTGAGTGGCAGGTTCACAGAGGTCAGACATCAGGTTTGGAATCAGATACATCTCAAGTCAAACCACCAGCTGTGCCCAGGGGACAAGGTGCACGGAGCGGAGGACAAGAGGACCTCCCTCCTGGGCCCTTGGTGACAGTGAAGCACAGCTCCGGGGCTCTGAGCCAACGCCGGCCTCTTGGAGCCCACAGCAAATGGCAGCCGTCCTTCCCACAGTGTTGGGCACATCCTCCCCAGCGCGGATTCTTCAAGAATCGCAGTGAATTTAGAGTCAAAAGACCTGACTGAGACCAGGGTCCTCAGCCACCTCGCTGCTCCTTAGGTCCCTGAGCGTCCCCAAGTCTCTCCGTCCTGGCCATCGAGGGCATGGCTGTCCGCCCCACCCTGTGGTGAGGATCAAATAAGACGAAGGAGGGGCAAGAGCTTTGCTCACCAAGTGCCGCGTAGCTAAGGGCAGTGTGAGCTGGGGGCTCCTGCGGCCTCCGTCCCTGGGGGCAGCACAGCCTGGCACCCGGCTCTTCCCCTCCCCACAAGGCCTCTGGCTCCTCCCTGGTGTGGAACATTCCTAGCCTGCTCCCATCTGTGAATCATTCTTAGATGAGATTCTGAGTCCCCCCGAGGACCGACCCTGCATCTCACCAACCAAGTCACAGTCCATCTCACTCAGGGAGGAATGGCATTTTGCAGGGTCCACTACAGGCTCCCCTCCCAATGACCCTGGCCAGAGAGCATGGTTCCCATTCCCATTCTCCAGATGTGCAAACTGGCAAGTTGCCAGTGCATGACTTTTCCCAGAATGCATGGCAGCAATGTGAGCCGCATCCCTCTGACCCCAGGCCAAGGGCTTAGCCCCATACAGAGTTGGGCCACTTGGACCCCAGTATATGCATTGTGCTAGGTCCCCTCTAATTTCAATTTTACACCTATAAGAGGGGACACTGCATAAGGAGTCAGGAGTCATACCCCAGAGGTTCCCCTGAACCTCACGGGAGGCCCACTGTGGAGCCACGTAGGCGACATCCGGGTCCTAACCCCAGCAGCTCACTTCTCGGCCTGGCGATTGAGGAAGTCAAGTTTGCGTTCACCACGGTTTTTATTACCTTATGATGTTTTGGCATTTGGGGTGTCTCCTGGGCCCCTGTGGAAATTGTCCCTTCCAGGACTGGATAGTCCCTGAAGATCATGACAACGTGCGTTCATGTCTTTTATTAGCAAACCAGCCGGCCTTAGCTCCAGTCACCTCCTGTCTTAACACACTGAGCCTGGGCTTCCCCGGCCTGACCACCCAGGGGCAGGCGCCAGGCGATGGAGACCACCTCTGTAGCCAGACCCCACTGTGATTCTTCTCATTAGCCAGCACTAAGGTGTGGCCCCAGCCTGCCTCCCCTCTCCCACAGAAACCCCAATCAAGTCTCTGGCCTGGGCTGTGCACTACCTGTGCCTCCTAACCAAGCAGGTGCGTCTCCACGCAGCACGGTGGGCCTCTTCTCTAGGGAAAAGAACGTAATGAAAATCTTCTTTCAATGGCAGTGCTGTCCCTCTGCAGTCGTCTCCATAAGTTAAAATCCAGCAGATACGTTTTAAGACAGCATCTGGTAACCGACTGAGAAACTGTCCTTGTGAAGCCTGTGTTCCGAGGAGAGAGATGGGGGCAGATGCACAGGGGCAGGCAGTGACAGAACCCCAGGGAAAACAGGTCAGAAGGAAGGACTTAAAAAGCCACGGGGTGTGGAGCCTGAGGCGTGGGTTGGTGGAGGATGGTGCCTCCAAGGAAGTGACATTGGAGGTGTCGGCTCAGGTCAGTGGAGACCTGAAGATGGGAGGAGATGAGCAACGTGGATCCTGGGGAGGAAGAAGTGCAGGGAACATTCTGGGCCAAGGGAGTATGCTGGGTGCATGTGCGGAGAGCCTGGAGGCCAGCATGACTGGCCCTGAGCCAGTCAGGGGAAGAAATGTAGGGATGAGGATGGACAGGTGAGGCCCAAGGACACGGGGCACCATAGTGGATTCTGGCTTTCATCCTGAGACAGGAAGCCACTGGAGATTTTGGTAATCAAACAGAGAAATAAAATTCACCTTTGTCTTTCTAGTGTAGGTCAGTGATTTTTCAAATGGGGACATTTTAGCCCCACTCCCCATCCTGGGGCCATTTTGAATCACCAAATATGTGGGGAGTTGCTGGAGGCCTTGCAGGGACGAGGCTGAGTGTTCTAAGATACACAGGACAGTCCCTCACAGTGGCGCATCCTCTGGCCTACAGGGCCAACAGAGGGGAGGTCAAGAAACCGTGGTGGAGGTCCAAGGCCAGCAACTCGCTCTCAGGAGGGTAGCAGCCATTCACACACATGGCATCCCAAGTCCCCGGAGCTTGAGTGTCCCCAGGGAAAACACTCCTGCCTGACTGTTGGCATTTCCTTCTCTACTCCAGGACTCCTTTGCTGGGACACAGTCCAGGCCACTTCCTGTGGTGTGGCACCTGCTGTGCGTCAACCAAGGATGATGGTCCTCTGCGCTCAGGGCAGTCAGCATATGTATGCAGCCCTGACGGGTGTGTATCCTGCGTCCTGACGTGTAATTTATCAGGCCTAATCCCTGTCTGGGAGGACCGGAGTTCTTCCCTGTAGACATCGGTGGGAGGAAGATACGCCCATTATTATTCCATCAGGACTCCACTGGGAATTCCAGCTGTCCCTCATAGGTATCACATGTCCCTTGGATGATTTAGAGTGGATGTCCTGGGGCCTCACTCCTCCCGAATCTCAGGAAAAGTATCCACCCATTTCCATAAATATGTCCAGCCTGTCTTCTGATTTCCAAGCTCTTTCTTTCCACATCATGCCAGTGTTGGGCTTCCACCAGGTCAAATCTACAAATGTGGGGAAAGAAGCCTGGGACATTGACTGTTTTCTCAAAAATGCAAGTGACGGATTTGAAGGCTAATGTCATCGGCAAGGTTTCCGACCTCACAACTGGTGTTTCCAGTTTCCCTCTGGAATTATCATGGAGGGAGGCTGCTGGGGCCAGGTGGCATTTCATGAATTCTCTTTCCTCCTCCAGTCTGAATGTGTAGCATCAAAGAGCAGGTGCAGAAGGGCCGAGAGTCTTCGCCTCTGTTCCCCACACAAGGAGTCAGCCCTCTCTCAATCATCCGACCTTCCGTCACTTCCCAAGTGCAAAGTCAGCTCGTACCCAAGGTGGTGCTGAGGTCCCGGGATTCCAGCCCCCGTGCATTAAGGTCGATTCCACGTTCACATCCCATGGCGTGGAGGCTGCTGCTGATCGCACTGGGGAATGAACCACAGAACTCTCTCTTTTTGATATCTAAAAGTGCCTGCACCCTGCCCACGGTCCCCCACCATCACCCACCCTGCTGCAGCTGCATTCTCCACTGTGGGAAGTGGCTGGGCCCAGGAGGGCTGTGGAGCCAGACTCTCGAATTCTAGTCCAAATGCTCCGTCTTGGTACCTGAGATCCCTCTGGTAGCCACGTCCCCTTTCTAAGCTTCAGTCTCATCGGGCACATGGGAACCTTTGTGCCTTCCCCATTGCCTTGTGAGCAGTCAATGAAATCAGGCAGCGAAAGCAGCTTTCAAACTGCCCAGGGCAGCTCGGATGCTGTGGTTCTGTCCTAATGGCTTGCTTGGCTGTGGAGAGACCAGTGAATGATGGGAAAGAGCACAGGACCTCCGCTCCAGGTGAGCTGAGAACCCCGGGCTCAGGCTGAGCAAGGGGCTGGGTGGGTGAGGGGAGAGGCTGGCTCCTCATGGAGGCCCATGGTCCACCTTTGCTTGGAAAGAGAATACTGTGACCACCTAAGACGGTAGCAGGCCTCCCTCCCCTTCCGCCTGCCAGATCTCAGTGCAAGAAGCAAGAAAGTTCTCACACGAAGTTTTGGAATCACTGCTGTTCAGCTCGTCAATAGTTGCCTTATAAGAACGACCTTATGCCTAAGAAGCGCTTTAAGCCTCTCTAAGCTGCAAAGATTAGAGTCGGGGTGGGAGAAGGACAGAGAAACACCAGGCCGGAGAGTGCTGGCCATGCAGAAAAGCAGGCACCGCACTCGGGGTGGATTAATCCCCAAATTGGAACAGCCGGACAGGGTTCTGAGAAAGGAGAGGAGTGATAGAGGAAGCCCCTGGGCAGAGCCCCAGCACCGAACTGCGTGTGGAAAAGCAGGCTGTGTCCTTCGCCTAGAGCTGAAGGACAGAAGACCAGCCGATGGAGGACAGACAGAGCGTGGGAGTTTCCTGGGGGAATCTGGAGGAAGGAGAGGAGCAGCGGTTTCCTGGGTGCTGTCCCTGGGCTGTCCCAGCGCACGGCGTCTTCCCTTCTCAGTGGGGACCACAGCCCACCATCCAAAACACAAGCAAGGGGGCAGATCCGGCCACCCTGTTCCATCCCAGGCAGAGGGACCCTCACAGGGGGCCTCAGTACCCACCGGGAAGCTGTCACTCTCGCTGGCAGCCCTGGTTTTCGTCCCCATAACTGTGACCTTCTAGATGAAGGGAGGCTTCCCCGCAAACACTCCAGTCCAGGGTGGAAGGCTGGGAACTGCGTCCGAGGGCTGTGGGGACAGGGGCCCACGAGGTTCAATGGCAGCTTGGTCAAGATTTGTACGTCTTCCCAAAAGACCAGAGGGTTTCTGAGAGGACAGCGCTGGTTTGGAGGTGTTGGTGGCTTAAAATAACAGTCGCATGATTTTGCAGTCACCTCTATAAAGCCTGAACCACAGACCCCGCGGGCCCCCTCAGGAGCAGGGACGTGACAGACGCCAGTGCACAGGAGGTGTCCTGCAGAGCAGGGCTGGCCAGGAAGTGGAGCTGCAGGGCAGCGAGGACCCGAGGACCTCACCTGGCTTGGCTGTGGGAAGAAAGAAGAGGGAAAAGACCCAGGAGGGGAGGGGGAGGGGGAGGGGAGGGGAGGGAGGGGGGAGGGGAGGGGAGGGGAGGGAGGGGGGAGGGGAGGGGGCCCCTTCCCCTCTGCCCAAGGCCCTGAGGACTGCAAGGTAGACGTCAGAGGAGCCTAGTGAGGGGTCAGGAGGCCCTCTGTGGGAAGGTGACCACCGGGAGGCCACGTAGGGGCTGCCCCCAAAAGACGCCAAGCTCCTTCCCCTGTCCTCCAGGGCCCGTGGGCACTTCTCTGAGGGATGGACGCCTTCGTCCCTGACTGACACCTCTCAGAGCATCTGGTCATTTCTGGGGTCGATCTTCTCTACCGACAGGTGTGTGCTGAGGCAGGATGGCAGGCGACCCAGGAGCCCGGGCGGGCGGGACTGGGGGACAGGCCAGCCTGGGGAAGGAGGGACGGGGCGTCCTCAGAGATTTGTCCCTAGCCTGTTCCCTAGGTTCTTACCCAGAAGCCCCCAGGCCTTCCTCCCTGTTGCCATTTTACCTGTCCTTAAAACAAAAAGTGCTAATACTTTAGAAAATATAAAATATTTAAAATGTCATCCAAGCCAGTGGGCCATATACTTAGAGAAAAGTAGAACTTTTAAAAAATCGTATCAAAGTTAGATGAACACACGACTAAAAATGGGCTTCTAACGAAAACAACCCTGTGCTTGCAAACCTAGAGGACAGTGTTTGGAATCTGTCACCACTGTTGTGGCTCTGGGGATCCCCGCCCTGTCTGCAGTGATCTGCTCCTGACTGTACCAGTTCCACACTCCCCTGCTGTCTCTGGGCGTGGCGTGGGCACAGGAAGACCTAGCTCACTCAGGGACCCACTCTTCTCTTCTTCTCCCTACAAAGCTACGTCAGAGTTCTTAGTTCCTCTGTTGGTCACCTCTCTCTAAATAATGCATTTATATATATTATTATTATTATTATTATTATTTTATTTTGCAGGGCTGGGGATAGAACCCAGGACCTTTTGCCAGGCAAAAGCCACACCCCCGGCCCTATATAAGTTAATTTAAAATACAGTCAGGTGTCACCGAACAGGATCTGCGGAGAACAGTGTCCTTAGATAATCTCCCAGCTGTGGGAACATCACCGAGCAGCCTGGCTGGCCAGGTCAGTGGCTCCGCGTGACGCACGCAGGAGCCGCAGTAACACGGGACATGTGAGGCCACTCCATGAAGGATATTGAGAAGGGAAAGAATGGGCCTCTCTGCTGGACAGGAACACTCTGAGGCCCGTCAGCTGAGTCCAAGGATGCAAAGGAGTCAGGCTTACAAAAAGCAGCCTTAAGGGAGGTCCTAGAAGAGGAAAAGGAATATGCAAAGGCCCTGTGGTAGTGATGGACAGCAGGCTGTGTTTAAAGAGCTGAGAGGAGTCTGCTCAGTCAAGCTTGGAAGGCAAAATGGAGAGTGGTCCAAAGAAGGAGAGGTATCTAAAAGACAAGCACCAGAGAAGGGCCTGGCATGTCCCAAAAGGAGTGAGGATGTTTGTTTGTTTGTTTGTTTGTTTGTTTGTTTGTTTTTCCTAGACACAATAGAGAGGCAATTGAGGATTTTAACAGGGAAGCAACAGGACCCAATTTTTGCTCTGGAGACATCCACGAGGCTCCCTTTTCCTAATCAGAGACACAGACGCCCCTGTCTTTGTGGGAAGAAGGGTCTATCTTCTCTCCACATGTCATCGCCTGTGGCTACCCAATGGCTCCGGGATCTGAAGAGGAAGGGGTGTAGCCGAGGGCCACTGGAGCCAGGATGGCCGTGTGGCCGCATGTAACACAGGACTCGCCTCCCAGACCCACCGTGCCCCCGGCTCTGGGTATGCTCCCTGGTGCCCGGGGTCTGGCCTGACAGTGTCTGTCCCCAGGAGTTCCACCCGGATGGGAGGCTGGTTGCAGGCAGTTCCATTTCAGTCCTCTGTTAACTTATTTTTTATCACCTGAACTCTTTGCCGGGCTCCCTGGCTCCACAGCAGGGGTCCCCATGTGACTTCTGCCGGGATCCACCCCCACTTTCAGGGAGTGGGTGGGAGGCGCTGCCGTCCACTTTTCAAAGCCTTTCCTCTGGTCATCAGAGACAGTCTCCTCAGGGTTGGTCTCTGTGAAACGGGGGGCTTTCTCTCCCCGCGCCCTCTCCTCCTCTCCCTCCCGCCCCCACCCCTCCACTTTTCCTTCCCCTTGAAGCCGAGCCATCTGTTCAAAGCAAGCCATCTCCTGCAACAGCCTCGTGGAGCTTGTCTCCGTCAAAGCTGCGCCCTCCTTCTCTGGCCCAGCTCCTTGTATCCATCCAGACTAACTGCCAGGTCACCTTAGGGCTGCTTTCTCCCTTCTTAGGGCCTCGGGGCAAGACGCTGCCCCCGCCAGAAGGGGCTGGTGTTCAGGGTGAGGGTTGGTGGATGACAGCCAGGCCGGAGCCAGCCCGGGGTAGCCTCCACGCCCTGGTGAGCAAGATGAGTGTCAGACGGTGGGGTTCTCACTCTGGCTGCACCATGGCTTAGCAGTGGGACCTCAGCCTGGTTAACCTCTCTTGTGCAAGGGCCCTGTGGTAGTGATGGTCAGAAGGCTGTGTTTAAGGAGCTGAGCTTTGCAGTCCTCTATTAACTTTTTTTTTTTAATCGCCTGAACTCTTTGCTGGGCTCCCTGGCTCCACAGCAGGGGTCCCCATGTGACTTCTGCCGGGATCCACACCCACTTTCAGGGAGTGGGTGGGAGGCGCTGCCAGTCCACTTTTCAAAGCCTTTCCTCTGGTCATCAGAGAAAGTCTCTTCGGGGTTGGTCTCTGTGAAATGGGGGGCTTTCTCTCCCTGTACCCTCTCCCTCCTCTCCCTCCCGCCCCCACACCCCTCCACTTTTCCTTCCCCTTTATGCTGAGCAAAGGGAGAGAGTCCCTTGAGTAGCACCTTCTGCAGTTCTCCAGTCTCTCACCAGCGCCCCCCAGTGGCCAAATCCACCTGGAGGCTGGAGAGTGAGTGCAGTTCCCACCATTGTACAAAGCAAGGCAGGGGGAAGGGCAGAGAGCCTCTGAGAACTGTAAGAAGGGCCTGCAGCGGGCATGCCCGACAGGGCTTCCCACTCTGGTGCACAGTGTAGGTTGCATGTTCGTAAATATAATGCATCAAGAAATAACAGCAAAGTACTTTACATTATATTCACAAAACCCTGTAAAGTCCGGAAACTAAGGCTCAGAGGGATTGATTTATCGGAGGTTTTACAGCTTTAGGGAATAATTCCAGAGAAGCTGCCCAGCCCTCCTACCTGGTGCCGGAGCTCCTGCCAGGACACCACGAGCCCCATGCATTGGCATGAGTGAGACTTTTGGTCAAAACTTCCATCTGGTCACCTTGTGGTAGAAGCTGGCCTGCTCCTTCCGAAGGGCAAGCCCTGCCAAGGGAAAGATCCTGGGCAGCCTCTCTGCTTTGATTTTTTCCCTACACGTACATTTTAGCACTTAGAATCGCTTCCTCAGCAACAATCTAGTGCTATAGGAAAAGTAGGAGGAATCAATTGCCCCAGATAGAGAGAGAGATAGTAGCTTTGGGGAAGAAGAATATCGAATTCTGTTCTGCCTCAGAAAGTAGAAATTAGTTCCCGACAAGGCATCCAAATAATTGCCCTCCCTTTTGCTCGGCCCTCCCAAAGGCTAGAGAGGTAAGTCTGGACAGGGTGAGGCAAAAGGGGTGGGAGCAAGGCTGGGGGTCTGCAGTACCCCACTTGTCCTTGCATCGGCCCCAAAGGCCAGGGCTGAGCGGGAGGTGGCAGGTATTCAGCAAGCAGGTGAGAAGCCAGTGCAATTCCTTCTTCTTTCTATTCCTATTTGGGGGGAGTGGGGTGGAGGGCAAAGGGTGTGGGAAGAGGAGGGATGATCTCATCTCCTGTTTTACAATGAAGCCCTGGGCCCAGAGCAGCAAGAGACACAGGCTCTGCCCCCACCCCCAGGCCTCCCACCTCTGAATTCTATCATCACCCTGAGGCCTTAGTCCAAAGGGAGAATCGATAGGGGATCCAAAAAGCAGGCGAGAGAGCCAGGAACAGAAGGCGAAGGTCAGAGGCTGGCCCATGCTGTGTTCCCAGAGGCACCTATGACGCTGACCGACGTGGGTTAAAAATCAGTGCGTCAGTCACCCACTTTTAGGTATCAGGGGGACTCTGGATTCCCGGGTCCTTTTGACCACGCTAACCTGGCCACCTAGACCTGCGTTCCTGAGCTCAGGCTACAGGGCGCACCCAGCCTCAGCATCCTGCCCTGCAGCAACGCAGGTCTAGTGGCCAGGGTCAGCATATTCTAAAGGACCCGGGAATCCAGAGTCCCCCGATACCTAAAAGTGGGTGAGTGACGCACTGTTAACCCACGTGGGTCTGCGTCATAGGTGCCTCTGGGAACACAGCATGGGCCAGACTCTGACCTTCGCCTTCTGTTCCTGGCTCTCTCTCGCCTGCTTTTTGGGTCCACCACTCCCTAGTGATCCCCACCCCAAGTTCACTGCCCACCTCGCCATCCTCCCACCATTTTCCCTCCTCCCTCGGGCTGCTCATTTCAAATGACCCGCCTGGCCCCTGCAGACATCTGCATTTGCAGCCCCAGCCTCAGTGGCCTGGGACTTTGTTGCTTCTGTCTCTGCCACTTGCCTGGCCCCTGCCCTGGTCCTACTCTGCTTCCTCTGCAGCCTCCCTGAGGACAGGGAAGGCACTTGCTGTCCTTTGAAAACTCTGGGCCCCTCCCCGGGCAGCCTTAGCCCAGGCTCTGGCCCCTGCCGGGCTGGTCTTCCTCGGCTTCTTGTACCTACTGATTCTAGTCCCACTACCGGTAATTTTTTAATTACTGCCATAACAAACGACCCAACTCAGTGTCTTAAGCAACACAGGTTTATTCTTGTGTCCTTCCGTGGCCATGGGTCTGACGTGGGTCTCGGCAGATGAAATCAAGGTGTCCGCAGGCCTGCAGTCCTGGCTGACCTCTCTTCTCTTGCCAGCTGTCAGCTGAGGGCCGTTCCTCGGCTTCGAGAGGCCACCCACATCCTTGACGCGTGGCCCCCTTCCTCCCTCTTCAAAGTCTAGGCTCTCACCCTTTGAATTTCTCCCTCTTTTTCTCCCCTCTCATCTCTCTGACCCAGTCGGGAAAGGCTTTCTGCTTTCTTTTAAGGACTCGTGGCTTTAAATAATCCAAAATAACATTTCCATCACAAGGTTTATATCCTCAATCGCATGGACTGAGCCCCTCTTGCCAAGTGAAGCTGGGGGTTCAGAGGCTCCAAGGGACGGGGCCTTGCGCCGTTGTGGAGGGGTGGGGCATGGTGTCATCCATCTCCCCACCCCCACCCCGTTCGTCCCTCCATTAGTTCTATTAATACCTTAGAGACCCAAATCAAGTCTCACATTTTCTAAAAAGCTCCGCTTAACCCTTTCTCTTCTAAATCCCTGTGCTGTGTGGCATTGAGAGTGTCACTTATCTTTCTGTTTCCCGTGCCCGGGGGTGGAGGGGTGGACTGGTGAACTTCAAACCTAACCCTAACCCGAACCCTAACCCCAGAAGCC
This sequence comes from Callospermophilus lateralis, assembly GCF_048772815.1. Taxonomy (NCBI): domain Eukaryota; kingdom Metazoa; phylum Chordata; class Mammalia; order Rodentia; family Sciuridae; genus Callospermophilus; species Callospermophilus lateralis. The sequence continues at coordinate 78,306,221 of NC_135319.1, forward strand.
CTGATCTTGTGGCATTTACCAATCTGTGTTTTAAATATTCCCAGGCGATTGATTTCAAGTGCCCATGTGAGGTTCCCCGAGGTAGGGTTGGGAAGTGCACAGTGGGGTCTGGTGAGCCGGGCTGAGCCAGCCTCACTCCACCGCCTGCGCGCAGAACCGGGAAACCACTGCCCGATCCAAGTATCACTGGTGAATTAATAATCTCCCCAAGTCTGAAAACCTCCTGACGGCTCTCCTTTACCATCCCCCGCGTCAATGTTCCAGACACCTCTGGAAGCACATCTAAACCCAAAATGAGCTTAGCCTCCAGAGAATAGATGGTTTCTTTCTAGCAAATACTCGAGGCGGGTGCATAACGGGTTCCATTGGGATTTCTTCAGGTGCCTGTCAGGAGGCATCCGGTGGAGAATGTCAGCTTTGGAAAGAACACGAAGCACACAAAGGCGCGTCACCTGCACTGTGTGTGCTCCTCGGGGCTGGGAAAGGTCCTTCTCTTAGGCAGCTGTGAGAAGAGAAGCAGCCGCCACTGGGTGCTGGCCACCTGGGAGGCCCGTGCCAAGACCCTCCCGCCTGTGACCAGTTAGATTGGCCTGTTATTTGCGGGTTGAACAACCAGTCCCAGGTCATTGTACTAGGAGTGGGGGCCCTCAAGACCCAAGCTCCAAACATCCCAGCCCTGTGTTCCTGCCCTTGACCTCCAGGCCAGGAGATGGGCTCGCTGCAAAGATCTGGGTGGAGCCAGACCCTCGGGTCACAAGCAATCGAGGGAGGCCTCGCCCTCTGAGAGTCAGTTCCCCTTGACCAGAGCTCCCTCTGTTTACTGGCTATTGCTGCCCCTTCTGTTGACTTAGCTCGAGGGACAGAGGTCAACGCTGACCATCTGAATAGACTCAGACCTGATTGGGGGACCCACCATCTCAGGGGCTGCTACGGCTTCCCACGCCCCTCTGAGATCTCACGAAGCCGTAAGCTGATACAGACCCATGCATTTCATTCAGCGGGCAATTATTGAGTACCTATTGTGTGCCACATGCTGGAGATTCAAAAATGAGATAATCAGAGTCTTAGACCCCACTTGTCCCCAGGAGTGACACATCAGGCCTGAGCCATAAAGATTTAAATGCTACAGGAGACCTCAGGACTCGGGGCTGACTCTGACTCCTAAGGGGAGAGCCTCAAGCCAAGTTCTCAAAGAGGAAGAGCAGAGCTGCCCAAGCCCCGCAAGTGGAGGGGAGGGGACTCTGGGGAACCAGGAGGGGGAACAAATGAAGGCCCCAGGCTTGGGGGGTGAGAAATGGCAGGGAGGAACAAGCGGGTGGGGACAGGGAAAGCCAAAGCCACCAGGGGCCCGATTAGCATGGCCTCTCATGTTCATGAATGGGGCTGGACTTTGTCCCAAAGGCAATGAGACAGTGTGGGCAAGTTTTAAGCAGAGAGTGACACACCAGGGTGTTGTGTCTCCTGGCTCATCCGGCACAGTGAAGGCTGGGTTTGTGGGTCAGGCTGGGACTGGAGGCTACTGCACCGTCCAGGGTGCCCAGGGCCTGCACCACAGGCTTGGAGGGGGAGGGGCTGAGAGGGCCCAGGTAAGAGCCTTCAGCAGGTGCACAGCAGGTGAGGTGCCCGCACAGGACCTCTGCGGGGATGCCTGCCTGCCTGGGGCTCAGCTGGTCCCTGGGAGCTGGAAGATAAAGTGAACTCCAGAGGACAGGAACGATTCAAGGCCAAAGCCACCTGTCACTGGGCCAGCTGATAAGCTCTGGCCACACCAACACCTGTAGAAGGGGATGCTGGGCCCAGGGCATGGTGACAACACACAGACCCGTACGCAGCAGTTCAGGCAGCTGGATGATCAGCAGCGGCAAGGAAATAAGAAAGCCTTCTGTCTCGGGAGGCTGCCCCGCCCTGAACGTCCACTCTAGGCCTCAGGCTGCCAGCCTTTCCAATTCTTTTATTTTTTTTTTAGGCCACGTCAAAGGTGCCTCTCCCTCACTTGAGTCAACCCTCTGGCTGAGTATTGCTCACATCGTCAATAAAGTGTCTTTCTAACATCCTTTATGCTAATGAGCTAAGCCCTTGGTGCAACCTCAGAGCAGGACAGGAGGCCCGGCCACAGACAACCTGGAAGCAGACCACCTGGCGAACACTCCAGAGCTCCTCTGTGCTGCATGGCTCCAAGCACTTTGACCTTTGCCCATCTTAACCCAGGCAGCGGCACCCCTTATAAGGTGGAGACCAACATCATCCCCATGTCACAGGTGAGGGAACCGAGGTCCAGAGGACCATAGGTGAGGTCTGTCCTCTCATCTCCAGCCAGTCTCAAACCCTGTGCTGGGCATGCAAGAAGCATGTGTTGGTGTGGTGGCAGGGGACAATCACCCAAGTGTCAGCTGGCTTTCCGGAGCCCCCAGAGATGGGGGTGTGGCTAAGGATGGGTCAGCCGAGAGCTGTCCTGTCCTGACTGAGGGCATCCATCTTCTTCCTGGGCTTCCTCCAGTTCCCATGCACCCTGTGAGGCTGGTAGTTGACCTTGGCAAGGACCCGGGTTTGCAGGTATCTGTGGATTTGCCTGTCTGGGCTTCTCCTCATGGAGACAGTCTCTATGCATCTTTGGATGCCCTGGTACCCAGCACACAATGACCTCTGGAACAAGAGAACGGATGGATGATTCAGTGAGAGGAGTCTCACAGTTCTGTGTGTGGGTGTGTGTGGGGGGGTTCTCTTTCTCCACTGTTATCTAACTCTTTCATATAAATTTTATTGATTATCATGCCAATTTGGAGAAAGATATATAGTTTCCATGAGATATTAGAAATAAAACAAGCACTGGAATAGAAAGAGAGGAAAAATAGATTAAAACAAATCAAGTATTTACTCTGTGTCGGGCACTTTTGCACATATCATCCCCTTAATCCACACAAAACTTAGGTAAGTTCGACTCAGAGAGGTTAAGCAACTTGCCCAAGATGGCTCAGCAAGTAAATGGCATTTCTTTGGGTTCTAATGCCAACCCAGGCTCTTGCTAGCACAGCGCAGAGGTAGTATGCAAATGTGCTCAGGGAAGGTGGCCAAGCCTGGCAGTGTCTAGAACTGCATTTTAGAGAGGCCCTCAGAGGTCCTCCCTTCCCTAGAAGCAAAAGGGCTTTTGAAAATATCACAGCATCCTGTATTCAGAAAGCCGACAAGTCTAGACAGAAAGAGACGCCCAAATCTCAAGATCCCTTCTGTTTCAGGTATTCTATTATGTGGGGTGGGGGCAGGTGCTTTCCAACGTGCAAAACGTATGCAGAATTTTATTCAAAAATGTTTAATAAATCAAAGACGCACTTAGAACAAGAAGCATCACACAGCCCAGGTGATGGCTGTTTGTGAGGCTGGAGATCCAAGGAGGCAGACTGTGTTTCCGCAGAACTGATTGATGGGATGGGAGAAACAGGGGGAAATGCGCTCTCCCTGCCATAGACAACCACCGAACAGAGGAAATTAAAATGCCGGAGTGAAGATTGAAGCCCCACTGAAAGATTAAAGAAAAGAAGCAAGAACAAATGGGCAGATTAGTCATTGTGTGAAGATTCCTGAGGTGTTCAGCTCACATTGGGCTGGGTCGCACTTGGGGTTGGCAAGGTGTGCGGTGTCAGTGGTTCTTCTAACTTTCCAAATCTCCTACATGGAAAGAGTCAGAATGACCGACCACAGGACCAGGGTCCACGTGATAAGAGGAGTCACCTCTGAGTCTGGAGTCCGTAGCTTGGCTGTGAGCCCCTGCCAGTGGAGGGGATCTGTCCCTGATCCAACATGGCTGCCCACTGTGCTCTCTTCCACCCATCCATCCACCCATCCACCCACCCATCCATCCACCCATCCACCCACCCATCCACCCATCCATCCACCCATCCACCCACCCATCCATCCACCCATCCACCCATCCAACAAATATTTATTGCTGCTTACTTGGTTCAAGGCCCTAAGCAGGGGATGAGGATTCAGCAATGACTATGACAGACACGGTTCCGTCCTTATGGAGAACAGTGCCTGGGTGATAGAGTCACAAGATGAACCTGGAGAAATAAACAGAGGTCAGATCCAACAGGGTCTCAGTAGGAATTTGGGTTTTGTTCAAAGTGCACAGGGAAGACAAAGAGTTTTAAGCAGGTGGGTGATGTAATATGATGAGTGCTACTGGATCTTGGAGAATGGACTCAACAGGAGGCAGGGGACCGGCAGGAGATGGGCAGCAAGCGTGCAAGGTGCTGGAAGGATCTGAGCTGCATTCTGGAGATGGAAACCTGTCCGTGATTTGGACTGGGGAGGAGGAGGAGAGGAAGAGATCAATGACGATTTCCAAGTTTCCCACTTGAAAAGACTTGTGTGCCATTTTCTAAGATGGAGAGATGTCACAGAGGTTATTCATTCCTTCTGCACTCCTGGCTGGTGTTGCTTGAGCACCTACTGTGTGCTGGAGGAGCTCCTACTGTGTGCTGGAGACACACCACCAGTGAGGAAGAGAGTAGGGATCATGGCTCGTCCAGACTCCTGGCTGCCAGCAGTGGGGCACCCTTCCGCTGGCCAGGCTGAATAGCCATATGGCTCAAATGAGATCTTCACTGTCTCTGTGGGATTCCGCATCCTGTTTACCCAACTCCAATCCATGCTCAGCAGCTTGGAAAAAAAAAAAAAAATCAAAATTGACCTGGGATTGACCATGAGGGGAAAAACTTCATCTTTCCTGTGAAATGGACGTATGTCTGATGCCAGTGGTGCCCAATGGTCTGATTTCTCTTTTTCCCCTGGCCAGCAGGGAGCACCTTAAGCTCAGGTTCTCACTGCGCGGGGTTCGTGTCTTCCATAATGGCATCCTAGTTCTCTCTCGATATCGATTGATCCAACTAAACATCTGCCGTCGTCTGCCCTGTGGACCAGCCTGGCCGCGTTCGTGCTTCAGCCGTCTCTGATTAGCCCACGGACGGCTGGAGATGTTTGCTCAAGGTCTGGCCGAGTCATTCAGGCTCCTGAATTGGCACTTGACCCGCGGGATGCAGAACCAACGTCCGGCTCAGGGGTGGGGCGGGGGCTGCGCTGCTCCAGGGGTGCCCCTCTTCCCAGCCACCCTTTCATTCAGCTGCCAGGTGGGGTAAGGTCATGGCCCTCAGCTGAGCTCCTCTCTACCTGTTGCCCTGAGAGAGCTGCCCACTGTCACATGCCTTCCGTGGGGGTAGCCCATGTCCAATGAAGAGGACATCCCAGGACAGAGGCCCAGCCCCCTGGGCTCGGGGCATCCCAGCTCCGGAACTTTCCACGGGACGGACTCTGTCCTGATTTCCAGCAACCCGACTCCTCCTCTGCTCAGGGCCGCCCGCCTGCCTCCTCCGGAAGGACTGAGGGGAAGAGGCCACATCCTCCCGCGCTCCACCGCAGCAGCTCTGTCCGTTTCCCAGGAAACCCAACCTAGGACAATAGTGGCTGCGTTGCTGGAAGGACGTGATTGCTTTAATAATCACTAGCCACTTGCCACCCACCCGACAGGGAACAGTACGGAGGAGGAGGTGGCATTGTGGGGACAATGGGCCATCCTTGCTGTTGGATGTGTTTTCTCCAATAAGAACCCAGGTGGCCTTGCCCTGACAGGGAGCCCACGCAGGAGAGTCAGAGGCCTGGGCTTCAGTCAGAAGACTCCAAATCCTGGCGGTGCTTCAAGCTATGTGACCATGGACAAGTTATTTGACCTCTCTGAGCTTCACTTCAATTTAAAAAATGGGCCAAATCACCTTGCACAGGCGTTATGACGAGAGATATGAGCTCAGGATTACAGGGGTGCCTGAACCCCAGAAGCTGCCCAATAAATTCTGGCTTCCTTCATAGGCCGGGGCAGGCTGGTGCCCTCCAGGCCAGAGGAAGGACTGTGCCACAGCAGGTCTCCAGCGCAGGTGGACACAGTGACCTGGATGGGGGCCTGGGCAGACCCCTGGGAGGGGTCACGGTCACACACACACCTGTGACCTGTGCCGGGATGACAAGGTCTTTCCACTGCTCCACTCTCCCCAGGGGCCCTCAGAACAATGGGAAAGAGCAGGGACATATTCCTGCACACTGTCTTCTCTGATCAGAGGTGGCTTTAGGAATTTTCCAGCAGACCATCCACATGACCCAGTGAGGCTCCTTTTAGGGAGATAACTGCGCGTGGCTTTACCAGCTAGAGCCCTGCTAGGCACAGAGTAGGTGCTCAATAAACACAGAATGAATGATTAAATGCTCTTTGGTCCCCCACCCTACACAGACTCTAGCGAGGCCCAGAGGGGAGGGGGGCATGCTTCCTGGGTACGCTCTCTGAAGTGGCGGTATCACATCAGTCCAGAGCCCTGAAGAGGCCATCCCAGTACAAAGGCCCAGCCCCCTTGGCTCAGGGCATCCCAGTTCCAGAACTTTCCATGGGATGCACTCTGTTGTGACTTGTCCACTTGTCTAGTACCCCATCAACTCACGCAATGCTCCGCTGCATCCAGGTGCCATTCTGTAATAATAGGTAGGGGTCTGTAAACTGCGGCCCTGTTTTTGTAAATACAATTTTTTGTTTTTGTTGTTTTTGTTGGTACCAGGGATTGAACCCAGAGGTGCTTTACCACTGAACCACATTTCCAGTCAGTTCTTTATATATATATATATATATTTTTTTTTTTTTTTTTCTTTTCACTTTAAGACAGGGTCTACTAAGTTGCTTAGGGCCTTACCAAGTTGCTGAAGCTGGCCTTGAACTCATGATTCTCCTGCCTCAGCCTCCTGAGCTGTTGGGATCACATGCATGCACCACTGTGTCCATTTGTAAATACAGTTTTAATGGACATAATCATGCCCATTTGTTAAAGTACGTCCTATGTCTGCTTTTGTGGTACCAGGTCAAGATGTGCAAAGTTGCAACAGAAATCGTATTTACTCTCTGGGACTTTTAGGAAAAATTGGCTGATCCTGGTTCTAAAGAAGCCAAATAAGACAAGAATCCTTGCCAAGAAGGTGCTCGTTCCTTTCCCTGTTTGCAGACTAGACCCACTGGGCACGCTTTCCTCCCCGTGGGGGCTCTGCAAGCCCAAGCCATAGAAAGCCCTCAGTGGTGTCAAAGCCAGTGCGCCTGCAAACCTCTGCTCCCCACCAGCAGCTGCCTGAAGCACCCTGATCCTCTCGTGCATGCCTGTCAATAATACCACGGGGCAGGAACTCTACCAGCCCACTTTACAGTTGAGGAAACCGAGGCTCAGAGTGGGAAAATGACCCAAAGTAGGTGCTCAATAAACGCATACAGAATGAATGACTAAATGCTCTTTAGCAGGGATATGGCAGGGTGGGAACTCAAGCCTGGGTCTGTTTTGAGTCCGGGCTGCTGGCCTTGGGCACCCCCTTCTGCTGCCCAAGAAGAAGACTGACTTAAAGACAGACACGACACACATTCTTTCAGGCCCAGCAAGGGGTTGCTGTTAGAATAATCCCCAGCCCAGTGCTCAAAAGGTGGGTCTCTGGCCAGGGCACCATGAGGACGCTATTCCTGGGGGTGGAGAATAAGCCCACTAGAAAGCCAGGCTGCACAGGAGCTCTGTTCAGCAGTGTGTAACCCGACACGTGGGAAACGGCCCCCAGAGCACCCCGGGAACAGAGGATGGGCAACCCGAGGGAGGAGCAGACAGGCTCTGAGTTTGCATTTAAGCCCCAGAGACCCCCCGTAGGTCTGTTCCCTCTCCCCAGATAAAGACATATTGCCTGACAAGCCACCCCCTCTGTCCTTCTGAATCAGAAAGATTAAGTAACCTTTAGAGAATTCTCTCCTTTGGGACCAAGAATAGGAGTTTATTCAATTTCACATTGTCAAGATGACAAAACTTTAGGGAAATAAGAGACAATGGGGGGGGGCGCTTGGAGCTCCTACAAAAAGAACAAAATCGTTCCCTTTTTGCTTGAAATAAAGGGAGATTACATGTCAGGAAATTAATCCAGATCACAAAGCTGAACAGCCAACCTGCCCGGGCCACTTCCTGTGGACACAGGAAGAAAGGCCTCTGACCTGTTTTCTGGGAATCTCCCCCCTGAGCCAGAGGCCACTAGTACCTGAGGTGATGCGGGGAAAGAGACACCTGGTCACACGAGGGGTTCGGTGGCTCACCTGAACATGGCCACAGATGGGTTTTCACTGGCTGCCGTGCAGAAGCCGGGAGAGCAGGGGAAGCAGCCAGGGCCTCTGTGCGGGCCCTGACCTCTCTTCTGTGAGCAGATGGGCACCAGCATCCTCAGCCTCGGGAACCACCCGGGCCCTCACCATCCCCGTCTGCGGAAACCTTCCACCTGCCAGGGTTTCCGACCCCCACCTGGCTCTTTTCCTTTTCATGGTTATCAGTAACTGAAACTAACCAGTTCACTCTTCCAGCCAGAACTTGGGCTCCTCGGAATGAAGTTCACGTTGGCTCCCTACAGCCCTCTGTTCCGATGCCCAGCCCACAGGAGCCCCTCAGCGGGTATTCGAGAATCTTAACGTCGTGTCCACCAATAAGTGGAAGGATGCTCAAAATTATTGCAAAGGCTTTTTTTTAATGTCCTGTTTCTACGTTCGTTGGCTATGTGGTCGAAGGCATCCCGGTTATAAAATGTCCAACTGTCACTTTAATAAAGTGGTTTTGTTCATTTCATCCAGCGTAAGTTTATTCAGCCTCTGATCAAGTACCGGGCAAGTACTAGGTGTCTAAGGTGGGAATCCCATGCCTGATCTCACGAGCTTTCCGTCTGATGCGGACAGTGTGCGAACAGATATCAATGCATCATCGCAACCGTGATCAATGCCGGAGGGAAAACACAGGGGCAGTTTCTGAGGAAGTGACGTTTGAGCTACTACCTAAAAGATGCATGAAGTAGGTGAGTTGACTACATTGAATTTCTCAGGAATGAATAAGGCAGAGTTAGGGTTGGAGTAAGGATTAGGGAAAGGGTAGGATAAGTTACCGAAGAACTTTCTAGAAAAAGGGACCAGCATGTACATGTGTTATAGGGTCAGATGGATGTTGATCAGAAGGGAGTCCATGGCTGCCTAAGATAGGGTGGAGACAAGAGAACAGGAGAAAAGAACCAATTGAGGGTTATTTAGGCAGTAAAGAGGCAGGACCTGGTTGGTCCCTCAAGACCCACTTGGTTGCTGGGACATTGACTTTGGCTTTCTTCTGGGCTGGGACATGAGGGGTCCTCACAGCTAGCAACCTGATTTCCCAAGGTGGGAGCAGCCACCGAGCAGATTGTGTGCATGTGGCAGAGGGGGTTGCCAGAGGTGAAAGGGCAGGCACAGGTGAGACGTGGTCCAGATGTGGGCAGCATTTCAGAACCTGAATTTACAACTCAGGTCTAGAGAATTCCTGGAGCCTGTGTATAGATTACTGTGGGCAGTCAGGAGTTTCTAGGAGCTCAAGATCACACCTATTAAGGAGATCAATTGTGTCCACAGGAACCCAGGCTTAATAGGGAATCGCTTCTTTATATAGCCCTGCCTGCAACCTTGTCTAAACAAGGAACAATTGTCCCCGAACCGGAGCACCGTGTTTTATCCTCTCCTCTTCATCAAAGAATGACTCCAATGAAAGGGGGGGAAATAATTAAAAAGCAAAAACCTTACATAATGAGATTTAAAAGAAAACTTTTAAAGCCAACAAGCAACTGTGGGCAACACTTCAAAGGACCCAGAATCAATGTTTGTCAATAGCAGTTTTGCATCTTTTAATTTATCTTTCATGAATATAAAGTGTGATGTTATTAGGAGCCCATCCGGGCCTTAATTCTGTTTGAGATGTGAAGAATCAGAAATCTATCAACCTTCTCCCCCAGTCAGCAACGGAAGCCACCTTGACGTGGCCTCTCCTGGTCTGGAGTCTATTCACCCTGTGGCTGAGATGCATAGATACACCTTCAGCTCTCTGCACTGAACCCTCAAGTGCACCCAGGAGCTAGGGGGCTCTTTATCTCAGCCCCTTTCTTTGGAGACTTTTCTTCCCAGAAGAGAACTTACCCCATGACTCAGCCCAGCCCCAAAGTTACCATTTGTTTAATCAAGATAGTTGGTTTGCAAAACATTAAACAGTATTTGATGCCTAGTTAATAATTTGCATCCTCTTCATTTGTTCCTGAATCCTTGGAGACTGGCATTCTTCCCCCCTGAAGGCAAAGACAACAAAAGAAACTGCATCGAGAGCCAAGCCCAGGCCTTCAACTGCAAGGATGTCGGCCAGGAGGCCTGCCCTCCGTGTTCTGCTGTTAACTGTTCTTGTGGGAAGGTCAGCCGTCGGGGTAAGTGTCTACGGTCAAGGGATCCTGAGGTTTTTGGGAAGACGGAACCAGTTGTGCAGGGAGCGAGGACAGACGTTAGTTGGGAAAGGCAAACATTGCCAAAGTGAGTATGTCCTGAGTCTGAGAGCCTTGGCACGGGCTGCTTGTCCAGGGTGACATGCGTCTGACTTGAGCCCTCTGGGAGCAAAGCCTCCGTGAAGCATTCCCACAAAGGAGCCGGGAAAGAAAATCCGCTGAGGCACCGGCTGTTATCTGGCATGGATCTCAGAGGCCCTGTTGAGAGGCCACAGAGAGCCACCAACTCTCTCCCCAGAACAGTCTGCTAATGTGCTGGTGACGACACACCCAAGTTTCCTGCCTTTAGGAGCCAATGCTGGGACTGGCCTTAGAGAGGAATCCTGCTGGCTGCAAATGGTCCTGGCAAAGGATTTGCTTAGATGGGTTAGGTTTGGGGAGAGGCTTCGTGGTGGGTACCTTTTCTCCTTTTTCTCCATGATCACAGTGGCTGGGGCCCGAGGGAGGTTGACGGGCATCAGGCAGGAGAGTTCCATCAGAAGGTGTTGGATTGGGGACTCAGAACCTTTGGGATGAGATGAGAGGTGGCGATGTTGGCCCCTGCCTGCTGTGTGCTGTTGTGGTCCCAGGGTCAGCTGGATCTCTGCAGGCAAGGGCAAGGGAGCCTTCAACAGAGGTGGACCCCCTGGGAGTTCCCTGCAGGACGTGGGCTGAGGCATGAGTGTGGCTCTGGGGCCAGGGGTGAATCTCAGCTTGGCCCTCTGTGGGTGAGGAATGTGGGGCCAGGAACACCGTCTCTCTGAGTCTCGGTGTTCTCGCCTGAGAACCAAGTGCTAATCTCTCACAGATTTGGGCAAGGTCACAATTAAATGAGGTCATAGATGAGACTTTCAATAAATGTGAGCTCTTTTTTACTTAAAATTTCCAGAATGAACACAGCTTCCCTATAAAAAAATCAGAGAACATTCTCCTCTGATGGGGAGCGGGTGGAAGAGAGTGGGCAAAGGGTAAGAACTGAAGTGACAGCTGGAACCTCTGTATCTTATTAAGCACCTTTGCAGCTGACGTCCCATTTCATTCCAAAGAGTGCTTCCTGAAGGAAGCAGATTAAATTACAGGATTTCTCATTGGCGTGTTTTTTAGACAACAGCTTTGCCTCCTCTTCAGCAAACTCTGCTCAGACACCTCTCTTGGCCACATAGTCAGCTGCCAAGTGACTGACTTTGGTTTCTTTTCAAATCTTGACTCAGACATGAGCAGTGGCTGCAATTACAGATTCCTATCAGCTCCCCCTGCATCATTTGATTGCTTGTGGCCGGTCTGGGCCCAACACATGGCAGAAATCCCACAGGTCTACAGAAAGATGGTGGAAATTATCAGAGGCCCCTGAGAGGCCTAGAGAAAGTACCAGTCGGAAGGAATTAAGCCTAAAGTTTGCAGGCAAGGAGAAGGGCTGATGCAGTCTGTTTGAAGTTCACAGAAAGGATAATGGTCCCAAAAAAAATCCCTTTTTTGCAAGCCCCAGTGAATTTTTAGGGTTAGCGATGAAATTATAAGTCAATAATGGATAAAAGAGAAAATATGAGAGATAGCCTTCGGGCAATGAGCTTAGTCAATTCCAAAGAGAGGACTCGGGGCTTTGGAATGTTTTCTTACCCAGATGTGTGCCAGGCAGGTGGTCGAGAAGGCGGCTCAAATTCCACAGGCCAGCGCATGGGCATCCACAGGAAAGTGGCCAAGGCACTCAGATGCTTTGGAGAGTTTGGGGTATCACTGGGGGAACAGAAGCCACAGAGCCAGATGGGCTGGGTGGCCTCTCCCACTCTTGTAGCTAAAAATAATAACCAACTTTAGCCTGGAAAGAGGAGTCCTGAGTGCCAGGCCTGAGGTTTCTGCAGATTAGTTCATCTCCCACAAGAATCCTAAGTAGTAAGTATTGTCCTTGGTCCCATTTTACAGATATGGAGCAGGATGACATGGCTCCAAGTCACAGAGATGGGAAGTGGAAGAGCTGAGCTTTAGATGACAGGTCTTGGGCCCTGGCTAAGCATGAGACCTCTTTGGTCCTCATCACAGGGGGACAATCCACTCTATAGGTACCGAGGCTCTTAGAACAGGGCCCATTGCTGGGTGGAGGGTAATGGGTTCCATATGCCGCTGAAATTCTGAAGCAAGGCATTCGCAGGATCTGTGATTGCTGTCCACTGGGAAGAGCTTTGGGCACTCTCCTGTGAATTGGGTCACATGGTGAACATGCTGTTAACTGCTCTTTGGGATGGTCTGTAGCTTGGATTTTAACTTCAATATCTGCTCATCAAAGAGCTATAGGTCAAGTATCATCGCTGTGAACTCTGGGGCACCCTTCCCAGGCCTTCCTGATCTGGTCTAGATTGGTTTTTCCAGAATTATCAGTTTTGAGCGCCTGAACCCAGCATAGATGAGCACGTGAGCCTGCTCTCGGGTTAGAAATGAGTCCTGTGATGCTCAACTACTTTGCCAACTAGGACTGGGACTCAGCCACAACACCTCATCCATCATGGGAGGCCCATTTGATTGTAAGAATGATGGGGACTATCCAGAAATCTCATTCTACTGTAGTTCTTGGGGTCATTTAGGGCACACTGGGTTGCTGCAGTGGAATTTGGCCTTTGCAGGACCAGAAGCAAGAGAACAGTGTTCCTGGGCCTGTCCTGTTTATCTCAGTCCAGCCCCAGAGAGAAGCAGAGACAGTGGCATCTTCTGTCCCTGACAAAGGGGTCTTCAAATTAAAATGCCTGCTTGCTCACATGTCTGGGCTTTTTAAATCCTGGAATTCTAGAATCTTCCCAGGTAGAGAAATGGCTGCATCAGCCAAGGGTTGTGGCTCGGCCACCCGGAGTCCATTCTGCTCACAGTCCAGGTTTTATTTAGCAGGTAGAAGGTCAGCCTGCTGAGTGCTCTAGTTTTCTTTTAGTTGCCAGGCAGCATTGGGAAATCAGGACATTTCTTAACGGACACAGATCTCTGAGTGTTTTGAAAATGAGACATTCTGGAGACACTGGACTCACATTCATACCCTGCACCATGAAGGGAGGAGCAAGCGTTCTGAAGCATGAGTCTCCAGGTCCTGTGGTCCCGCCACTCTCTGTGCCCTTCCCACGGGACAGATGTGCATGATCTGCCTGGTTCTGTCACAAGAGAGAGAGAGAGAGAGAGAGAGAATGAGAAAACATGCTTGTCTGGTTATTGCTCAGAGACGCTGAGGATGTCGAAGCATTGGAGCCAGACTGGGATGGCCAAGCAGCCAGGCCCAGCATCTGATTTGATTCAAGCTCCCAAAGCTTCATGGGCTGTAGGACCAAAATAAGGCCTTTGAAGGGCAGATGTGAGCCAAAGTCTCAGCTCCCCAGAATGCCCGTCTCGTTCAGAACCTAGAAGAGGCAGAAGAGGTGGCCCTTTCTCTTGGATTCCCAGAAAAGGGAAGGACTGAATTTCACCGCAACTTCTCCTAGATCTTTTTAAAAAACCGACCCGAAGCACGAGTCCAGCTCATTAGCTTTGGCAGTGTACACTGGTATTTAGGGAAATCAGGTCGCAGGAAATCACATGTGTGTATAGGCACAGACACATTTACATTCTGAATTCATTAGGGTTTCCTAAATGCAAAAGCAATTTTGCTGCCACAGAGAAACAGCATGGCAGAATACTCGGCAGCCGGGATTTTAAATAAAACATGCTTTTTCTTCATAATTAATATAATAAGGTTTCCTGGCTTAGGGCTTGGCAAAGATCCCAGGGAAAATAGTGGGGGGGAGGGTGATGTGCCGGTGTGATGTGCCTGTGACCTGACAAACAAGTTCCAGGAAGACTTTGCACTGAGTGAGCTCTCCCCAACCTGCCCCTCCCCCGGGGTGCACTCATCAATTTGCCAAAAAATACAAATCACCATCGACATCGATGGCTAACGATGGTATCAATAACAGCAGCAATCAATTTTAAGTCTTTATCCTATGCTAAGTACCGTGTGTTTTATGTTTATTATCAGACCGAGGCTTTCCCACAAGTCCAGGAGGTAGGGATTAGTGTCCCTCTCCTCTCACAGATAAGAAACCGCGCCACAGAGAAGTTCAATAATCCATCCAAGATGGCGCCCTGGCAGGTTACAGATGAACCCATCTGCCCAATGCCAGCGCTCCTAACCACAGTGGCATAGATCCTCTCACCGGACCCTGCCGAGGACTGTGGGACTGTTCGATGTGGAACCAGGGCTCTCAGACGGGACAGTGGCCCCAGACTCCTGCTTACAGCAGGGGATCAAGTTGATCCCACCTGAAGGCTCCTCAGGGGTCCTGAAGCTTCCTTTACCTCTGACCCTGGAAGGATCAAGTCTCACCAGCTAACCAACCCATTAGGTCGGTGTTTGTCATGAACGAATCCCATCTTGAAAATTTTTGCCACCGCCCCAACTGGTTTCCCATACCTTTGTTAAACAGACCCCCCTTTTCTCTATCTATACTGGTTTACTTCCTAAAGGACAGTGTCTCTACCATTAATGGAGAACCAAACAAAACACAGGGACCTGCTGGATTCTAGCCGGCTGTCCTCAGGCTAGAGCCCTGCCCTGAAGCCAGGGATGGAGGACGGAGACCCACCAGCCACCCGAGTCTCTCTCCGAGGTGGACCTGGGATGGTTGACGGTAACTGGAGACTTGTTCAGACTGCATTTCAATGTCATTTCATACCCTGGCCGGGCACCACCTAAATCAACTCAGGGACCAGCAACGGGTCACCTGCTACAGAGAGGAGGACAGCTTTGGTGGTGGAGCTGGTGTCCAGCAGTGGGCACTTGCTCTGCTGAAGCCCTGGGTCGTTTGCTGAAGTTACCTGGCCAAGAAGGTTAATGTGAGGACTCCTGTCCGTGGAGGACCCAGACTTGGCCTGCTCCTTTGCTTTGTCTTCTCATTGGTGCATTATCATACCCAGAAATGAGGGCTCGTTTTTCTCCAGTCTCCACCTGGACGGCTCACTTCCTCACTTTCAGCCCCACCTCTTCCTAAGTCTATTTGACCCAAGTCCCTGGGATGGCCCCTTTGTACAGCTATTTCTCCCCTAGTGCCCACCTGAAGAGGGATCCCTTGCAAGAGGGATCCCTGTAGTTGCCCTGAGAAACAAAATGCTTTCAAATAAGAACCTCAGAGTGGGTAAGGGAATTCTTATTTTTATAATTGAGGAAACTGAGGCGTGGACTGATTCAACAGCCACACGGGAACAAAGATAACCCTCCGTCTCCTTGGGTCACTTGGTGGGATCCAAGTGTGGCCGAGGGTGGAATGGGCTGCACTGGTGGTAAATGCACATTCTGGACCCAGCCAGGCCTATGGGAGCACAGCGCCTGCAGGTGGTTCAGGGTCTGTGCTGTTACCAAGTTCTCTCCACAATCCCTATGCACCTGAGGTTGGAGAACCAGTGTCTTTAAATAGCAATTTCCCAGGTCCCCAGAGGGGACACTCTTCCTCCCTGCCCCTGCCCATCCCTGATGCTGCTGCGGCCCAGCACCCAGGTACCTGGGTACGGCTCTGAGGCAGGCACAGAGACGGCCTGGGCTCCAGTCTCTCCCCACCTGCCAACCCACTCAAGTCTCCACGCGAGCCACTTCACTGGGCCTTGGCTCCCTCCTTTGTAGGGGTCCGTTCCTCTCTGTGAACAGCTACACCCAGGCTCTCAAGAAGGAGACCTCCTGCAGGCCCCACGGACCCTCGTCTTCTTCCCAGGTATCCAAACTTTCCACCAAAGTCTTTCCCTCCAAACTTCCCTTCTGCCCTGAGCCCCAGATGAAAAGATGGACGCAAAGCCACAGTGGACCCGCCAACCCCCGGACAGCTCTGAGCACCTGTGAGCTCAAGTGAGAAGGGCGAGAGTCCTTGGGCATAAAAAGGACAGGCCAGCACGGCCTCCTTATTGTCACAATGGCTGTAATTCTTAAAAATATAAAATTAATACTTTCTATGTTATTGGTTTCCATGTTGGCTGGGAGGTGAAGACATTGGAACCCTTCATTCGTTGTTGGTGGGATCGTAAAACACATCTGCCCTGGAAAACAGTGAGGTGATTCCTGGAAAAATTAAACATGGAACCACAACAAAGCCCAGTGGCTCCACGTCTAGATGGACACCCAGAGGGATTGAAAGGAGAGATGCTAACAGATAACTGTACATCAATGTTCATAGCAGCACAATAGCCAAAATGTGTGGAGAACCCAAGTGTCCATCAGTGAATGAATGCATAAACAAAATGTGACAGAGATAGATAGATAGAGATAGATAGATAAATAGATAGATAGATAGACGACAAGACAATGAAATACTATTCAGCCATTAAAAGGAAAGAAAGTTTGATATATGCTACAACACGGACAGACCTTGAAAATATTATGCACATGAAATAAAGCCAGTCCCAGAAGAAAAATGTTGCAGGGTTCCTCTTATATGAGGCACTTAGGAGAGGCAAGTTCAGAGAGACAGAAGAAAGAGGTTATCAGGGGATGCAGGAAGGGAAGAAGGGGGCGTTACTGCTTAATGGGTGAAAGTCTTGTTGGGGAAAAGAAAAACATTTTGCACATAGAGAGCGGTGATGGATACACTGTGAATGCAATTAGTGCCAAAGACGCCACCCTTAAAAGTGGTTAAGGTTATATATAATGATACATATATTTTGCCACAATTTAGTGGATCAAAGGACCCGTGGGTTGGCTTAACTGTTCTTTCCATGAGGTGGCTAAGGTGTGAGCAGAAGCAGAGAAGGAGGGTGGTATGGGGACAGCACTTGGGCTAGTGATCTGGACACTCTCAACTGCTTTCTGTCACCTCCACCAGTGAATGGTGGCTCCAAGCTCTGCATCTAGCAGTGGGGACTGGCCCTACTGAAGTGTGTGCACATGTCCCTGTCACCCCCCAGTCCAGCAGCAGCAGACCCACTTGGCCACAGTGCCAAGTTCTCTTCCGCAGGGCTGCCCTTGGGAGTCACGCCATCCTTCCCTGGCGGCCGGTGACATCTGCTCCACCAGGTACCTGGTAGAACATCCAAGAAGGAAGAGATGGCTGAGATTAGGGCTCCAGCCTCTCACCTACTGGGAGAAAGATTTCTCTGCTGTAGGCCCTTTCTAGGCCTCTGGCCCCCCACTGCCTGCCCATCGCCTGAGAACATTTCCACCGACTCCATGTGATTGCTGGAACACAGCAACTCAGCCTCTCAGCCTCAGCCTTTCCGTCTTGTCTTCCAGAAGGTTTGGAATTCTGAAAGACAGAGCAAGAACCTAGTTAAAATCACAACTAGATTAAAATAATCACTAGATCGGACAAAATAGACTAGAGCATCCCAAGAAAATTATGCTGTTTATTTTACACTAGACCTTGAGACAAGCTTGCTGGTGGCTTGGGGAGTTTAATGTTGCCAAGGGCCTGCTCCTGACCTCTGGAAGGTCAGAGTCCTGAGCTGTGGAGCCACTGAGAAAGTCCAAGTGTGGAGTGGAGGGACCCTCTGCTGGATCCATTGCAGAAACCACCTTCCGTGTGTGAGCAGCAGCCGAGTCCAGCCACCTAGGAGGAGCTGGTCAGTTGGGACACGTGGAGTTTCAGCCCCATTGAAACTAGGAATGGAGGTGGTTGGAGAAGTGGACAGTGTCTTGTGTGCCTTCCCATCAGGGTGGAGAGTTGGTTGAGATGTGTTCGCCACAGGGACCAGCTGGGGCTCACTTTTGTGCTTCCCCCTGAGACCAAATGGCCTTTTATGTGGTCTGCCAGGCCTGAGCCACTGCAGATGGACCTGTTATAAATATAAAGCTTTCCAAGAACAGGATCCTGGTATTTTAACCTAGCTCAGCATCTGCCCCTCTTAGGGTTCTGTCTCCTCCTCCACCCTTTCACGACAGGGTCTGCATGCCTGGATTCCCTGGGCCCTCCCAGCGAGGACAAGTAAGAGCAAGGACACCCATGTAAGGCTGACTCTCTATACCCAGCTCCAGCATTACTAACTGAGTTATTTGGGGCAACTTAATCTCTGCAAATCTCAATTTTCTCACCTCTAAAATGGACATACTTATGGTACCTAAATTATCCAGTATTATGTGAGACAAACTAGACAAAATGTATTGCATCCATTTAGCACAGTCTGTGGCTCATGGTTAGCTCTACATAATTGTGAACTGAGATCCTTTTTCTGGTCTCTTCTACTTCTTAGTTCTCACAGCCCTCACCTCCTCCTCCTCCTCTTCCTCCTCCTTCTCCTCTGTCAATCTTCCTCTATGGATTTGTAAGTCCAAGAGTAAGAGTTCTTCTACCATTTTGCTGTCCCTGTGGGAAATGGAGCAGACTCATGGGATAAATGGAGCAGGTTCTGTGTCCATCATTCTGCTTGCAGGCCTGTCCTGGTCAGTTTCAGGAGTGTGGCCCTGAAACTGCGTGGTCCCAGCTCTGCGGGCCCCCTACAGTACACCCAGCCTGGGTTTCCGGCTCCCACGTCCCATCGCAGCCTCTCTGTGGGTGGACACAGTGAGTCACAGAGTGACTTGCCTCTGCTGCACAAGTGGGCAGCGGCAGTCAGCCTCCTGAGAGGTCAGCTCTGGGCAGGAAGCCCAGCTGCCTCCTAACCTGGTTACTGCCAAGTGCCGCCTTGGAAGGGCGTGCCTGCCACCTGCTGGCCGAGGGCAGCACGACACCTGGGTGTCCCTTCGGCTCTGTTCAGAGCCAAGATTCACGCTCTGGCTCAGGCCCAGGTCCTGAGGACCCTTCCCTGGTGGGGTCCAAGAAAGGGTGTCCCCACAGTCCTCTCTCCTGTCCTGCACACTTCTCAGGGCTGATGGTAGCCAGGCACGGGCCACCCTCTTCCGTTCAGAGAGAAGAGTTCCTGTCCTCTGGACAAGTTCAACGGAGGGCAGGTGGAGCCGGGTACAGCGCCCAGGGCCAAGCACCAGCCGGCGGCTGCAGTGAGGCGAGGTTGGAGGAGGAGTGACGTCTGTCCCCAGGGCCCCCATGCCCCTTGCTGACATCCAGAGCGGGCCTCAGGTTCTCCCTGTACCTGACACCCCCCCTAGGCAAGACTCCCAGCCCAGCCCCCAAACAAAACACCTGTCCCCCCCCCACTGGTGTAGAAAATGGGGCAGGGCCCAGGCCCAGACCTCACAGGACCGCCCCTCTTTCCTTTTTTCCTTCTTTGGCATTCCTTTCTCCTCCCTCGATTTTTATTTTGTGAGTTTTCAAACCTACAGAAAAATGGAAATAATAACAACACAGTGGGCATCCTTCACCTCCGAGGTCAATTGTTAACGTTTTGCCACTTTTATGCCCCCTTCTCCTGTGTGTGTGTGTGTGTGTGTGTGTGTGTGTTTTCTTTTGTTTGCTAAATCATTGGCAGATAGAGAGCAGACACCACCCTAAATACTTGAGCAGGCACATCTTAGAATAAGCATTTTCCTATGAATTTATGGCAACGTTATCCATCCCCAAGAAATTCGACACTATATGGTGATACCATGTAAATATTTAAACTACCCAGTTGTCTCAGTCATGACCTTTGTTGTGGTGCTTCTCTTAAATTTGGGATCCAATCAAAGGACCACACACTGAATTCAGTTGCCAGGTCTCTTGAAACAAAGGACAGTCCTCCATTGTGTTTTCTCCTTTGAGGCTGACTCTGGAGGCGTGGAGGCTCGCCCTTCTGTAGAATGCCCCGGGTTTGGATCTCCACTGGGACCTGTCCTGTTCCCTGAGGGTGGATTCAAGAGGCGCCTGTTTTTCCACAGTGCTCTCTGTGGATGTGGCTGCCTCGCACTGCACATCAGGAGGTGATCCCTGTGTCCCTTCTTATCTTCCTTTCTAATTCCTCATCGTCCTACTTCCTAAAACAGAAAACCAAGACTTCAGCTGAAGGTGGAGGAGGCAAAGCTATTGAGCTGCCTGCATCCCCTGGGTCCTGGGAGGGAGGCCCGGAGCTCAGCTTTCCTGCAGCCAGGACCCAAGGGCAAGTCTGCCCAGGGATAAAGCTCTCATTTTCTAATCAGAGGTCAGAGGACTTTGTCTGTAAAGTGCCTGATGGTGGTTTTTTCTGAGCTATGCTTTCTCTGTCACAAATATTCTGCCACTTTTGGCACAAAAGCAGTCATTAAAAAAAAAATGTGGGGCTGGGATTGTGGCTCACAATCCCAGAGCGCTCGCCTAGCATGTGTGAGGCACTGGGTTCGAGTCTTAGTACCGAGTATCAACAAATAAAATAAAGTCCATCGACAACTAAAAGAATATATTAATATGCATTGCCCCAGGGCCTTAGTGTGAGGCTCCCTGTTTGAAGGGAAAGAACCTACTCCAGTTATGGGGTGAGTTCAGGTTTCTTCTTCTGGTTAAGAACTGCATTCTAAAGGGAACTGTTCATATCACTCGTCAGCAAAACCTTCTGAGGAATGCCACGGGCCAGGCACGTGCTAGACATTCAGTGATGTGTTCGTGACAAGATGAAGATCTCCACAGAATCTAACCTCAGAGGCAGAGGACATGCAAAAGTCAACAAGTGTAAAACAAGGCTGTAATGAGGACCGTGGTGGGGATAAATAGGTGTAGTAACAAAAAAACAAAAATTGGGTGAGGGATGTCCTACTGATTGATAGGGTGTTTGGGGAAGGCCTTCTTAAGAGGATGGCATTTAAATTGAGATCTGGTAGACTTCGGGGAAGAGGTCCAGGTAGTGAAGACAGCCAGTGCAAAGGCCCCGAGGTGGGAGGAACTTGGCTTGTGCCATTTAGAAGCCAGGTGTGGCTGGTGCTTAGTAAAGGGCAGGGGGAGGAAGGAGTATGGGAAGAGGTTGGAGGTCCAGGTGGGTGCTTGTAATTTATTCCAAGAACAACGGAAATGTCTGGAGAGTTTTAAACATTTGCTCATCCCCAATCCCCAAAGGCTGTCACTCAAGGAAATCACTCGGATTGAGCCTAAATTCAGACCCCGTCATAGCTGTGTGACCTGAGTCTGCCTTTCTTCCTCAAAGGCCTCCCGTGGGGTGGTTAGAAGAACATAAGGGGCAACCAGGCAGATAATCACCTCAATTGGCCGGAGCCTCAGGACCTGGGCTCATGGGCCCACAGGTGTGTGCAGGCTGAGGAGGAAGGGGGCATCTACAGATAGACCCCTCCCCACCCAGAAGGCACCCAGTGCTCCCGTGTCCTGGATCTGCTCCTCTCTGGCTTCCGGAAGCCCAGGGAGCGCCCCGCTGGCCTGGCCTGGTCCGACGTGCTGTGTCTGTTGCTTTGTTTTTCAGTTCTCCTTGATGCCTTTCCTCGATGACCTGGACCCAGGTGAGTGTGCTGACCACCCTGTGCTTCCCACCAGCCCTACTGATTCCGCACTGGAGGAGGGGCAGGTATTACAGGGCTCTCAGGTCCAGCTGGTTCAGAGGGTCACAGACCCCTTAGGGAATTTGCCCAGGAACAGTCCCCTCACCCAGTGCTTTGCACAACTTCAGGTTGCCCTGGGACACCTCGGATGGCCAGTCTCAGAAGCCCAGGGGGAAAGCTCCCTCATCTTACAGAGAAAGAGACCGAGACCCAGAGACGGAGGCAACTTTCTCCTTGTCACACAGCCCGTTGGTGGCTGAAGTGACGTACCAAGGCTAAGCCAGGGTGTGCCTGAGCCATGGCCGGTTTCAGGAAGGCCGACCCACTCGACCCCTCTGGTGGGGAGCCAGGACCCCATTTCCTCCACCGGCTCCCTACAGCCATACTAACCTCCCCCCGTCATCCTCCTGTGGTCGCTGGCTCTGGGTGCCTGTCTCCCTTGGTTCTAAGAGTCCCGAGGAGGAACCTTGGATCATGGCTGCATCTGTCCAGAGGCTGACACTCCCATGATAGGGACTGGCACCCCCTGAGGACGGGAACCAGACACAGAGGCCATGGCCATGTCTGAACTTTGGAGCAAGGGGACCAGTAGCCAGGTCAGAAGCAGCTCAGTGGTGACATTCTCCAGCAGCCAAGCCCAGACAGACGTACGGGCAGACAGACATAAGGAGCCCAGAGCACGAGGCTCCAGGACCCCATGGGCTCAGGGAACGCAGTGGAAATACTCATGGGGCCTGGGTTTTGAGAGATTTTGCATCTTTCCCCAAAGCTAAGGAGAGGACTTGGTGGTGTGCAATCAGGATCCTCTGGAGGTCACACTCTGAGGGCTGTCCTTGTGACGGCCATCCATCGCCCACAGGCACAGCCAGCGAGAGGCCGAGGGGCTGGAAAGGCGGCCTCTGCCTCAGGCACCATTAAAGGGCCTGGGTGTCAAAGAGACAGAGCTGCAGAGGTTGTGGAGAGACACAGGAGGAGACACAGAAGACTCACGAGACCTGTCTTCGAGTGTCTGAAAAGCAGCCCCACCCCTGGTCTAGGAGGCAACTTTGTGGACATTACGGAGTTTCTCTACCACAAGACACTTTACTGCCATCTTCCAGAACGTCGTCAGAGATGTCCACAATGAGTTTAGACATCCTGGAATGGTGCAGGAAACAACTTGAACAACCCTACCTCACAGAGGGCGTGGATTCATTCTATGGGCCTTAAGTTTCAGAGCTGCCGTTCAGTAGACTGGAAGCTGTAGGGTCAGGTTTGATCTGCCGTCGGGAAGAACTTCCGAACGAGCACAATGGTCCAAAAATCTGAATGGGCCATCAGAACCTTGGGAGTTAATAGGTTCCCCATCCCTGGGGTTGTTTAAGCAGAGGATTGAGCACCCCAAGAAACTGGGCTCTACAAGAATTCTGCTAATGGCTTGTGGGAATTTGTTGAGAGAATGAATGGGCCCTGGGGCAGGCTGCTCCTAAGACCCACCTCGAGGTGCTCCAAGAGCCTCTGGCTGGGGGGCAGGGGACACGTCATGCAAAGAGCAGGCTAGGTGTTAAGCCATGCCCGTCAGGTGTGTGATTGAATGGCATGGGGTTGTGCTTTGATGGACTTTGTCATCTCCTGCAGGCTCCCGACAGCAGTGTGGGGAGGGGACACTTTGCTCATGCCCACAGGCAAGCCGCTTCTTTGGTTGGTCTTCCTGGAGATGGTGCACAGCGAGGGCCTGGCTGGAGCAGAAGGTGTCCAGTCCCCAGTGGGCAGTGAAGGAGGTGGTCATCAAACAGCACAGACTCTGCCCATCTCCCCAAAGCAGGTGACACAGCAGCCAGCAGGCCTGCGGAAATGCCTCTTCAAAGCTGGCTGGGCTCTGCCCTGCAACACAGGCCAAGCCCATCCATCAGCTGTCCTTCCGCCTGCCAGCGAGGCCCTGTGCTGCGCTTGCCCCATCAGCCAGAGTGGAAGCGTCAAATGCAGTCCGACAGGGCTGGGCCCCGGGGAGGCCCTCGGAGGAGCTGTCCGTGCTGCCGTGATGGATGACGCCAACAGGGACGACATTCCGGGGATTTTTATTCTGTTCCGCACATCTGGCAGGCTCTTTAACCAGAGCAGCTGCGAAACCCCCATTGCAGGACCTCTGCGCTTGTTCTGAGAGATGCTAAACGTGGACACAGTAATCTTGGTGGAAGGACCCGGAGCACGTGCTAAAGATAACCCAGTGCCTGTTGCTTCCTGAAAGCTAAAACCCATGGAGTTTCTGAAACATAAACCCAAACGAGGCTCGTAAAGAGGCAAACATGACTTGGAGTTAGGTGGATCTGGGCTAGGACGCCAGGTCCTTCTGCTTTGGTTTTTTCTTATCTGTGGAACAGAAATAGTGTCACATATGCCTTGGGGATGCTTCAGGTTAAGTAAGATTGTGCACAACCACACGACCTAGCCTAGTGTCGACCCCTAGGAAGGATTCAGTATGCAATAACCTGTCATTAGGACTCTCTGGTTAACTGAGCATGACCTCACCATTCCTCCTGGTAGTCCCTAGAAACAGGCTCTGATACGTAGACAAATCCACAAATTTTTCTTTTTATACCTACAAACACTTCTGTCAGTTGGCCCTTTCTTCGCCAAGCCTCTCCTCTTTCTTGCAGCCCAAATTCTCATGTAATTGGAATTTGAACCCAAGTTTGTCTGCTACAATCTATCAATGGACTGAGAATCCACCTCCGGCAGCGATCCTCTCTACCCAAGAAAGCATCTGGACAAGTTCTGAGATTCCCGTCAGGAATTTTCTTCACTAATTACTTATGACCCACATCTCACGTAGTTTCTCTCCTGAACTCACCATTGCTGTGCCTCAAGCAGGGGCCATCTTTGGGGGCAGAGCCGTGTGCTGGCCAATCAGAAGGCAGGAGGCTCAGAGGCCAAGGGGGAGGTGGGTCTGCCCAACACAACTGCACACAGGGCTCTGCTGGGCACCGTGAAGTTGAACGTGGCCCTTGCTCTTAAGAAACCAACTTTCTAGTTGGAGGAAACAAATCAGATGGGCTAAGTGAATCCCAGAGTGAGGTACCATCATCCCAAACCTAAATTCTGCAGCCAACTCGGCCAGTAAG
The DNA here is from genome assembly GCF_048772815.1 of Callospermophilus lateralis. NCBI lineage: Eukaryota > Metazoa > Chordata > Mammalia > Rodentia > Sciuridae > Callospermophilus > Callospermophilus lateralis. The sequence continues at coordinate 78,330,992 of NC_135319.1, forward strand.
GGATGTTCCTATACCTAAGATATCTAGAATTGTTATTCCGCTAGCAACCCGACATCAATCAATCCTGATGTCTGCTGTTGTTATTAAGTAACACAATACCCCAAACTCAGTGGCTTCAACCATTACCTGTGTATTTAGATATTCGTTGTTGGGGTTAGCTGTTTAGATGGGGCTTAGCTGGGTAGTTCAGGTCTGGACCCGGCTGGGTGATGTGGGCTGGGCTCAGGCTGGTAGATGGCTGGGGCTCTGGTTCCACTGGCTTCCTGGGTCAGTACCACCCTTTGATCTCCTTGAGACTGGCTTTCTCCTGCAGCCTACCCCGCCCGGAGCTTTCTCTGAGGACAAGGCCACATCCCACGCTTACCTGTATAACTGGGTAGCTCTCCATGGTCCCCCGTGCCTTTCCGCCCCTGGCATAATCCTTGTCTGATTGTAGATGCACAACACGAGTTTCTCGTACAGACAGTGCCAACGTGAGAGGACAAACAAAATAGGCGTAGAGTCTGGAGGTGGAGGAAGCCTCCTGCGTGATGCTCCCACAAGACCTTCAAAGCACCCTGTGGCTCCCCGACACGTGAAGGACCTCTGTGCCTTCCTCACACGACCCTCTATGGGGTGGCTTCTGTTCTGGTGGTCGGGCCACCGAGTCTCTCTCTGGTGGTTCTTTCCCTTTAACCGAGGACCCAGGACCCTGGGGAACAGGAGGCACTGTTGGTGTTGCTCAGCGGGAATGTGATTCGGAATCCCTGAGAGATGAGCAGCCCTTGCAAACAGAGCCTTTGCAAGTCCAAATCCTCCCACAGACACTTCACCCATCCCCCATCCCCTGGAAACCCCACACCATCCCCTCTATGTAAGAATCTCTCAAAGGACTTCCAGAGATCCTTGGGGGAGGGATCCCTGATAGTCCAGTGAAGGTTGGCCAGTCGGACCCCTGACCCGTGGGAGCCATGGGAGAAACCATAGGACAACCCAAAGGCTCTTCTCTGTAAACACCTGTTGGGAAAATCAAAAACAAATTCTCCAAAGAATAAGGAAATAAAGAAATGATGTCATCCTCGCATTGTCTCTTCCAAATGTCTGTTTGAAATCCTTCGCGTGCAACTCAGAAGAACCTTTCCTTTGTTCCGCTTCTTGGTCTTTCTCGGTGGCCCTGGGCTAGATGGAAGGAGACTTCATTTGCTCCAGGGAGACAATGGCCTTGTCTTCAACCTGGATCCTCATCCCGGGAAAGGTGGCCTCCTCTGGGACCATTTTCATAGCGGGGGAAAAGCAGCTCAGGAGAAATAATGAGCAAGCAAAGGGGAGTCTGGACTTGACACTGAGATATGATGGGAAACTTTGCCAAGGAGCCGGAGTTGGCGTATTCAAAAAAGAAATGAAAAGACGGTTCCGTTTTAATGGGAAAGATAAAGTGGCCATTGTGCAAAAGTGGATTTTTCAAAAGCCAGAGACATAAAGACTCTAACGCAATGAGGGAGGGGATGGTGAGATGAGGTGGCTGATGATCAGGCGTGGGTGGAGTGCCGTCCTCCACACCCCACGCTGTCCTCGTCCTCGGGTTCCCAGCTCTGCCTGGTCCCTTTCAAGTCACCTGTCTGCATGGGCTCAGCTCATTATCATACGCATCTCTGGACAGCTTCCCTGACTCGGCACACCCACCAACTGGAAAGCACAAAACGAACCCAACTTCTTCCCATTCCAAACTCTTCCCCGCCAGCCGCAGAGCGTCTTCCAAGGCCCCGGACAACAAAGGGCTTTTTGTCAAAGTCTGGTCTAGCGTGAGATTTACACCAGGGGCCAACTCCACGCACAGCCTTCCCGTTTGTTAGGCAAGAGCCACGACCTTATCAAGTTGTGCCTGGTGAGTCCTAGTTGGCAGGCGGGGTCTTGAGAGGGAATGCTTGGAGACCCTCTCCCACGGCCACGTGTGGGTGTAGCCAAGGTCGTGGATGATGCCAGTCAAAGCAGTAGGGCCCTGAGGTTGAGATCACTGCTGAGATTTAGTGGTTACATGGACACAAGTTGCATCAGCTAAAACCCTGCCATATATTATTAGTATGTGACCTTGAGCAAGTGACTCAACCTCTCTCAGCTTCAATATTCTTAACTTGAAGTCAAGCAAATGATACACCTGCTAGACGTGAGTGAGAATGAAATGAGATGGTGCGTAGCAAGGACTCAGTAAACACCAGCTGTTTCAGTGGCTCTGTAGACTTGGCTTGGGAGAAGCCTGATGCTGGGACCCAAAGGAAAGTGACTTCATGAGACTAAGGTGACGAATAAAGTCTCACGAAGAAATGCTGCTCACAGAGCCACCCAACCAGGCGCTCCAAAGCTGCAGAATCTGACCTGGTCCACCCTCCACGGAACCATGGAGGCCTGCTAGGGCCCAGTCCTGCTGCTCCCAGAGGGGAAATCGAGGCACAGAGAGGACAGTTAGTGCACAGCCAAGGCTTGACCTCCCCGCACTCTCCATCAGTGCCCTTGGCCCTGCCAAATAACCACACAGCCTTGGGGGTTGTAACGCCCCTAAGTGAAAAGCCACAAAGCCTGGTCCCGGCTGCCCACCCCATCAGTATGCAGAGCTGGAAAGACACGTGCTTTCTCTTTGAGGATTTTGAACTCTTTCAGGAAAAAGTGTCCAACTAAATAAGATGCTGATGCTGAGGTTTCTTCTGTGCCGTTCCCGCCCCTGCAGATTGGACTCCCGACTACTACGACTACAGCTCCGAGCATCAGAACCCGGAGGAGAACACCACCTCGTGGTCGACCTACGCCGAGAATCCCGACTGGTACTATGCAGACGACGGTAGGTGCCAGGTCTGTGTCAGGGCCCTCCGGGAAGGAGGCCACAAGCCCAAGAGGCCCAGGGTCTCAGGCCACAAGCCCTGAGACCCAGGGTAAGGGCTTCTCTTCCCTCCTCTCTGATGAGCACCATAAATAGGTCTTAAAATATCCATTTAGACTGGATCTTTTTCTTTCTTTCAAGTTTTTTTAAAATTTATTTATTCCAATTTGTTATACATGACAGCAGAATGCATTTCAATTTATAGTACCCATATACAGCATGATTTTTCGTGTCTCTGGTTGTACACAAAGTAGAGCCGCACCATTCGTCTTCATCCATGTACCTAGGGTAACGATGTCCATCTCATTCCACCCTCTTTCCTACCCCCATGCCCCTCCATTCCCCTCCCTCCCCTTTGCCCTATCTAAAGTTCCTCCATTCCTCCCATGCTCCCCCTACCCCCACTATGGATCAGCATCGACATGTCAGAGAAAACATTTAGCTTTTGGTTTTGGGGGATTGGCTTACTTCACTTAGCATGATATCCTCCAGTCCCATTTACCTGCAAATGCCATGATTTTATTCTCTTTTAATGCTGAGTAATATTCCATTGTGCATATATACCACGGTTCCTTTATCCATTCCTCTACTGAATGTCATCTAGGTTGGATTCACAATTTAGCTATTGTGAGTTGGGCTGCTATAAACGTTGATGTGGCTGTGTCCCTGTAGTATGCTATTTTTAAGTCCTTTGGGTATAACCAAGGAGTGGGATAGCTGGGTCAAATGGTGGTTCCATTCCAAGTTTTCCAAGGAATCTCCATACTGCTTTCCATATTGGTTGCTCCAATTTGCAGTCCCACCAGCAATGTATGAGTGTGCCTTTTTCCCCACATCCTCACCAACACTCGTTTGTATACTTAATAGCTGCCATTCTGACTGGAGTGAGATGAAATCTTAGAGTAGTTTTGATTTGCATTTCTCTAATTTCTAGAGATGAACATTTTTTTTTCATATATTTGTTGATTGTTTGTATATTATCTTCTGAGAAGCATCTGTTCAGTTCCTTAGCCCATTTATTGACTGGGTTGTTTTAGGCCCTGACTTCCTTAACAAGACTCCTATAGCGCAAACAAATAAAATCAATTATCAATAAATGGGATGGATGCAAACTGAAAAGCTTCTTCTCAGCAAAGAAAACAATCACTGAGGTGAAGAGAGCCTACAGTACGAGAGCCAACTTTTATCCCACGCACATCAGATAGAGCACTAATCTCCAGGATATATAAAGAACTCAAAAAACTTAACACCAAAAAAAAATAATAATAACCCAATCAATAAATGGACTAGATCTTTTTCAATTAGAAAAATCATACACAATGATCTCCCCAACCCTTGAATGGCAGATGGAGTCAGTGAGGCCAGGAGAAGAACCGGTTTGGCCAAGGTCTGGTGACAAGCTAATGCCTTACCACTCAGGGCTCCTGACTCGGGGACTAGTAGTCATGTTCAAAGTTGATTCTGAAGCTTTTATCTCAGGTTGGATCCGAGTTATGCAGAAGGATCTAAGTTATCCTGGAGCCCTGAGTGTGGGAGCCACAGCTTGGCTTTGAGTCTCTCTTTGAGTCCATGTTTGCTGTGTTTTTCTTTGTCCTTCGCTCTTCGGAAGGTTTAGGTATGTGTGTCTCGTGTGTGTGTGTGTGTGTGTGTGTGTGTGTGTGTGTGTACTCACACATGTGTGCCTCTACCACACTTGTCTTGCGGCTTCTTATCCAGAGCAATTGGGGGCAGAAAGGAAGATAAGAAGCTGGGTCCAGGCCAAGCCACGTGACTGAGCCAGGAGAAGGCACGGAAATCAGGGAGCAAGTGGAATAAAAGCTGTGTTAACTGAGCAAAGTGGCCTGGAAGGCAGGGCCAAGATACAGGGCATCAGGGGAACTTCAGAAGGGACCATCAAAACAAGAGCCAGGCCCAGGGATCCGAGTTCCTGAACCAAAGAACAATGTGCGTGAACAGAAGGATAAAGAATTCCCCAAGGGGGAGGTCCATTCAGACAGCCATGAAAAGCCAAAGGCACAGATGAAATATGACAAAATCTAACTGAACAAGTAGTTGAAGAAAGATGAAGGCCACTGGGTCATTTCCTCCTTGCCGTCAATCCTTCTGTCACCCTCCGCCTTTGGTCTTCTCTCCTGATGTTCAGAAGCCTTGCGTTTCATGAGGGGTGGGTGTTCTTCCCCCACTCCTGACCTCCACCCCTGGGCACTGGGAGTAGGGAGGTCCCGGGCTTGTGAAATGCCTCCAGCATCAGAGACAGACCCCGCAGCACTCCCAGCGAGATGGGAGGAGAAGGACACTCGCGGGGGAGGCGGGGAGTTTCGCAATGAGAAAGGCCCGGTCCACAGTGGGCCGAGGGGCTCCAGTCTCCATCGCTCCGTCTCCCCTCTTACGAGCCTGAATCCCTGTCTCTGGTCGCGTGGCTGCGGTTTTCCTCGCTCTTTAAGGACGACGCACACTCTTCTCCTTTGCCCCATCCCTGGCTCTGTTCTCACTCTCTCGTTTGGGGCCGGAGACTGAAGTCGGATGAAAAGTGGGGGCTTTCTATTGGCTGACCCTCACTCACCTTGACTTCTGCCCATGTGTCTTAGATCCGTGCCAGTCCAACCCCTGTGAACATGGCGGGGACTGTGTCACCAGCGGGGACACCTTCACCTGCAGCTGCCCGGCCCCCTTTTCTGGGAACAGATGTCAGAACGGTAAGTGCAGATTCACTCTTCCTTGGAATGGAAGGAGAAGCCGTTCCTCCTCCAGCCCTAGCTGGAGGGCCAAGCGACCCCACGGAAGGGACTGTGGCTGCCCCTGTGGCATCGTGCACGATGGATTCCTCTGCACGGTCCAGGCAGCATCTCTCTGCATTCTCCTCTCACACGGTGAGGTGGGACTAGCATGTCCACTCTACAGATGAGAAGACTGAGGCCAAGAGGGAATGAGGGCTGGGATCTACCCAAGTTGCCTTCCAAACTCAGGACACAGCTTTCAGAACATTTGGACTAATCACACCAGAGAAATACTGTCCCCAGTGAGAGAGCAGGAAGACCCTCAGGGCGCATCAGGTGCAACCCAGGTAGAGAAAGGAAGCCCAGAGGGCAGAGACTTGCTCCAGCTCCCACAGCGAGTTAGGAGGGAGCGGTAATGAGAGCCCTGGTACCTGGCTCTCGGCCCCGTGCTCTTTCTTCTTTGCCATCCGCAAGGTGCTGGCCTTCCATAAGCTCTTGAGAGCATAATATGAAGGCAGATCCGTGGGGTACCCATCAGGACTAGGACTCCTATGGGTGTCGCACCCCTAGAGAGAACCTGGACTCTGTCCAGTCTAGCACTGCCAAGCATCTACTGGGATGTGGGGAGGTAGCGAGGGTCTGGAGCATATAGAGGACCTTGGAGCCTTTGTGTCTTTCCCATTTATTTCCCCCATTTTCAAACCTTATGTCCCTCCAATAAGTGTTTCAGGGTGGTCGAGGATACTGACGTGGACATTGCATTTGGGTTCATCCCTCGACTTCTCAGAAGAAAGACAAAACTGTGAAATGAAATATGAAATCAGTTATAAGATGGAGAGACTAAAATACCAGCTGTTTGTTCAAGGTGTAAAAATGTATCGAGGTTTTTACTAAAAAGAGGACAAAACAAAGACTCTGAGCAGCGAAAGGAATGTAGGAAGCAATCACCCTTGACCCAGGGATGAGAGAGCAGCCATCCGGTGCAGCAGGGCATTTCAGAACCATGGACAAGGCCACAGACAGCTCTTCCGCCCACCCCACCCCATGCCCCATGCACGTATACCTCTAAACAAAAGGTGCCCAGACAATGTCTTGTATTTCCCCCTGTTTCTCTGTCCATCTCCTACAGCACAAAACAAATGCAAGAACAACCCATGTGGCCGGGGCGAATGTCTCATCACGCACAGTCCCCCCTACTACCGCTGCGCCTGTAAATACCCTTACACGGGTCCAGACTGCTCCAGAGGTAGGTGGTGGAACCCCCTTTTCTGCTGGTGCCTGAACCACTGCATCTCATTGTGTGCTAGTCCAGACGTAAAGTAACTGAAGTTTCCGTGGCATCCATGATGGCCTTTTGAACTAGAATTTTAAGACTAATCCTCCCTGGAGAGCCCAGTGGGAACTGACTGACCTGTGTCCCTTCCCATCCAGAAAGAATCAAAACCCACTCCCTCTGGGGAGTTGGCACTAAAGGATTCCTAAGATGGGCCATGCTGGGGGATTAGTCTACCTTGAATCACTGCCGAATCAGGTGCTGTTCCAGGAGATTTGCAATCTCTTTCACATTCTCCCAAAACTTTGCAAGGAAGAGTTTTATAGATGAAGAAACTGAAATCAGACAGGTTAATTAACTTGCTCATGGCCACACAGCTCTGCAAGGCGAGAGCCAAGTTTCAGCCTAGCCTAGACTTGTCCCCAGTTTCTGCTCCGCCTATGCCTGCCTCCTCTCCTTGCTGGGTGACCCATCCACATACATGTGCTCTTTCTGCATGGCCTTCACCTGTGTTGCTTCTGTTCCTAGAGCTCGTGTGTGCATTTACTAGAATGTCCGTGGGTCTGCCTCTCCCTTTGGTGATCCATCTGTTGTAAAAGGTGACAGCAGAAAAGTGCCACCCATATCCCCTGGTCGTCTCACAGGGAGGCTGCAACTCCTCCTGAGGAGCCCTCCTGGACCCGCTTCCTGTGTTCACAGTGGCTCCCGTGTGCAGGCCCAACCCCTGCCAGAATGGCGGCACCTGCTCGCGGCATAAGCGGAGATCCAGGTTTAGCTGCGCTTGTCCGGAGCAGTTCAGTGGGAGATTCTGCGAAATAGGTATGGGTCTCAGCCACCGCTTCCCCGGAAACTCAGGGCCACCAGGGAGGCTGCTGGAATCCTCTTCTGCTTGGGTTTTGCTGCCAGAACGCAGTTCAATTGAGTTTCCCAAACCCTACTCCTGCCTCACCCTCCCAACCCAAGGCTGTGTCTGGCTCCCGGTAAAGATGGTATAATCTGGGACATGCTGCAGGCAGGTGGATCACACCTGGGCATACCTGGGCTTCAATTCACTCTCCACATGTCCCTCTCGAGGCCCCAAGTTGAGAATTCAACTTCCTACCCACTTCCCAACCAGTATGTTTCACGTTTGGAAGTTGGGTTCAGTGTGGAACTTTCTAGAACCTTGTGATGAACTCTCCGAGTGATGACGACTCAGGCCCCTTGAAGCGGCACACCCAGCGCCCCCTGTCCTCACGGCCCTGTCGCCCTCTCCGAGGTCCTGACGACTGCTCCGTTGGTGACGGCTACTCCTACCGCGGGAGTGTGAGCAGCACAGTCAACCAGCACCCCTGCCTCTACTGGAACTCCCACCTCCTGCTGCAGGAGAACTACAACATGTTCATGGAGGAGGCAGGGGCCCACGGGATGGGGGAGCACAACTTCTGTAGGTAAAGAGCACCACGTTCTCTGGGCCCAGTCTTGGTTGCCTGATTTGGAAACGGATCCTGAGACAGACTGGACGTCTTCCAGGGAGGTTTCCCACTCAGCAAAGTGCTGGGCACCTCCCCGTCCCTCTTGGGGCTGCTCCCTTCCTGAAGCTGTCTTCGTGGGGCCCCCTGGCCGGCTGTTCTCAGAGGATCTTGCCTGGGATCCAGAGGTTCGGGCTGAAGAATCTGACCCTCGCCATGTTTCTGTGACCATTTTACTTCCCTGATGAAGAAGGGTCTCCATGGGGATCTCATTCTTTTCTGAGAACAACTGACATGTCCCACGGGTCTGGCGCAGGCTTGTGAATTCCCCTTCTGGTCCCTGGGATTCCCGTACCCCGAGCTCTGCTAACCCGTCAGAGGGTTCAAATGGAGAGTTTTCCCAGGGGAAGCGCAGAGCTGATCCCAAGGGCTTTGGAGGAGGTTGAGGTCTCCAAGCCTTGACTCTGAGTTACTTTTTTAAATTTTTACCTTAGAAACCCAGATGGAGACAAAAAGCCCTGGTGTTTCATCAAGGTCAACAGTGAGAAGGTGAAGTGGGAGTATTGCGACGTCCCGGCTTGCTCAGCCTCGGGTAAGCAGGGCTGTCCCAAGGCCCCTGGGGTGGGAGGAGACAGTCCTGGCACCTGGTTCCAGCCAACCCTGTTCCCCCTCCACACCTGCTTTGCCAACCCCCCTTCCCCCTACCCACCCTCGGCAACCCTCGGATTCTCCACAAGCTGGACCCTCTCCCACCCAGACCAGGTGTCCAGCCTCCAGCCTGTGATTCTGGACTCCGGGTTGGTACACTCAGCGGCTAGGTTTTGGTCACCTGCCACATTCCAGGTGCCAGGCCAGGCCTGGGGTCTATGGTGGTGACCAGTCTCTGGCTGGCCCCCAGCCTCTCAGGAAGCATGTGGTCTGAATTCCAGCTCCAGGGCTCCTGCCAGCCCATCAAAAACTGCACCACATCCAGAACATGTGCTCTCCTACCCTGACCAGCAGGGGTTCCTCCTGACCACAGTCACACCTGTGCCTGGCTCTCAGGGTCACCTCTGGTAGAACACTTCATCCCATATCTGCTCTTGGCCATTTACAACCATTCTTTGAGAACCAACTCAAGTGCACCCTCCTCCAAGAAGTCCCCCCTGACCTCTGAATGGAGCATTCTCTCCTTCCCTACGCACCCTCAGGACCATTCATGCAGCATTTACCACTGTCCCTCTGCATCCCAGTTGTCTGTGCAAACATCTTATCTCCCTATTCTACATCATCTGGACATTGTCCCCTCTGCACTGAACAAAGCTCCAAAATACAGCGTGAGCTCATTAGCAAAGAGCTCAGCGATGGGTTTATATATCTGCACACCCTTCCGAGTGTGTATGCGTGTAGCTCCCAGGAGCAACTCGCTTTGAAATGGGAAGGAAACCGATGCGTTCGATGCTATTTCTATGGTAGACTTGTGTTATGTGAATCGAGATGCAGAGGCTGAGTCTTGTGATTTGTTTTCTTGCATCCCACAGACATTGCCAGCCTAGAGGGGAGCCCCGCAGAGCCCCCAGCCAAGCTGCCCGGGTTTGCCTCCTGTGGGAGGACCGAGATAGCGGACAGGAAGGTCAAGCGGATCTACGGCGGCTTCAAGAGCACTGCGGGCAAGCACCCGTGGCAGGTGTCCCTGCAGACCACCCTGCCACTGACCACCTCCATGCCCCAAGGCCACTACTGTGGGGGTGCGCTGATCCACCCCTGCTGGGTGCTCACCGCTGCCCACTGCACTGAGTAGGTGTCTCTGGGAGCAAGGACCAGGGTGACTTGTTGGCTGAGGGGTCTCCCTTTCCCACTGGAGTGGCAGCTTGGCGGGATCAGGGGCGAATGCTTCAGAGGCAAAGAGTGGCTCTTAGGACTAGAGAGAAACCAGCCGCCGCGTGGTCAGTGCCGGCCATGGGCGTCGCATGCATGGTACTCTATTTGATCCTCAAAACCATCTGCGGGAAGACAAGTCAGGGAGGCTGGGGATTCCTCTCTGTGTCCTCAGTGCCTACGGCAGGGTTTGTACCCAGAGAGCGCTTAGTAAATACCTGGAGGTGAAGGGTATGTTCTTTATTCCTCTTTTCGTAAATGGAGCCATGTGGGAAGAAAGTGGGTAGATGGGAAGTGAACTGGCATCTGTCTCCTGAGCTGTGCAGTCCTGCCCTGGACAGAGAAAGTTAACCCACTCCATTGTCTGATGCCAGTATCAGCGAGCCTCCCGGGTCAGGTGTCCTTGGCCAGGTCTCCTGTGGGCTTCCAGAAGGAGGTGACTTCTGGGAGCTCAAGAGCTGCTCCCTCCTCCAAAGGCCCAAGTTCATGGTCAGGGCTGGTCCCAAAAATCCCAATTTTTTGGGGGGACCTTGAGGACTTCCAGTCTACGCTGTCATTAAATGGTTTATTATGGGATTTGGGGAGGTGCCTCCCAGGAGAAGCCAGACAAGTGACCATTAGTACCTACCAGTGAATGTCAGCAGATGTGTTCACAACCCCGATGGCTGTCCTGCGGCCACGCCCAGGGAGAAGGGGAAGTCTCCCCGAGAGATGGACACAAATGACAACATGGGTTTGGAGTTTGCTGCCATTCATAAAGAAATCCCCTCACGGTGTCATATCTGGAACCCACAGTAGGGTCCTGTGCGGACGGCAGGTGAGGATGCTGAGGCTGTTGGTCCGGAGTCTGCCGAAGGTCACCCAGCACCCCAGAGCAGAGCTGGGGTGTGGCTTCCAGGTCCCATGGCCCCGGGCAATCTCCCCATCATCTTATTTTCTCTTCCAGCATAAAAGTCAGACATCTAAAAGTCGTGCTAGGGGACCAGGACCTGAAGACGACAGAGTTCCACGAGCAGACCTTCAGGGTGGAGAAGATATTCAAGTACAGCCACTACAGTGAGAGAGACGAGATTCCCCACAACGACATTGGCAAGTCTCCTCTGTTGCAGATCTCCTGGGGTCTCGTCCTGGGTGGGTTTCTCCACTGATGGAGAGCTCAAGTTTGGTCCTTGATTATTTTGGTCCCCCGTGGGTCCTATAAGGTAGAGAAATTATTTCATACCTTTTTAGATCATAAGAGTATGTGTTCGCGATCTTAATAAATGGGTGACAGGTCTTAAATTGAGTGGAAGAGATTTAGGGGCATTGTGTTGTGGAAAGCACTCGACCTTGAACCCCAGGTCCCCTGCTTACTGGGAGCTGGTCACCTCCCTGAACCTCAGTTTCCTCTTCTATAAAATGTGGGCACTGTTGCACAACTCTTAACTTCCTACACTTAGTGACACGATGAACTAGTGGCCGTACCTGGCACCTGGTAGGTGTTCATGAGCAGACACAGCCTACGTTTTAAAGTGGATTAGAAGTGGTTTCAGACTCAATTATGATTCTTGATATTATTCTCAGCGTGTGTTGCTACTCCTAGGTGTAAACTTAAAAGGTGAAATGACTGGGGAAGAATTTTTTCAGGCACAGGGTGTGGGAGGGCTTTGCCATGACCACCTTTCACACCAAGCTGAAGCTGATGCTTCTCAGACAGAGATGACGTGGCCTGTGCTTCCTCCTCTGTCTCCACCCAGCTCTGCTCAAGTTAAAGCCCGTTGATGGTCACTGTGCTGTGGAATCCAAATACGTGAAGACGGTTTGTTTGCCTGACGATCCTTTCCCCTCTGGGACTGAGTGCCACATCTCTGGCTGGGGTGTGACAGAAACTGGTGAGTCTGGCACGTATTCTCCTGAGACTCAGGAAAGCCACACCAACCAGAGAGAAAAGGGCCAGCCTCAAGTGTCCTTCTGAACTTGAAATAATTAGTTTAAGGTGCATTATCAAAAGGAAGGATCGCCCTTGTCATCCCAGATCTAGCTAAATCTCACCATCAGCAAGGAACCTTCCCTGACCTTCCCTGATCTCTGTGTCCATCCCTGGCCCTGCCCCTAGATGCCTGGCTTCTCTCTCGCCTTGATCCTGAACCTGGATGACCTCTCTCCTTCCCTTGGCAGAGCAGAAAGCACATGGACTGTGGTGTCAGACTGGCTTGGGGTGGATTCTTGTCTTTGTTGCTTGAATAACTCAGTTTCATTTATTTATTTATTTTTATGCTTTAATTTTTATTTATTTCAAAATATTTAAAAATTTTTTTGGTACATCTTCTTTGGCCCCTAGAACATTGTTTTTTTCTTAAATTTTTATACATGACAGTAGAATCTATTTTGACTGATTACAACTCGGTTTTAATCTCCCAATAATCACACTTATCTCCAAGGCCTGGAATCTGCTCATAGCCAGATTAGATCCTCAGATACAAAGAAATTCAAAGGGGGAAGTTCAAGTTGTCCCCCAAACACTCAAAATATATTTGTCGTCTCTCCCAATCTCATTCTTAACAATGGAAAGCAAGAATCATTTTTAAATCGGTCTGTATTCGTGAAGAAAGTGAAATGTAATATGCAAATTTGTAGGAGGCTTTTGGGAAAGGAGATTTCTGACCAAATGGACGTAGGGTCAGCCAGAAAACTTTTTGTGTCCATTTTCATTGCAATTCACCTAAGCCTGTCCTCCCCTCTTGTGCTCAGTGTGATCGGGTGGGCATAAAGATGTCTTAGTTAGGGATCTTATGGAGCCTTGGGCTATAATGACTTTCTTTGTCTTGAATAGTCCTCTAAGACTGCATGTTCAAAATCAATGACATGTTTTAGCTGATTTCATTACTTTAGGGGATCTCTGGGAAGCAGGTAATTTAATGCACGGGGATACATCTGTGCCTTCATCCTTGCATCCTGAATACACTACATGGCAGCCCTTCCATTAGAAATAGGAAATTTAAGAATGGTACCACACGGTCCCTGCTCTCCCAGACCTCGTGGTGCCGTTGGAGAGACTGGAGGGCACCAGCGATGCCCCTTGGCTGCTGTCAGGCAGCTCGGCTCTGCACAGGTGGGGAGGCCGAAGGGAAGGGAGGACGGGGCCTCCCTGCCATCTCCTGGAATCCTCCTTCTCTCCTGAGCCGAGGGCTGATGGCCTTCTCCTTACTCCTGCGGCTTCTGGTGTGGTGGGTGCCCCCCGGTCCCCGAGTTAGTGACTCTTGTCCCTGTCCCCCAGGAGAAGGGTCCCGACAGCTGCTGGATGCCAAGGTCAAGCTGATCTCCAACACTGTGTGCAACTCTCGCCGTCTCTACGACCGCACCATCGATGACAGTATGATCTGTGCAGGGAACCTTCAGAAACCCGGGCAGGACACCTGCCAGGTCAGAGACTCCAGTGGCACTCAGGGGACAGGCCAGCAGGAATCACGCTGGGCACAGAGGCCCCCTAGAGCTCTGTGAGGGGGGCCAGAGTCAGAGGGCCACCTGCCACAAAGTGGAGGCCCAGGCAGGGGACCTGTCTCCCCTGGTGCATCTGAATCTACATCCAGCCAGACGACTGGGTATAATGGCCGCAGCAGGCCTGCAGGGTCTGATGTAACTCTCACAGCCTTCTGGTGCAGGGGTGTCATCCTCACCACCTCACGGCTGCTTAGAGAAGTTACCTTGGCCGAGAGAGAGAGAGAGAGAGAGAGAGAGAGAGAGAGAGAGAGATTGATTGATTAAGTCCTAACAAAGTAAGTGGTTCCAGGGCCACAATTAACCCAGGGTCTGATGACATTCTTCCTACTGCAGACTTTTGGGAGCCCCAAGCTGGTAGAGGAAAGGGTGCTGAGGAGACCTCAGGTTCCCAAGTCAAAGCCCCCTCCCCATAGGACCTCTCCCTGAAAGGCTCATATCACACATCACATCCTCCCCGGATTCTCAGGAACACCTCAATTTAGGGTTCTCTAGTCATTAGAAGCCACCCCACTGTCCTGGAAAACCCAGCATGGCCACATTCAAATCCTGTCTCTTAGAGCGTCCCTACAAAGGAACCCAGCAATGACTTGCCAGCCTCCAGCCCACTGGGGACGGGAAACTGAGGTTTCTTTCTCCAGAGCTTGTGGCTCTCCTGCTACCCTGTGCCTTTACCAGGAAGCCATGATTTCCACCTGCTCAGGGCAGGGGCAAAGGCAGGTGGGTGCAATATTCACTGAGCCTTTGGAAGGTGAGTGAGAAAGGCAGTTGCTCAGTTCTCTAGACAATGCGAGGGCTTTGGAAACCAAAGTCATGGGTGTCAAACCTGGTTTAGTCTCATGTCATGTGACCTTTATCAGTCACCAAAGTAATTCTCCGATCTCAGATGCCTGAAGGGACTAATGAGTCCCTCAGATGGTAAGGTGGCAGCTCCAGTTAAGAGAGAGCTCCGGTTAAGAGAGAGCAGTCACTGCTTCAACCCTGTTAGTGGCAGAGCCTAAGCAGGAGCGACTGGGAGGAGCCCGCGTCCCCGCCCCCCCCCCCCCCCCCCCGTCTCCCCCCCTCCCCCTCACCACTTCCTCCAGGCCCATTCTATGTACTTTACAAAGAGTCCTCACCAGAGCCCTTGGGAGGGGTGTCTGTTGCCATCCACAGATTAGAATTGAGAAACTGAGGCTCCGTTTATCAAATGGTTCGGAACCCAGAGGACCCAACCCCACAGCCCAGGTTGAACCGTGGGCTAGGCCATGCTGCCCCGGAGTCCCTGCCCTCCCCTGGTTGTGGGTCTGTCCAAACAGGGCTCATCCCCTCGGTCACTGCCAGAGGAAGTAGAAAGCCCCTGAGAACTGGCAGTGATCACATCCAGAGGACCAGGAGCAGGGGGTGGCAGGGAGGTGGGGGCTCTCTGATGTCTTCTGGCCCCGGAGACTGAACTCCGCCTGCTCTTCCCCTCAGGGTGACTCTGGAGGCCCTCTGACCTGTGAGAAGGATGGCACCTACTACGTCTATGGGATCGTGAGCTGGGGACTAGAATGTGGGAAGAAACCAGGCGTCTACACCCAAGTCACCAAGTTCCTGAATTGGATCAAAACCACCATCCACAGCGAGACAGGCTTCTAAGACACTGCCCTCAGGACCCCAGGACCCCTCTGCACCAAGGGGCCCTCCTGGGCAGTAAAGGACATTGCTGGAGCCTCCAGGAGGCCACAAGCCAGAGTGTCCAGGCTCTAAGCAGAGATAACTGCTATCCAGGCTGGACCTGGTGGGACCAGTACCATCTCACGAGGCTCCCGGGAATGATGGCATCAACATGAAATGCATGACGTTTGCTTCTGTTCCAACAGCGGTGCCCTCTAGAACATCAGCATTCACAGAGTCTGCCTTCACCGGGGACATCTGCAAATGCGAGATTGCAGGATGCCCAGCGCCAGGGGCAGTCACCTGGACTCTCCTCATTCCAAACACTGAGGCACTCAACACAACCAGCTACCCTCCTCAGGCGGCGGGGGCGGGGACCAAAAAAATACAACCTCCTCCGTTTGGTTTCAGAATTGTTATTTTAATAAAGGCAGCTCTGGGGATGGGCTGGTGTGCTGTGTTTCACATCTTGCCCAAACCAAGGCCATCTTGAGCACGGCTGTGTCTGGCAAGCAGACTTCCTCTGTGGCGTCTCTCTCGAGAATGGGGGGTGGGCTGCCTGCTCACATCCACAGAGCCTTTTTCCTTTTGACGTGCAGAATCTCAGTGGCATCTGGGTTCACCTCCCCCCTCGGGTGACCTCCAGCCTCCACCACCTCCGGCTCCCCCTGCAGAAACCAAACATACTTCCCTCAGTTGAAAGGAAGCCCCTGCCCTGCTCCCACAAGACGTACCAAGATGCCCCCCGGAGCCTTGAACATGCTCACCCTCCCCTCCCCCACCCAGCCCAAGAAAAGTGACCCTCAAGGCAAGGACGGGAAAGCAGCAGAGCCCATCTCTCATTTAGCCGTGGAATCTTTCTTCTGAACAAAGTAGGGTTCAAAACGCAGACTGTTGTAGCCAGAAAGTCCCTGACCCTTCCCGCGCCCGTAACGAGCAAGCAGTCAACGCAGCCCGGGCTGCCCTGGCCCGGGATTGATGTCGCCCTGGTAGGTTTGCCTCTGCAGAACTAATGGCTGCGACTTCAGAGAAAACCCTGCAGGAAGTTTAACCCACATGTCATCCGCCCGGTCATCTCAGACCCAGGAAATTAGGCGCCTCGCTCGAGCTGTGTTTCACACTTCTTTAGCGCCAGCTGCCCTTTGGCCAAAAATAAACTTTGAAAAGAAACAATGAGTTTGTCTTTCCCATGGTCTTGCAAGACGGGGGTGGGGGGGGGCAGGGATTACTTGCTACTCACATAAGCCCCCGGGAGACCCAGGCCCCTCATGTTGGCCAGTTCTGCAGCCCGCCGAGCCATTTCCACTTTGTAGGAGCCGGGAGGGGTCCAGCCGACACCCCTAGTCAGGTTCAAGTCTGATTTGTACTTGACCTTGGGGGAAGGAGGAAGCAGGAGGAACAAGTCAGCAGGGTTTGGGGTTCTCGGACCACCTGGCAGATAGGATTCTTTTTAAAAGGAAGCCAGAAGAAGCCGAATGCGTAGTTGTCAGCAAAGCCAGGATGAGAGGAGCGGAGTCATGTTAAGCAGGGGCTCCCTGCATGGGGACCTTGAGCTGGCCAGCTGCAGCTTCCCTCATCTGCCCACTCAAGCAATGAGGGTGAGGAGGATCTGGGGCCTGCTCTAACTCACTAACTTAACTTTCCTCCTCTGAGCTTTAGTTTCTTCCCAGGGAAAGTGAAAGAGTTGGGTAGGGTGATTACTAGGACCCACTGGAGGTAGTATAGTGATCGATCAAGAGCTTGGGCTGTCACATCAAGCCAAAGGTGGGTCACAACCCAGGTCTGCCACTTAATTGCTGTGTGATCTTGATTAAGTTATGTAACCTCTCTGAGTCTGGAGTTCCTGATCTATAAAATGAAACAGTCCTGGGGTTGAGGACAATGGGACACAATGCTGGAAAAGCATTTGGCACAGAGCCTGGGCTCCAGGAGAGATTTGAGAAATGGCAATTACTGTTCTAGTCCTCCTGGTACTAAGGTGTCTCAGAAGCTGTCCCAGCCTGGCTCGCCCCAGAAGGGAACATGGGACCTGTGAAGGTACTCACGTCACTCTGTAGCTGGTGGGCCTTCTGCGCGTGCTTCAGGCCCAGCTGCTCGGGGTCGCACGTGGGCTGGGGCAGGGGCTGCCTGTAATGCACGTCGCTGGCCAACTGCTGGCTCCTCTTGGCCTGGAGGAAGCCAGGCTGGTCTGTGCGGCTGTGGAACTGGGACCGACTCTTGGCAAAGTCCCTCTTGTACTCATTGTCACTCTGGAGCCTGCCAACGTTCAGGAAATGCTTCATCCTCGGGTCATCGTTGATGCTGCGGTAGCCAATCTGTAGGCCCCGGTCCCGCAGGAAGGCCTCTTTATACCGGAACTGCAAGTCAGAAGAGCAGAGGGTCACGAGCCTACCTCCCCTCCAGGGCCAGACTCCAGGAAGCCCACAGGATCCTCAGCAGGAAGCACCACAGTGGCGAGAAACAGGCTTTGGATTCAAGTAGACCTACCTCTGTGGCCCTGGGTCATTGGCTGGGCCTCCCTCAGCCTCAGTTTCCCTCTCTGATAAAATGGAAGGATGACTCTCCACCCCAGGGGGTGTTGAGAGGATTCAGTGAGATGGGGGTGGGGCTTCAAGTCCAGCACCAATTCAAGCCCACCGATGGTGGCTCTTGATACTATTGCTGTTGTAATGAACACTCCGACAGGACAAGAAGCATGCCCACTCTTCCTTTGCTCCCTAGTTCCAGACCTAGTCAGGTGCTTCTCAAATCATTTATGGTGAGGGACCTGTCTCATTTTGTGTTGTTTAATTTCTACTCCATCAAAGACCCGTGTGCGGTTGGACCACGCGCTCTTGATAATACCCAGATTGGCCGTTACCCTGTGGAGTGAGAAGAGTCCACCAATCGACCACACACTTTGCTGCCTCAATGTCTGTTGCTAAGGACGTTTCTGATCACCAGCTCTTGATTTCTGTACTTATCTCACGGTGGACTGGCAGGCAGGTGGCCATGGGGTGAGCCTGTGTCTCCTGGCTAGTCACTGAAGCTCTCCTCTTCACTAATTATGGCAGCCGGGTTTTGAACATCTGCCATGAGCCAGACACTGTAAGCCATTTCATTTCCATCCCTACATCAGTCCTAGAAGATAAGTATTAAATCTCCATTTCGTAGACGTAGAAGTTTGAGTTCAGAGAATATCAGCAACTTGCTCAAGAAAACAGCCAAATCCTAAGTGGCTGAGCCAGGATTTGAACTCAAGCCAATGCAGGGCACAGGCCCAAAGGCTTTCTCCTCTCCACATGCACTTCGGCTAAAAGAGGTCCCTTCACTGCACACCAACCAATCACATGTTCTCTGACCTCCAGATGCTCATCCGTCCACTCTTAAGAGAGTAGGAAGGCAACCTTCCCCACCCCAATTTTCTGGCTAAGATCCTAGAAAACAGCCTGATTTTTCATTCCTTTGAAATCCACGTTCAGGTTTCATGTGGAGAGAGGGGCACTTGTGACAGTCCTGGTGCCTGTCCTGTGCCTTTCAGCAGAGCCGGGGAAACCAAGCAACCCTCTCAGCAATGCAGAGTGCGCGGGGCCTTACGTCGCTGGCGATCTCCCTGGATGCCCGGGCAGTCTGGAACGGGATGGCGTCCAGCCTGAAGTCGTAGCCGCCAGCGCGGGTCTGCTCCCAGGAGTTTCTGTAGACTTTCTAGACGGGGAAAGGAAAATCGTGGGTAAGCAGGGGTGACTCCATTGTCACCGTATTATGGTTCTCAGCAGGAGGAGTTCCCAAACATGGTTCCCATGGCCCCCTTGCATCCTGGGGACTCCCCAGCTCTGGGATCACTGGGGCTGGCCATGAAGGCCTTCAGCTCTAAGCCCCCAACCCGACCACTGGATCTTGCTCTTGTGGGCCTGGGTCTCAGACACCCCTTCCCCCTCCTTCCCATCTCTGCCTTCACTCTCTGCGTCCAGGGTCTGCAGTTCTACGGGCCGGAGCTCAAAGTTCAAGAACCCAGTTTCCTCCCACCCGGTGCTGTTCCTGGGGTCTTGACACCTGCGGGTTGGTCAGCTCCAGTGACTCCTGGGGTGAGGGCTCGGCCTGGTTTTGATGCCACATCCCACACCTCTCCTGAGCACCCCAGGGGCCTGCTCCAAGGGAGGAGCCTTCACCTGGATTCAGTGTATTGTCAAGAACCTGAGTTCGTGACCCATGTGTTTCATGTCCCTTCTTTCATTTTTTTCCCTTTACAGGTTGTCCCCCGGGCCCCCTCCAGGAGTCTGGAATCACAGCCTCGGTCCTCGGGTAGACCCACACCACCAATGGAGGTGTCAAAATCTCCAGCGCCTTCATGTAGCGATTTTTTTTTTTTTCCAAGGTAAGGGAATGACTCCATGAAAGGCGTCCTCGGGAGGTCCCAGCGGAGGGCTCGCTTTTATTCAGCCACAGAGAAGGGAGACAGCAGGCAAGCCACACATCACCAACAGAGGACAAAGTGACGGCCCCAGACCTCATCACGACTCGCTTGTTTCATCAGCCACAGCGGGGCAGGGCCCTTAAAGAATCTTACTCTTGTCACCCGGAAATAGAGGTCAAGGCTGGTCCTCTGTTCCACGGGGGGGTTGGGAGATGGAGCAGAGGAGGAAGGGCAGAAAGCAACGAAGAGGCCCAGCCCCTCCCAGGCTGCGCCTGGCACCAGAGGGAACCATGAAGCACTGGGCCAGGCAGGGCGGGTCTGTCACCTGCGTGTGCCTGTGGTCATCCCCCTCCCTTTCGCCCCCACGTCCCCCTCCAAAATCCAACAGCGCAGACCAGGAACCAAATATCTACAGTGTCCGAGGGCCTGGAACGCAGACCCGTCATGCTGGGGAAATCACCTAATTGATGGATACAGAGCCTAAACAATTCCATTTACTGGGTGTCACCCTCGAGTTTGGCGGCTAGCGCTGAAAGACAGAAGGGAGGAGCCTTCAGATAGCAGCAGAACAGCAATCCCCTTCAGCGTGGCGCTTCCTATTTTGGTGGCCCCACCTCATCAGATAGCAAATGGTCAAAAAGCCCTGTCACCCTCTGTGTCGGGGACACAGTGCCTCTCTGAAAACAGCCTCCACGCCAGGCCCAGGCTGGCTAACGACACCAAGCTTTGCACAGCCTCCAAGCCCAACGTCATCCCGCGCTGGTGTCCCATGCACCCAGCTTCCGAGTGTCAGTGGCTCGGGGGTCATCTGGTCAGAGAGTGGCCGGAGCTCCTTCTCCTGTTCTTCCTCCTGTCTACTCTTTGCCTGATTGTGATCACTTCCTCCTGAGTTTTTTATTCTGCTGAGGTTTTTGCCTTGCCACTGGGATCCTTAGATTCTGGAGGCCCTTTGATTTGGAACCCTGGGCGCTCCTCTTCTTGATCACAGTGGGCACAGTCTTGTCCTCGTCCTCACGCATTAGAGCCATTTGATTTTGAGTTATTCCGGCTGCCTTGCACATCTCAATGGCTTTCTTTGCCCAGGAAGGTCACTTTGCCTCCACCTCCTCCTCGCGGAGCACTTGATCCAATTGTGCGTATTCCACACGCCCCCAGAGAAGCGCTCTTTCAAACGAGGTCCATGAGCTTCACACCTGCACGCCCCGGCAGCTAATTTCAGCTCGAGGACTCTGTGGGGCTGGCCCCCCATGAGAGGGAAGATGATCCCCGCCACCAACTTGGGGTGGCTTCTTTCCTCCTTAAGCTGGGCCCCCAGTGGACTGGCAATTTGATCCCAGCTTCCATGGCTATGGGCCTCCAGAAGTCCCTCCAGTGGAGGCCCTGCCTCCCCATCCTTGCCACTTAATGAGCTAGATGTCCTGAGCCAGCTCTGCGGAGGGGGCGGTCCAGCTTCCCCAGATGGAGGTCAGCCCACCAGAGCTACTGTTCTAAAATTATCCCTCGTGCATCCCTCAAAAGCATCAAATGGTCATAATAACTCATATTTACAAAGCACCAGCGCATTCACTGCGTGGGATCCCACAGGGCTTTACAAACGCAACAAACTAATACACACGCTAACTAGAAGGCGCCTCTTGCCAACCCCTGCGAGGCGGCCACCTCTGGGGTGAACGGCAGCAGCTGTCGATCCGCACGGAGCCCCAGGACACAATGGCCAGGCCAGGGAGGGAAGAATGGCCGGGCTCTGGGAGGCCGCTCGCTGCCCCAGGCTGACACACTCAGCCTGTGTTATTCCAATCCGAGAACGTCTTTTGATTCCAACGCCTCTCTACCTGTTATCCAGGGATCACAGCTTTCCTGGTCGTGCAGCTGCCTATTCTATTACTACCAGGGGGTGGGGGGGCTCAACCCCTGCTAACAACAAGCCTGGGTCTAGGAAACAGCATCTTGGTCATGCAGGCGTCCCAGGGAAACTGGAGTGTTGCAGGGGACAGACACACGCACAGAGGGGCAAGTGCATTCGGGCAGGAGAGGCTACCATGGGGCGTCTCCCCAAGGTGCAGGGTGAGGTGGCACCACTCCATCATGGCTGCCCTCCTCTGGATGGCTGAGGGAACCAGGATGCAGACACCTGCGGGGGCCAGGAGAACACGCCCCTGACCACTACCCAGCACACACTGAGGTCCGTGGAGCCATGCCCAGATCAGAATGTTAGAGCCAGAAGGAACCTCATGTCGCTCAGCCTCATCCTGGTTTTACAGGTGAGCAAACAGGTCCAGCAAGGAAAGTGACAAAAGTCACACAAACAGTGTCTCCCACTCTCAGTTCACTGTTCTTTCTCTCTCACCTCCTCCTTCCCAGGACTCTTCTATTTCTAAGGAATAAAATCCACTTCGGGCACAAGTCATTTTAACAAAGTAGGCCCACAGGACAGGGACCAGAAGCTCACTTACGTCACTCAGGTGCAGCGCGTTGAGGCGGGCTCGGGTGAACTCAGGGTGGTCGGGAATCAGGGTGTATCTGTGCAGGGCCTCTGCATCCCCCAACCTGTACAGGCGCTGTGGGTAAGGCAGACTCATGGTCAAGGGTGAAGCCACAGGAGAGAAGCAGCTCATTCTCTCTCCTGCCCCTCCCACACGGGATGGAGTGAAACCCAGCCCTACACACAGAGAGGTCCTTCTAGAATCTTGTGCCTGAAGGCAGCAGCCTATGGGACCAGGGTCAAGTGGAGGTGGCTGGTTCCAGATAGACCCTGTTAAAAACATTCACCAAGATCTGCTCCAAATGGATCACAAATCAACATACTGGCTGGCCACACCTGCAGTCTAAGGTGTGTGGATATTTCAGAGAGTCTTTGCAAGGGAGCATGACACATGATTTTTACTGGTAATAAGATACAGCCTCAGGCCTTTGTTGTTTGATACTAATAGAAATAATAATAATAATACACCTAAGAAGTTACTCTTATTATAAAATGTCAACATGTATTCAAAAAAATTTAAGCTTTTCATAGTTCACCCAGGACCCAAGCAGATACAATTTTAAAACTCAAACTACATCATGATTGCTACTTCTAGAGCAGCAAATGAAGACTTGTAGCCAGGTTTGGTGGCACACACCTAGAATCCCAGGGAATCAAGAGCCTGAGACAGGAGGATCACAAGTTCAAAGCCAGCCTCAGCAACTTAACAAGGCCCTGAGCAACTTAGAAAGACCCTGTCTCAAAATAAAATATAAAAAGCACTGGGCTCAGGGGTTAAGCACCCCTGGGTTCAATCTCCAGTACCAAAAAAAAAAAAAAAAGTGCAAACAATTTTAGAAAGTATTTGAGTCTCATGTAATTTTAAAGAGGAAAATACAAGAGTCTAATCCAGTCTCAAATTCACTTTGGACTTTGCAAATGCGAATGTACAGGTCAGTACAGCATCTGGGCTCCCTGTGTGGATGGGGCAGCTCTGTCCCCATGCTTACAGGATCGATTCCTTGACAATCCAGGAGGGGGAAAAATAGGTTCCTACTTCTTGAAATAAATACAAGATAGAGGAAATGGAGCTAAATTATACAGGGAGCAAAAGAAAGAAGCTTTGAATGTAGCTGTTCTTCCTTTTCCTTTTTTTTAACTAAACTGGGTTATAGTAAGCTTTTAATTCCATTGCCGTTGGTCAGCAATTAAGATATATCTGGTCTCTCGCAGGGTAAGGGATCATCAATAATACTTGGCATTATTATCATTATGATTATGGATCAAGCCATAATAAGGGGCATTTATACAGTACTTGCCATACTCGCTAAAAGCTTTATTTGCTTTTATTTATTTAATCCTCATTTAATTCACTTAATCTCATGAAATCATTGCTCTCATTGTTCCCCTGTCCCGCAACCCCCCTCACATAAGAGACCTGAGGTTAGAAGAGTGAAAGCAGCTGACCCACAGTCATCTAGACAAAAGATTTGCAATCTCAGAAGGTTTCCATTCCGGGAGTTAAATAATGAACCAGGCCTGTGATACAGGAAGCCCCCACAAGCAGGATTTGAACCCAAAGCCTGTGTTCTTCAGCACTGACCACTGAGCAGCTGCACCCCACCACATGCCCAGGATGAGTGAGGAGAAAGAACCTACCTCGTTGCAATGCACGTAGCTATTCTTGGCGTGAACCAGATCTGGGGAGTCAACCACTGTGGTGAACTTGATACTGTCTGGTTTTTTACGGTATTTGGTCTATAAGAGAAAGACAAAGTTTTCCACAAAACACAGTCGCACATCATGCATTTTCCCAAATGTGGCTTCACCCCACCTCCTTTAAAATCAAATATACCAGTGACATTATTGGAGAACAAATTATCGATTTGGTGGGTACCCAAATCAATAGCCTGGGAAAGATCCAAGCTCTCTTCTGTGATTAGGAACATTTTACAGGTATTGACTCTCTTAAAGAAAAAGACTCTTCACAATAAAGGAATAGAGCAGAGGACAGCGTTCAGCATCAACGTGACCCTGCTTGGACCCTGACCAGACAAGTCCCATTATGAAGGACACGGAGAAGGCAGAGCCACCCATAAGGGGATTCCAAGGGAGGGATCTCCAGGTCATTAACCTGGTGGGGAATTCAGTGAAGGACCCTGTGTGCCACCTTTAAATCTGAAATCAGTGTCCAGTCAGTCTCTGGACACTAGACACTATGAGTCAACTCAGTGGGCAGGTGGAAACTCCTTGCCTCCAATAAAATAATGGCCATATGAGATCATGATTGTATATACTGGGTTTACTGAGAACCTTCTAACATGTTTGCCTTTAGTTCCCCAATAGTGATTTCCTTTGGTGGGAAATCTCATTCCGTTTTAGGATTTTGTTGCAAATGGTCCCAGGGAAAACACTGGGAATCCAGCAGCCCTGGATCCGCTTGGGATCCCTACTCCATGAACAGGTTCTCTCTTCAAAAAAATGTCACTCTGGTAGGGACAGGTTGATGGTACCTCGCTGATGAGTTCTCCCGCCTTCCTGGCGCTCTCTATCTGTGGGGATCTCAGTGCTAGCCATCCTGTCCCCTTCATGGCCGTGAGGTCCGACTTGTAGCGAAACTGCAGAAAGAAAATCGTGGGCTTTCTCAGCAGAGTGCCCAAGACTCTTAGGGCACTTCAAGAAGGTCCTTGACTTGCAATGGCATTTGCAATAAGGCTCCTTACAACAGTTCAGCCCCCTCCTCAGGAGCGCGTGCTGCGGGTCATCGAGTCCAGCCATTTGTATTGTACATTCTGCCAGGAGGTAGATAATGAATCCTGCACGTGATACAAGAAGCCCCCACCAGCAGGATCTGCAGCCAAAGGTGATGGTTTCCGTGAACTCTCACTTAAAGAAAGTGCTGAGACATGTGCTCAGATCCAGGCAGCGGCCAGGATTCTTTTATGTATTCTGCCAGGGAGATGACTGACCACCTGCCCAAATCAAATCGCTCCACTCACTGTTGGGTTGATAAAATTGCTTTGAGCCCAGATCAAACCTGCTGTAACTAGGGGCAAATTTTAATCAAAATGTGACTCAGTTTCCCTCTGTGACACCGGAAGGTCATGTCAACCCCTCTGTTCTCATGAAAACACGTGAGAGTACTTAGGGACAAGAGCCAGTTAGAGTTTTGTTCTTGTGGTAGCAAAAGTGAGGGGGGAGGGAGTCAATGAAAGCAGGATTTAAAACACTGAATCAAATTTAGTCACGATGGGCTAAGAGTAAGCCATTTTAATTCTTCAAGCCTCAGTTTACCTCGTCCCACTGTGTCATTATGATTTGCTGATATTGCAAAAATGGGCTAAGCTTCGTTCTCTTTCTTCATTTTAAGGGCTCAGAAGACTAGGACTACAGCACCATTCCTTGGAGAAAATAATAAGAGGTGCTTTTAAGACAATGGGTTGATTAGGAGCCCCCCAAAACATCAAACCTTACAACAATTCCTTCATCTGCCCACCATTACCTTCAATGAGACAGTCACCTGCATCCCTTTCTTCTTCTCTTTATGGAAATTAGGCATTTTTAAAGGTGGAAAAGCCTCTCTAAGGAAATCTAAAATTTGGATCTAAACGAAGTCGATGGCATTTCTCTAATTTAGATATAAGCTCTGCTGTAACGCAAAATATCACTCTGGAAATCAGCCTCTCGGCCTTTTTAGTTTTCTTTCATTTCAGGATTCACAGTGCTCCTCACAGCTGGCCTCAAAGAGAGCCCGTTTCTGATCTGCTGTCTGCTGGCTAATGCCCCTGTGCCAATTCCACTCTGCCTTCCAACTGGTGGAGGGAGACATCCCTCAGGCTTGGGAGCAGGTTTCAAAACCCCATGTCAGTAAGATTGCTTTTTATACCGCGATCTTTCTGTCTACACCGGCAAAGCTTTTGCCTTCTACTCTGATAAAGAACAGAGAAAATTGGATAAATTTCTAAGTTGGAGAGAATAATCCTACAGGGCCTCTTCACAGCCAGGCCTTGCTCCTTTCATAAGCCAGATGAAGTGGGGAGCGCTCTTTCAACTCGCCTTTTGTTGAGCTGAACAGTAGGATCGCAGGTAAGTCAGAAAGCAAGATGTAGGTTCCCCAAAGATCTGACTGCACCACACACTCTCTTATAAATGGATCGTCTATTGAAATCTCAGCTCCCAGCCCAGCTTTGACTATTCACCAGACCCTAAAAACAACACACCTGCCCCAGACTTCAGGATAAAAGAGGGGAGAGGGCGGGGAGTGGAGAAGAATCAGCTACCCAAAGACGGCTTCAGAGAATGAGCCTAAGATAATAATAGACCTTCCCAAAACTGCCCATCCAAATCTGGCTTCAGCAAACAGCGACCTTGCTATTTTCCTTCCATATACTAAGACCTGGAAGACAGCTGCAGAGTCATAAGTGGGGTTTGGGGGCACCCCTGTTTTGGAGCACTCTGTTTCAAATACACTAGAGGCAACATTCAGTCTCTGAGTTACGATGAACCTGTGAGTGAATGATGTGAGCACCCAGGTGCCTAGAGGAAGGGGTATATGTACTAATGAGAAACATGATCATGTCACCTTGTGTGCAGTGGAGCTTGCTCTAGACCCACTCTCTCGTTCCACCCTCACACCATCCTGCAAAGGGAGGGTTCTTGTTCTCATCTGCAGAACAAGTTTGGTGTTGCGAAGATGGGCTGGATTCACGGAACAGCCCTGAGCTGCTGCGCTCTGGGTAGGTGTTATGGTTTGGATCATGTATCGAAAGCATAGTCCCCAAGCTCAGGGGTAGGGCTTTTAGGCTTTTGAATCATGGGGATTTTTTACTTCATCAGTGAATTAATCCACCCAGTGGATTAATCCATTAATCCACTGATAGTTAATGGACTCCTGGGAGGTGGGACCTAGTTGGAGGACATAGGTCGATGGGAGCATGCCCCGGGAGGGCTGGTCTTCTCTCTGGTCCCTTCCTATCTCTCTGTTTCCCAGCTGCCATGAGCTAAAAGTTCTCCCTGCCATGTCCTTCCGCCATGATGGAGTCAGCCTCCCATGGACTGAGACCTCTGAAACCATGAGCCAAAGTAAACCTTTCCTGCTGTAAGTCGCTCTTGTCAGGTATTTTGGTCACAGGAACAAAAATCCGACTGACACAGTAGGCCACACTTGTCGTCGGGAGCACAGGCTCAGAAGCCAGAGATTGGGGTTCCTAATCCAGCCACATGCAGAAGCCAAAGAGCCTGAACCAGGGGTCAGAAGACCAGAGCTGGAATCCTGCTTCACTTCCGCCTAGCAGTAGGTCCTGAGCAAGTCACTTCCCCGCCAGCCTGTGAAGTGGGGCACATTGTTCCTGAGAGTATTCAGGCTTTATTGCTGCATCTGTAAAGTTAGGAGTAATACTAGTACCTATCTAGATCTTAAATAATATTGTGCAAAATATTTATACGAATGCCAGCCCAGGGCAAGGGTCCCACGTGTCTTAGCTATTGTGACTATTGTTGGGGAAGCTGAGGCATGGAGAGTTTCAGGGGTCCGCCCAAGGACACACACCTGTAAAGAGTGGGGCATGTGCTTTTCAGGACCTCCCATGGTCCCAGCATGAGATCATGGAGGGAGCATGGAATAGCAGTCTTGAAAGGGCACAAAGAGGCGGCAGGACAAGCATGTGTCCATGATGGACATTGCCAGGGCCAGCCCGGGTGTCTCACGAACTCCTGAGGAGAGCAGGGCTTGGCCCTGACATGGGCAATCATGGCCTTGAGGAACTCAGCCCTAGCAGCAGGCAGCTCAGCCCCCTCTGGCCCCTCACTTCGCTTTCCTTCTGGCCTGAATGGGAGAGGGCAGGGGCAGCAGCTCAATTGAGGAGGCTCCTTCTTGGACCGCCAAGTTGAGGGACCTCCCGTTAAGCATTTGTTTCCTTTTCTACATAATATAACGACATGACAACTGATTTTTTAAATAATAACAACAATAAAGCTGAAGGCTCCAAAGCAGCTGGACATTTTGAGGTCTACTATTCAAACTATCCTAGAATCGAGACTCCCAAACTAACCAATTTATAATCAAAAGACAGTGCATGGAGCATAACATGGTAGTTTAAGTTTTTAAGCCATAATTTCTTAACCTTCAAAAATTTAATATAGACCCTGGTCTTAAAATGTCAGGATGAGATTGCCAACCACTGTTTCTCCTGTTTAGATGATGTCCCTTTTTTTTTTTTTTTTTTTTTTTTAGTGTTAAAGTTTCCTTTCTTTTTAGAAATAACAGTGACATAAATCATACCTTCAGGTAGCATTCGGGTTTTTTCCCCCCATTTCCTTACTTAGTAAAACAAAATATGACATTATATGGACCCTGCCATTTAAAAAATAAATAAACATTTTTCTAGGAATCCCAAAAACCTGGATCAGAGCAAACCTCTTTGCTTTTCCAGTGCAGAGACAGAGGCCTAGAAAGCCAGAAAGGGCGGGGGGGGGGGGGCGGTGGTCCTGCCCTGAGCAAGGACAGTGGCTGCCTCCAACACACACCTCCTGGCCCAGACTGGCGTCCTCACCTCCCCCAGGTGGCCTCGGAGTCCTCCCTGAGTGCCTGTCCTGTCTCAGCAGTTTCTTTTCTCCCCCAAAATAGGCTATTGACCAGTTGGGCACTAAAAAGTCACATTTTGAGCTTTTCTTGTGGGTAGGTGGGGTTCTCAGGGTCACCTGCTAGCGGTGACCCTGAGAGTGGAAGTTGGCAGCAACTAAAATCTCCCTCTGGGGGACCCATTGGTTTTGCACACTCCATAGTCTCCCCAGTGGTGAACGATGTGATAATGCAAATCATAATTACTAACGTAATGATGTAATAAGACCATTACCATGATAATTGATAACCAAGTATGTGTTTATAACACCCCTTTATTGCTATATCTAATTAAACTTAAGAGCAGGCATTGCCCTTCCCAGCATGTTGGGAGGAACATTCTAGAACAGCTAACACTTGCTCCAGTGTGCTGTGGGCCAGGCTTGGTGCTAAGTTCTTCCCATGGACCATTCTCAACCGAGAACCAGATTCTCAACTAGGGCTAATTTTATCTCCAAGGAACATTTGGCAATATTTGGCGACCTTTCTGACTGATGCTATGGGCAATCATAGGATAGAGATCAGGAACATTGCTAGATATTTCACAGCACACAAGACAGTCCCCATCACAAACGAATATCTGGCCAAAAGTATCACAAGTGCCCAAACTGGGAAACCTTGGTGAACACAGTAAGGGCTGATGTGCCAATGGCCCAGGGTTCACTCTCTAAAACAGGACCACCTTCCTGCTAAAGGCCTGGAGAGACGATGTGTGGCACCGTGTCCGCCACTCTGCACATCCTGCATAAGCACTGGCCATGGTCACGTTGTCATCATTACTAAGTCCCAAGTCAGTGCTTCCATGTCCAAGGTTTTGCAAGGACAGGGACTGCCCAAGCTCACACAGCCAGGATGGAGGATCTGGGATGTGCATCTCAGGAGTCATGACCGGGGAGGGGCTGCTGCCCCTGCCACCTGCTCACTGTCCTTGCTCAGGGCAGGACCCTCCTTTCTGGGCCTCAGGGTCTATAGTACATCATAAGGGGCATGGCATCCTGTTTCAGGAGGGAGCAGGATGGCTGAGAAAGTGGGTTCTAGAGCTAGACTCTGCTTGGTGCCTCCTCATGCTCTCATCTATAAGGTAGGAGTGACATCTGTCCCCACCTTAGAGCTATGGCAATGATACAAGCAATGGGCAGCAGTCAGCAGGTGTCAGCTGGTCCTGAACTATTCTTGTCTTATCCTCACCCCCATCCCTCCCATCTTCAGCCTAGACCCTGTGCTCTCTCTGACCCCATCTCCCATGACAGCCCCCCACTTGCTTCACTCAGGTCTCAAATACGCCAAGCCCGTTCCTGCCAGGACCCTGGCCTTTGAACTTGCTGTTCTATTTGCCTAGAATTCTCTATCCCCTTCTCTCGTCTCCTTTAGGCCTGTGAATGTCACCTTTCCAACAAGAGCTACCCTGATGCTGTCTTTTAGATTGTGCCTGTGCATGAACACACACATCCACAGCCCCTACCCACTCCCCTGATCCATTTGTCTCCATAGCATGTCGCCATCTAACTTGCTATAGATTTGCCTTATCAATCATGGTCTATCTCCTTCCTGGAGAACAGAAGTCCCATGAGCATGAGATTGTTTTCCTTTTTTGTTGACTGTTACACTCCCAGGGCCTAGCGCAGTACCTGGTATGTAGAAGGTGCTCAGCAACATTGGTTGAATGACTGAACGATGGATTTCAACTTAGATGAAGCAAGTCACTGGGACTAGAGGGTCCAGAAGCCCAAGGAAGGGGCAGTGGTGGACACTAGCGTCTGGCGGAAGGAGGAAGGAGGGGCTGGTTTTCATTCCACAAGGGGCCTACCTCACTCTGCAGGGCATGGGCTTTCTTGGCCCAGGCCAACTTCAAGTCTTCGGGTAGCGCCGTGAACTCGTGGTACTGAGTCCTGTAGTCATGGTCACTGGCCAGGGCCTGGGCCTTCCTGGCATGGACCAAGTGCACCATGTCCATGGGTAGGTGGCACTGGGCTTGGCTGCCGGCTGCCTCCCTCTTGTACTGATGCTCACTTTGCAGCTGGCCCATGAGCCGACAGTGACGTAGCCGGGGGTCATCGCTTACACTGCGGATCCCGATGAGCTTCCCTCGCTCCTTCACAAAGTCGTGTCTGTAGAGAAACTGGACGGCAGCACCAGCAGGTCAGGGTTCTGTACCCAGCTGCTTAAATTCCATCTGTGCTACCCCGAAGACCCTAGAAAAATCACCTCTTACAAGAGGAGGTGAAGATTATAAGAGCCACCACGGCGGGGCTGGCCTGAGAGCGTGCCTTCCTCCCTGGGGAAGGAACAATTAAAACATTGCTCCATCTTTCCATCTAATTAGAATCAGATCCTTAGAACCAAAGCAAGGGTCCCACTCCCCTTACGTGTCCTGTGGCCAAACGGAATTTATCAAAAAGGGTAAAAGAGAAACTCGTGCTTCATCTGTTTGCGCTTGGCAAAACATTAAACCCAAAAGACAGGATCCATTTATTTGAAGTCCACGTTTTCTGTGATTTGTTTGTGGGAAAGAGAAAGTCACCTTCATGTCCCAAAGCTACGGACGTTATCAACAGAGTGGCTGCAACGCAGCTGGCAGACCCTAACACTGTGGCAGGAAACTTCAGGGAGCCAAGGGGAAGGCATGTTAGGGCTGCCTAGCCGTCTCAGGGGAGATCCAGTTCCAATTCTGGGTGGGGTTTCAAAACAGGCAGTTCACACATTACAGGGCGTCCCCAGACGGCCCAGACTCTGCAATTAGAAATAAGCCACAAGCTCCTTCCTGCTGGAGATCGGTTGCCTGAATTTAGCTCCCGATTCACAAAGCATTTCTTTCCCTCCCTCTGTCAAAGGATCTCATTCATAACTAATATATTCTGCAGGTGACATCCTGTCTCTCATGGTTATAGATTTGCTTTAATTCAGGGAAATCAGCCACAGACATTGTTTTACATGAAGTTAACAGAGATTAGGCAAGATGGAAGGTCAGAACATTCCACTCACATCGCTGGCGATGTCCCCAGAGGCCCTTGCAGCCTGGAAGGGGAGTGCATCTATTGTCAGCTTGTAGCCTTGAGCACGGAGATTATGCCAAGACTCCTTGTATTTTGCCTAAAGTGAGAACATATGTACATCTTTAAAAATAAATAAATAAATTACATGAATCAGTGAACAAAGGCTACCCCTTTCATTCGTAGCACGGGGCTCCAGAACCAATTTCTGAGAAGCAAAGGCTTCCTATTTGGCAGAGAAAAATCTCAGCACATCCTGCGGCAGGCTCTGAGCACACCTATGCACCCCACACATTTGGGCAAAGGTAGGTGGGTTGCACAGGGGCATCTAAAACATGCATCTGAAACGTGGCTCCTGTGAATGCCAGAAAGGTCACTGTCAGGGCTCGTCACAGTCACACAAGCATGCATGGCTGGGAGCATGCTCAAGTTGAGCAGAAGGACAGGCTTACGTCGCTCAGATTGGCCGCATTTGTTTTTGCTCGGACAAACTCGGGCAGACCCAGGGTCATTGTGTACTGGTGTCTAGCATCCTCTCCAGCTGCTTTATACAGACGCTGCCCACAAACGGAAAAAAAAGAAAAGAAAAGAAAAGAAAGAAGATAAGTGCTATACGTTTCTGAAGTGCTGGACACTCCTCTTTTGTAACTGGGCAAACATGACAGCAAAAGGTCATTCAATGTCAGAGATACATCTGTGACCTCCAAGGAGACATTTCCTCCCATACAAGTCTTTATGGGTCAAATCAATGAAATAGGAGAAATATATAAAAAGCTGCTATTTTCTTTGCTCAATAATAGGCCAGGGAATGACGTAAATTTAAGTATGCCATTGACATTTCTCATGACACAGACCTTGTCCTTGGGGACAAAGCATAAGATGATGCTAAGACCTGAGAGATTTAGAAGAAGCCCTGCCTGGAGAAAGGGGGCGCCCAGTCCTGGTGTGCGTCCTGTCCTAACACCAGGGATCCTCCCCATGAGCAAGCCCACGCCAGGGCTGCCCTGAACAGCCTCATCCTCTACAGAAGCACCAATCCTGATGGTTAGAAAGGAGGCTAAAGGGTTGCTGAGTTCTCCGAGGCCAGAGGCCATCATAAAAGATATTGTCACTGCATCTGAAACATGCATCTGAAACGTGGCTCCTGTGAATGCCACGTTTCAAGATGGCAGGAAAGGTTAAATAAGAATTTAAAACTGATAACATCACTGAACAAGACCATGAATTCCACCTCTCCAGACTTTTTTCTCCAGCTCACTTCTTCTTAATTTGGGGTGAAAGTGGAAATTAACAGTATCAATCATATTCAAGCAGGGCAGGATGGCACATGCCTGTAATTCCAGCTACTTGGGAGGCTGAGGCAGGAGAATACCAAGTTCAAAGGCAGCCTCAGCAACTGAGAAGGCCCTAAGCAACTTAGAGAGACTCTGATTAAAATAATAAATAAATAAATATATATATATATATATATATATATATATATATATATATATATATATATATATCATATCAATAGTCAAATTTCACTTGACTTCTAAAAGTCACAGGAGAATCTTAAAACCTAAAGACAACTCAATATTTACATCTCTGTCAGCACACCTATGTCAGGTCAGTGAAAGAAGTAGGATCAAAAGGGTGGGAAAGACCGCTTATGGAGCAACATTCTTTTCCCTTTGCTAGAGCCAGGTAAATAGCGAGTGAGAAGGAGAGGAGGCAGGGGTCAGGAAGACTGACGAGCCCTGAGCTTTGGGACCGTCCAAGCAGAACCACAGATCCTCCCACAGTGACGATATAAAATTGGTTAGTCCATATTTGCCTAGATAGAAGAAAGGAATTATAGACCAGAACTTCTCAGACCTTAATGTGCAAAGGAATCACCTGAGGCTCTCGTGACGTAACCTTTGGATTCAGTGGCTCAGGGTGGGGCCCGAGCATTCCCAGGGGACACTGCAGAGGCTGGTCCAAGCCAGCCCTAAGGGAGCAAGACCACAGACTAACCCACATTCCCTACTGCTCCTCTTTCCCTCTGGACAATATTCAGACTCTGAGCATAATGCTCTTTGCTTTCTAAGCCTCCATACAAACACATAGGCTCTTCCTCCTCCCTCAGCCCACAAACATCAGTTTTTAAAAAGTCATAGGAGAGTTTACCTCGTTGGTAATCTGGTTGCTGAACTTTGCATGAAGGAGGTTGGGGGTGTCCGTCACAGTCGTGTACTTGATCGACCCAGGATGCTGACGGTATTTACTCTAAATCCACACAGGAGAAAGGAAGAAGACGACTCCGTAAGGTTTAAACCAGAGGAGAACCAGTTCTTGGAATACTAGTTAAAGACTCATTTTGCAAAGGCTGCAAGCCTGTCGCTCCAGAGTCCAGTCGGTCCCCTACTCTTGTGACCTCCCAACTTATGGGGATGAAGAAGCAGAGAGGAGGACAGGACGGTGGACTGAACCAGACACTCATGAGTGGGAAGGGGAGAGCTAGCCTTTGCCATGAAACCAAACGAGACTATTTAAATTTGAAGTTTGCTCCCGAACAGAGACCTGGTTGCCCTGTGCTTGAGGTGACACTAGGGCCAGCTTTGTAGCCTCTAACCATGCACCTGTCACACGACCCAGGAGACCAATAATCCCAGCTACTGGGGAGGCTGAGGATCAGAAAATCACTAGTGGGGCCCACATCTCTGGGTTTTCTTTTAAGCTCCAACAGGGTTCTGATGCATCA